>NW_017728943.1:60734400-60763314 GCF_001723895.1 Crocodylus porosus
TTCCAGGAGAAGTGGTGCTGGCTCCTACCCTGGGGGTCTTTAAGACAAGGCTAGATGTACACCTTGCTGGGGTCATTTGACCCCAGTACTCTTTCCTGCCACAGCAGGGCATCGGACTCAATGATCTGCTCAGGTCCCTTCCGACCCTAAAAACTATGAAACTATGAAGCTACAAACAGCAGAGAGGGGTTTGGGGCTGAAGAACACCCTGAAGGTGGGACAGCCCCCCAGGAGCATGTCTCAAAGGTGCACTTGAGTGCATCTGTGGTTGCGGTGCATCACAACAACCCTATACAAGTAGACATAGCTTCTTTGGAAAAGAAAAATATAGAGATGAGGAGTCCTTTTGTTTTAATGGCAGAGGTCTCCTCTGGAGCAGGGGTACTTAACCTCTCCTGTGGGCCAGATTTGGCCTGCAGAGCCATGTCATATGGCCCACAGGGCCTCCCACAGGCTTGGAAATTTGGTGACAGCATTAATTGCAGCTTCCCTGCTGTCAAATCTCGAGAAGTTCCAGGAGGCACATGGGCTAGATAACATGGCCTGAGCACTAGACTGCACCAGCATATAGCTGGATGTGGGTGGGGGAGTTGGTCTGACATGTGGCCAGACCTGGAAGGGTGGGATGGTGCTCGCGCATGAACGCATCCAAACAGGCAAGGTGGGGGATGATGTACAACTGGATCCAGGTGGGCAGGGTGGGGCCAAAACCTAGCTGGATCTGGGCAGGTGGGGTGGGGCTGGTACTCTGGATCACACCCATAGACTGACCCCATGCACTGACTCCACGTGAGATCCAGCCCATAGATTAGCTAGATTGAAAACCCTTGCTCATGAAGGACACACACAGAATATAAATCTTGACAACAGAATTAGTTCCATTTGGTCTAACTTAGCATTGTTAATATCTTCCATAAACATATACGTGGTATTCTGCATTACAATCATCTGGGTATAATTCTACTACCTGGAACTAATTATTGTAGACAGCATTCCATGGGTATACATTGTTCTCTCTAGCAAACAGACTAATCACTAGTGCAAGATGTCTAGAGCAATAATCATAAAATGAGAAACCAAAGCCTTCCTTTCTTAATTCCTTTTACATTGAAGGTGCTTGAAATACACAATCAACTGTTGTTGAACAAACTTTAGTTCAAGCGTCCCGACATCATTTTGAAGCATGGAGATGCTAATACCTGAGAGACCGTGTTATTTTAATTAGGGCGGCTCTTGGAGTCACTCTAATTAAAGTGACCTCCTCCCCCATGGACTATTGGCAACGCAAACGGGGTGTATGTGCACCCCCTGAGCGTGGTGGTGTATCCCCTATGAAAAGGCACCACTGACACTGTAAGCGGCGCCTGTGGGTGGTGGCTGCTTGCCACCCCCGCCGCCGACAACACCGGCGGCATCTGCGTGCAGCCTGCGATCACTGCCAACACTGCCAGTAGTGTCTGCAGGTAGTTGCCGACCACTGGTAAGCGCTTGCCATCCCTCCCTCCCCCCACCGCTGACAGCGCTGTGGCTGCCTGCGGCAGCTCCACACTTACTGCTGCCACACTCCCGCTGCTGACAGCCGGAACTCACCGTGCCCCCCCAGCCACTAGGGGCACACAATGTCCATGCCATGTACCACGTGTAGAAGTGCCTTGCACTCTTTAGTTAATGTGTATTAAGACAGGCTAACATGCATGTTCTTAGTACCTCACAATGGACATACTAGATTTAATATGCATTAACTAAAGCACATTAATGCACATGTAGATGTGCCCACTGTGTACCACCTGTAGTGTATGTGGCCTCCTATGGTACTACCAGGGCAAAGATATGTTGTCAGTGTGGAATATACTGATGCACTAAGAAGAAACAGGAAAACATGAGCCTTTACTCATAACTTCAGGACTAAATATAAGAAAATAAGCACCACGGTGTAAAGCAAGAATATAAAATATCGCCGATCAAAAGAAAAATACTGATGCTACAAGCTACATTGGCTTTTCCTGAATTACAGGAGAGTTCATTCCCTCTCTTGCAGAGCTGCTCAGGGTAGGAAAATGTAAACTGACAAACTGTGCAAGAGAAATGAAAAAAAAACCTGTGAAAATGCCACAGTCCATCCACAAGCAAAGAGAGATTTGGGCTACTATTTGCATTAAGCTGTTCTGATTTCCAGTTATAAGTGTTGTCTCTTGAGGAAGTCCTTTGCATACCACAACTACATTTTCTCTTCTGAAGTCACTCCGCAAATCTCAACTTATTTCTCCACTACGACCTGCCACCTGTCTTCTAGGTCCCTCTTTGAGACTTGCCATCAGTGGCCATGTCTACACAAGCAGCAGGCTGCACATTTGTTACTGTGCAGTCATTTAGTATTTGCATAACCAAGTACTAAATGACTGCAGTAACCGGCGTATTTTTTTCTGATGCTACTGTGCAGTAGCTTGTTACTACTGCATCACATCACTGTTAGTGCCTGCCAACATTACCGTGCAGTAGTGTCTCATGTAGATGCGGCCCGTGTTCCCCAAGTTGTATAGATGACAGGAAAATGTGCCATCTAAACAAGACTTTCAAAACAATTTGCTCCTTTTGATGGCTTAGCACCTCCAACTGACTGATAACAAATCAGAGCTATTGGCTGGACCAAGCTGTGTTTCATATGCCAAAGCCTACAAAGCTTTTATGCATCAGTAAAACGAATAAAACAGTGTCAAATGCTACTTGGACCAACAATTTTAATCACAGTATTTTCTAAATGCGTTGAGGCAAATAAAAGCCCTTAGATATTTTACGGCAACAAATGCCATGGCGGATGCACACGGCAATTCAAATCTTTAATTGTATCAAATTTTTAATTTCATATTACACACCAAGTCCTTTGGCAATAAAAGGAAAGATTTTACAAATGATACAATGTTGTTTATTGCTTAATCAGAAAGAGCCATTTTCTGCCATTTTCTTTGAAGATTTTCTCATTTTCTTCCCTCTCCATCCTAGGTTGAACTCCATTCAAAACATCAAAGCTTAGAGGCACAGATCTTAGAGCTTGGATTCTAGGCTTCACCAGTGGAAGATTACAAACAGAGCAAATCTACAGTTCCAGGTCTAGCTAGAGAGCCCTTCCCATCTTGTTTTGCCAAATAGGAGGGTAACTACATGACAACTAGATGACAGAAATATACACGGAAAATGGAAAAGGGGGTCTAATGATGGAAAAGGTTGAAAACCACTTACTAGATTCAAAATGAATTCTTCTTAAAGCAGTGAATTCTGGTGTAAGTAGACATGATGCAATAACTGAAGTAAAATGACTTTACTATGTACAGCCTTACTATGGAGTACATCTCCACATTCTCATGTAAAATTTCATCATTCAAAAATTGTATGAGCCTAACTTACTTTGGAATAAGCACCATCTGTCCTTTACCCTACTCAATGTCCTCCCTTATGCTCACTGTCTAGTAGGGCTGTGCAAAGCTTTGGTCCCTGATTCGATTCAGCAGCGATTCAGCCCAATTCAGTGGCTGAACTTCCGAATTCAAATTGAATCAGGAGACACTTTAATTTCTCCAAATCAAATCAGAATCCTCCAAATTGATTCAGAGAGATTCGGAAAAAGATTTGGCAATTTGAACATAGACACAGCTTTAAATGTTTTTTCTACATACCTCAAAGTATCAGGCAGCTCATGAACACTGAGATGCTGGGGCAGATGAAGTGTCCCACAGGAGCATGGGGGTCTCCCAGCATACTTGGCAGCAGACTTGGAAATGGACCAGAAGCACTTCTAGTCCACTTCTAGGTCCACCAACGAGTGCACGGGAGCCCACCCATGCTCTCCCAGCTCAGCGACTGGTGCCTCCTGGGTCTAGGGGTGCATCCAAGGTCCCCCCATGGCCAATCACTGAGCCAGGGGGGCACAGGGGGGCTTAAAATGGTAGTTAGGTTCCAGGTCAGCAGGGTGCTACTGAAGCATGCGAGTAGCTCCACTGAACTTGTTTGTTTTCCAGTTCAGTGAATCACTTAAGCAGCTGATAAAGTCCATCCTTATTTACCAAAGTACCTAAAACATGCTGAGGTTTTCCATGATCTTCTCAGCATGCTGAATCAGAATTTTCTGCCTAAAGACGGGATTGGTGCCCAAAGCGTTTCCTTTTTTTCTCTTGTTAAATGAAACCATGGGTGAAAGGCACACATCAGGTGAAATGAAGAGATTCCTTCTGTGGGCAGGAAAGAGAAACTATTTTTAAAGTGCTTTTTGCCAGAAGGCTGATAATCCAATATATAGCAGTTGCCACTTATCAAACTTTCATCTTGATGAGCGAGTTTTTCAGTACTGTGTTTGATGACAAGGTAAAGGGAATATTTGTCAGACTATTTTTGAGCAGCTAAGATAAAAAATAAACCTATGCATCTCAGCACTCAAGCCTTGTGCAGACAACTACATTTCTTAAGGCTTAAAAACTACTTTGAGACCAAAAATAACAATTGCCATTAATAGAGAGAAATGCTATACATATTTACTTCTTACTGATGTGTCTACTTAAAACACAAAAGAAAAGTGTGAATCTCTGAAGGTCAAATCCCTATCAGCAATGGGCACATCTACATGAGACGCTGTAATGCGCAGTAGCCTATTCTACTGTGTATTAGTATGCTGCAGCAAAAACTAGTCTACTGTGCACTAAGCATCACAAAAAAAAATCATTTGCCTTTCCTACTGTGCATTTTGTAGTACCTCACTTTCACACGTGCTCCGGGGGTGGCTGCAGCACTTTAATTAGAGCAGCTCTGTACATTATATGTAATTATTTATTACATGCAATTTATTTTATCCACCAATGAAATGCAGCCACCTCTGGGATGAAAGCAGGCAATTATTAATATTTCACAACAAGGCAAATAGAAAGTTTAGCATGGAGGGTGAAAAAGTATATCATACCATCCAGATCTAAAGTCTGGAAGAACTTAGGAAACCAGAACTACAATAATGCAAGTTGGAATTTAGCCAAAAAGCTAGAGCTAACAACTCCACAAAGGGAAAACGTACCATCGTTTTATGATCGTGTATGGCTTCATAACAAAATGACATATCTAACAGCCCAGTGGGCATGTGTACACATTCATTAGTGCACTTTTGCTACTGCACATTACATTTAGTACCTGTAATATGTGGTACTAACTAAATGTGGATTAGGCTGCCCTAGTATGCAGTAGTGAAAGCGCACACTTTTTTCAATGGTGCTTAATGTGCAGTAGCCTAATATTACTGTGCTTTAACGCTGTTTTTGCCTTGATGCTCTAATACGCAGTAAAATAGTAATATGCTACTGCATATTAAAACCCAGTGTAGATGTACCCAGTGATTCATAATGTTTTGGCACTCAGGTAGTAGGGAATACCATGTTGATCCAGAAACTGAGTTTTCCTTGGAGTTCTCCTTTCCAGGCTTATCCTTACCCAGGGTGTGAGGTCTACTGAGGAACACAGCTTGTGGTTGCATGACTGAAGTAGCCCAGAGGATACCAGTAGTTAACTTCTCCGTGATGCAAAGTAGATCCACACAGAGTGTGACAGAGTTTGTCATCAGGTGTCAGAGACTGTTGTACTCTTTGCTAGCATCAACTATCACAGCAGGATTTCAATTTACAAAAATGGCCTTGAGGAAATGCATTGGCCAGTTGAGAGTGTAATGTTATAATAATTCAACACGATAATGTAGAGAAGCATCTGAACAGGAGTGGCAGAATAAGTTAAACAGAGGGCAAGGATGACAAACACATTGCTTCATAAAAGGTTCAAATAATAAGTCAGAAAATGACTATTACATAGAATTTACAGGACCACACTTCTAATAGAAATCAGAACGTATATTTTGGGCATTATACACCTTGAGACTCATCAGTTAGAAAGATAAATCTCAATCTGAACAGTGTTAGTGACTGGATACAGAAGGCAGCTTTGTAAAATTGTGCATTTGGGACACAACCAATTTGCCTTTTCCCAGGTTCATTAGGATACAGAAAAAATGCCATATACTTTAGTCACCTATCAATAAACACACTTCTTCCAGGTAACCAGGTATGTAGAATTTTACAAAACTGATAATGAGAAAGATTTTTTGCAGCTGCAACTCCAGCTTTCTGTAACCACGTTTAGTAAGAGAGAAGAAACTGCCCACAACATTTTGTTTGATTGTTCTTTATTTGAGAAGGTTTAAGTTACAGGGAAAATGAATCAGAAGTGGTAGGGGCCGGGTTTTAAAGTGCTTCTAATGGGCATTTTCACTGTTATGTTCCTGAGAGGCAAATACTAGAGTTTAAACTCCCACCCCCCAAAAGTTGAAAAGGGTAATTTTTTAACAGCTTTCCTATTTTCTGCTTTTTAACTGGGATCCTACAGATTCTATCAACCTACAGGTGGCTGGTCCAAATTCTGCCAATGTGCGAGTGGTCAAGTTGAAATCAGAGGTGTTGTGACCCTTTAGTTGGATGATTTTGGCCCACTTTTCTGGGCAAGGCATGAAAATGAGAATTTAATGCTAGTAAAAGAACTGGTAAATTTTCTGCCCTGGAGAGAATAGTACTTGATATGTCAGCAGGACAACACAAACAGGGCACCACATTTCTGTTTGCTGTGTCACTGGTACAGTTCAAACCTGACCCACAAGGTCCACCTCTGACAATGAGAAAGCACTTCTTTCTGTATGTCTGTTCAATCTGTGGGAGTTCCTTTTGCCTGCTAAGATAACAGCTTGCCAATGTAGTGATATTTGTTACACTTTTTTCAACATTAAGTGACCTATTTGCTAATACAGACCTACTTACCAGGTAAAAGGCAAGACTATTTTGACCACGGTCTAGTTATCGGGTAGTAACAGCATTAGTTCTGGACTTGCCTTAACAACATGCACAGACATTTTCAACATCCAGCTGTAACTGCATGGGGACTCATTACACCACACCTTGCCAAATAAATAGCCATTGTCTCCTAGATGCAAAAAATTGTCTAAGGTTCCCAAGACCCCAAAACAAGAACCTCTCCCATCTGTGGCTTTAAAACTGTTTTTAAGGAAAACAGTCCCAGTTCTCTTGAAGTCAATGGAGCAGTACCTGTTTACATCAGAAGAGAATTAGGCCTAGTTTTGTTTGTCCTGAGTATTTCCTGAGTCTAACTTGCCCAGAACACACACACACACACACACACACACACTAAAGATCAGTCTTAAAAGAAACTATGAACATATAGCAACTATCTGTTCTATGAATCAAACTTTTGAGGTGCAAATGCAAGAGTACAGTGCAACACTAACATCATGAAATATCCAAAGTGAAAATAATTTGCCATTAATTCCTAAACTCTAACTTTAAATACTTACATTCTTGTTTCCCCTAAAGTGCATTACAGATTTCACAAGTCATAGGGGATTCCTATCAAGTACTAAGAAAGAAAGTTGTTTCATAACGTTTATTCGACTTTCAAGTAGTTTTCCTGGAGACATGAATAAAGATGAAGATTTGAATAAAAAAGAAATATGGTGAAGTTTTAAACTGCAGTAACTTAAAAGCTGAATGCCTGAAGCTACCTTTCTGTTACTCTTCACTGAAGTACAGCACAGAAAAATCTATCTGTTTTTACTGTTTATAACTTTCAGATACTAGATTCAACTATATTAAGGTCCAACCACATTTATTTCCAGTGCATTCAAGATCAAGCACATTTTTGCTCGACTGTTAACAGCTTTCTAGTGCAGCAAATGGACACTTAACAGCTGGGTGTTATTTATGTGTTTCACTGAACTAAATACACTAAATTTTTAGATTATCAACTCCTCCAAATGGAGACTATGTCTTTGTATTTGCTTGTATGACAACTTACCCGATAGGATCCTGATCCTGAATAACAAACCTTTTCAATTGTAAGGATCTACTTCCTTTGCCTTCAGTTTGAGGGAGGGAAAAAATCACATTCCTTTCACACCATTCAGATTACACGGTCCCTCATTTTCCTTTATAGAAAAGTCCTGCTCTGTTTTCTGTCCTTCAGAACCATTCACATCTTCACCCCTCCTCATCTATCAGCCTGTAGTCTGACCTGTACTGACTCCCTGTATGTATGCTCTGTACCAACCAAATCATTCATTTCCTTGTGCTGTCACCTTCCAATTAAATCATTTCAGACTTCTGCTGCTTCTGAGCAGAAAACTGGACCTTTCAAATGACATAACACAGGATCAATGTAAGTCTCAATTATGTATTTCACACTGCACTGAAATATACCATTTGTTCTAGAAATTAATAGATGGCAAAATCTATTTTAGCCAATCACAGCCTGTAAATCATAGTTCCTTCATAACAGATGCACACTGAAATACGTATTGCCATCATGGGCTACACTGTGGTCTTTATTTTAATAGAAAAGGTCTATATAATTTAACAGGCCTGAAGCAATAAAATTCTACAGGACTTGGTAGTTTAAATAGGGAATTATATCCTCCCCGTATCTTTTTAAAGAAATTCTGTAAGTGGAATATAATTTCTTATCAGATTTTAGGGACAGTTCCAAATACCACACTGTACAAGATATAACACTGTGACTTGACACAAGCTATAACATTGCGACCAGTCACTTGAATATTGAGGGTAGTGTGGGTGACAGCGACTGTGACATCATCATATAAGCTGTCTGGTGCAAGGCTGATAAATTAACTAGCAGGATTGAAGTCTTCGACTTCAAAAATGCAAATTTCAATAGTCTCAGGGTAATAGGAGGGGAAGCCATGCGGGACCAGTGACCAAAGGTGAATGGAGTGCACAAAGAGTAGTTGTTCCTCAAGGACACGATCCTTGAAACACAAAAGAAAACCATTCCCGTGCAGAGGAAAGGTAGCAGAAGGACTGGCAAGCCCTCTTGGCTTAATAGGGATATCATGGTCCTCTTGAAAAAAGAAAAAAGAGGGCACGCACAATGGAAGCTTGGGACAGTCCTCAAGGAGGACCATACAACAGTGATTTCCCACAGATTAGGAAAGCTAAGGCAGCAACCGAATTTAAGTTAGGAACGGGAATCAAGGACAATAAGAAGTCATTCTTTAGGTATGTAGGGAGCAGAAGGAAAACAAATAGAAGCGTAGGGCTCCTGCTTAACACTGCAGGTAACTGACACTCAGGAAAAAAACTGAACTCCTAAATGCCCCCTTGGCTTCGGTATTTCACCGGACCAAGGGGAAAAACATGCTAGATAAGGCTAACTCAAGGCACGGTGGGAATGACCGCCTTCCTATGGTTGATGTTGAGCTGGTGCATAACCAACGAGAAATGGTAGACATTTACTAGTCAGCAGGACTGGATGAACTCCACCCAAGAGTACTGAAGGAGCTGGCTGAGGTCACGGTGGGACCCTGGTGAAATTTTTCCAAAACTCGTGATGCTCAGGTGAGATCCCTGAGGATTGGAAGGGGGCCAATATTGTACTCATCTTCAAGAAGGGGAACAGGGAGGACCCAAGCAACTATAGACCAAACACCCTAACTTCTATCCCAGGGAAAATTCTAGAAAAACTCATCAAGGAGTCTACGAGCGACACCCTTGCAGAGGGTAGGATTCTGAATGACAGCCAGCATGGGTTCATCACAGGCAGGTCTTGTCTTACCAATCTCATCTACGACCAGGTATCTCGCTACCTGGACAAGTGAGAGGAGGTCAATATTATATACCTAGACTTCCAAAAGGCCTTTGATTTAGTATCCCATGATATCCTTGCAAGAAAATTGAAAGATTGTGGGCTTAACTGCTCAATGGTTAAGTGGATAGGAAACTGGCTGCAAGGTAGGGCCCCAAGAGTTCTTATGAACGGATTTGTATCATCCTGGTGAGAAGTGGCCAGTGGTATCCCTCAGGGGTCTGTGCTTTGTTCAGTGCTTTTCAACATATTTATCAATTATTTGGATGTGGGGGTGAAGAGTTCACTGGCCAAGTTTGCAAATGACACCAAGTTACGGGGGAGCATGGTCACGCCTGAAGATAGGCTGTAAATTCAGGTGGACCTAGATAGGCTGGAGAGTTGAGTGAATCAGAACCAGATGAAGTTCAACATTCAGAAGGGTAAAGTGCTTCATCTGGGGGCAAGCAATCCCCAACATACCTACAGGATAGGTGGTGCCAATCTGACTAGCATCACAACTGAAAGGGACCTAGGGGTAACAATCAACCATCTCATGAACATAAGCCATCAGTGCAACACTGGAGCCAGTAGGGCAAACAATACTCTCTCTCAAGTGTCAACTGATGCATCTCATGTAAAACCAAGGAAGTGATTCTTTCACTATACTGAGCACTGGCGAGACCGCAGCTGGAGTACTGTGTCTGGTTCTGGGCACTGCACTTCAACAAGGATGTGAAAAACTTGAGAGAGTCCAGAGAAGACCCACCCATATGATCAGAGACTTGCAAGGCAGACCATATGAGGAGATGCTGAGGGACCTAGGCCTCTTCAACTTAAAAAAGAAAAGGCTAAGAGGGGACTTGGTAGCAGCTTACTGCTACATCAAGAGAATAGATCAAGGGATCAGTAAACAACTGTTCACTAGGGCACCCTTGGGGAAAACCATGATTAATGGCCACAAACTCCCAGAGACTTCTTCACAGTCAGGGTGTTTAGACTGTGGAATACACTCCGCCCAGAGGTGGTGTAATCACCTACTGTGGAAATCTTCAAGAGGAGACTGGACGGTCATCTTGCTGGGGTCACCTGACCCCCAGTTATCTTTCCTGCCTAATGCAGGGGGGCTGGACCCGATGATCTTGTGAGGTCCCTTCCAGCCCCTAACTATCTATGAATCTATGAATTGCAATCATTGCCTCCTAATTTCTATGCATCTTTTCCATGAAAGACAGATTATGTATGTTTCCTGTAGAGGACATTGTGTCAGTACAGATGGAGGGGCTTTCCTTATGTTTTGCTAAGAACAGAAACAATTGCTACAAGACCTTCCATTAGCCAGAAGGAAAAACACTTTGCCCACCTCCCCTAATAATGATAATATGGCCCACCATATTATCAATATGCATTTCCAGAATCCACCTCTGAACAACTAAGCACCTAAGTCTCTTCCAAAGCTAATTTCATACCAGAAGTTCTCAGCACCCTCAGAAAACCAACAGCCTCTGCTGCTCTTTTGCTGTATCATACCTTACCTCATCAGATGATAACGTGAACAATATTATTATTACTATCATTACTATTAATAAAAATTAATACAATAATATTAATAATTATTAATAATGATGACTACTGATAAAGATGCTGATGCATGATATATAATCTTAGCAAGTGATTTTTTTAGGTCATCTAATGTCTTTTACTTGGTTTGTACATATTTTTGATAACTTTGTTCTACAGGTTTACTGCCCTTTCTTCCATTCTTTAAGTGACTCCTTTCATTTATGTAATGGAGTTAAACACAAGCCTTTATTTCACCTAGTATTTAGCTTGGTCTGTGTCTGCTTCTCTCTCAGACATGAAGGGAGGGCCCTTTGTACTCAAAACCTTGTCCCATATCTCTTCCAATTGTACAGGTGACTCAGTAAAAGATATTCCCAAACAAACCTTATCTCTTGTTATGTTCACTTTGACATGTATGTGTCCACAGAGGCCTTTATTACTATGGATATGGCTCTATTGTAAACATTAGCCCTTAATTACATTTCCAAAATATTTAGAATTTTCTGATTCTCAAAGAAAATGTTTTAGCCAGTTAAAAGTGCCTAGGATTTCTGATAAGAAAATGTGTTTTGCACAACAAATAATTTGTGCAGATACACTTCAATGCCTTTCTATATCCAGTGTGCTAATGCTTTTGTTAGAGCTAATAAGTTCACTGTTAAAAATGTATTAGAAATTACACACCTGTCTTCACAGCTGGTCACACTTCAAATATACAAACTCCAAATACAATTCATTTAGCAATCAATAAGAAGGTAAATTACAAATGTTATTTTGTGATTGCCTCTGCATTCTAAATACTTCTCCATCTCCAATACACCATCCTATATATTTGGACTTTCAAATTTTAATTAACGGTTAGCTGTGATTTCTTAAACACTCTAAGGTAAAACCATTGGGAGCCTATACACGAGTGTGGAGGCTGTTTTTTGTGCCATCAGGCTTGTTGTTGGTGATCACTCATAGAGGAGGAGGATCACTCCAACGGGTCAAGTAAAGGGTTGTAGATAAGTCTGTTGATGGCTATCAAGGCTGACCTTAGAGTCACAGACTCTCTGGCAGATGCCACAGGTGGTGATTAAAGAGTGTCAGACTTCAGATTTCTTGGTTTTGTTTCCTTTCCTTCCGTTTGTCGTTTTTCCACCTCCATGGTAAGGCAGTTTTCCTCAAAGTAAGTTGTACCTTCTCTCACAAGGTGCCACCATGTAGTCCTGTCCCAGGCTAGCTTTTCACAATTGTGATGTCAATAGCACACTTAACGTTTGCCTTGAGGGTGTCCTCAAAGTGTTTCCTCTGACCCCCTACATGTGACCCTACATGTGGCTGAGTTGGAAGAATAGCAGTTGTTTTGGTAAACATACTTCAAGCAAATGCACACAATGCTCTGTCCACTGTAACTGATGTTGAATAATCAATAATCACCATATTAGTGGTGTTAGCATCGTTGAGGACACTGGCATTTGTGGTGACAATCCTCCCACTTCATGCCAAGGATCTTCCAGAAGTAGTGTTGGTGAAGGTGCTCCAGGTTTTTCAGGTGGTTTCTGTAGGTCACCCAAGCTTCACAGCTATAGAGAACAGTTGGGGTTACCACAGCCTTATACAGTAGGAATTTTGTTTGAGTCCTGATGTCATGACTGTTGAACACATGATGATTCAATCTTCCAAAAGCAGCACTGGCACATTGGATCCTATACTGTATCTCCTTGTTCATGTTGGCCTTCTTTGAAAGATGGATGCTAAGGTATGCAAAGTGTTCGACATTCTCCAGTTCCAGTAAATCAATGAGGATCTTTGCCATGGGAGCTGATTGGTCTGGAGCAAGCTGGTGAAGCAACATTTTTTTCCCCAATGTTAAGGGCCAATCCCAGACAATGGTATGCTTGGGAAAAGCAGTTAAAGGCTGTTTGCAAGTCTTCCTTAGTATGCATACTGAAGTTTCACAATTGAGGCCTATGTAACTTTGGTTTTGGCACAGATGCAGGAGACTGAAAAGGTTTCCATTCATCCTCAGTACTCAGTGCCAATGCCACATGGCAGACAGTTATGGCTGAGCATCCTGATGACTGAAAGAAAGATGGAAAACAGAAATGGTGCAATCATGGCAGCCCTGCTTGATGCCAGTTCAAATGGCAAAGGGCTCTGTGGCAGAGCTACTGCAGTCATCTGGTCACGAACGATGATGGTCTTATGATGATGATAAATACCTTTGGGCAGCCAAACTTCAATAAGGTCTTCCACAGAGCCTCACAGTTAACGAAGTCAAAGGCTTTGGTCAAATCAATAAAGGCCACATACACTTCCTGGTGTTCTCAGCATTTTTCCTGGATCTGCCAGGCTGGAAAAATAATGTCAACAGTGCCTCTCAATGGATGGTCTGAAGCCACATTGAGACGCAAGAAGGATTTCCTTGGTGAGAGGGAGCAGTCGACTGAGCAGAATTCAAGCAAGGATCTTCCCAGCGATGGAAAGGAGGGCGATACCTCAGTAATTTCTAAAATCAGTCTCATCTCCCATTTTAAATATGGTGACAATATTGGCATTCTTTAGGTCAGTGGGAATTTCCTCAGTGTTCCAGATTTTAAGATACAGTGTGTTGATGTGGGCCCCAGAAGTAGCCATGACTCAGGAGGCATGCTGCTAGGCATGTTGAGTTGGGTTTACTGCCATGTATCACCTCTTTTACTCTAGCTGCAGAGGGCTGGCCATGGATCCACTGACCAGGACTCTGGCCTCCCCAAGCACCTGGCCTGAGGCTTGACCCCAGGCTATGGGCTTCTGCCCAGACCCTGGCTCCCTGCCCCAGGTCTATAACTGAAAATGCAAATCAATAACAACATATAAAAAGATCACACTTATCCTGTGCTGATCATTTGGGGTCTCTGTGGTCCGTCCTCCACATTGCAGTCCTGTTGCCCCAGTCATGCTGACCTGGACTCAGGCTGGCAACACAGCCTCATCTGGGTGAGGGAAAGCTCACCTGGGGACCACATCATCCACATGAGCCCTTAGTAGTGGCTGCCAGCCCTGCACCCCAGAGAGACCTTCACAGCCACTCCTGGCTGATCTTAACTCCCTCTCTTGTAGGGGACGGCCCTTCTGCCATGCTCTGGTGGCTGGACTTCCAGCTGCCTGCAGCTGGGAAAACTCCCCCAACTGGACCTTCTCAATGCAGCTGCATGTACCATGTAGGCTTCTGGCTCGCCAGTGCAGCCATGGTATAGCTTTGCCTGTTTTAAAGTGGGGTGGGGTGGGGAGGAGGAGATGTCCCAGGTTAGAGGCAGCTCAGACATGTGCCTTCTCTTAGTAACAGGGTCCAGTCTCTTTAGAGTGGAGCTTGTTGGTCATGGTTTCCTGACAAACTTTGAAGACCTCAGCTGGTATGCCATCAGGGCCAGATGCTTTGTTGTTCTTCATCTGTCTTATTGCTTGGTGGACTTCTTCAGAGGTTGGTGGATATAGGTAGCACTTCCCTTACTAGATGTTGTGGGATGGATTTGATGGTTTCATCAGTCACCATCAACTCTTGGTTCAGGAGCTTTTGGTAATGCTCCTTCCAGCAGTTTTTGAAGGACTTGTTGTCTTTGAGAAGTGTACTGTTGTCTTCAGATATAAGCAAGATGAGTCCACAAGAACTTGGTCCATAAACAGCCTTGACTGCACTGAAAAAGTTCTGCATGTCTTGATTGTCAACAAATTGTTGGACTTCTTTCACCTTCTCTTCCCACCATTTGTTTTTTGATTTCTCAAATTTTTCTCTGGGCTTCAGCTTTCAGCTGTCAGAAGGTTCCCTGCTTCTGACTGGATGTAGGATGGTTTTGCCAGTTACAGAAAGTTTTTCTTCCAAATCAAGAAGGGCTTTAATTTCAATGCTGTTTTTGTCAAACCAATCCTGATTTCATTGGATGATAAAGCCAATTGATTCCATGCAAATCTCATGGATGGTCTCTTTTAGAGCCTGCCAATCATCTTCAACACAAGTGTTATCATTTTCAGTCCTAAGATTGGCAAGCTTCTCACTGAGATGTGTTTAGAGGGCTCTGCAGTGTCTAGGGGTCTGAAGGCATTGGATGTTGTACTGTCTTTGGAATGATGTGGGTTGCTTTTGATGTTTCAAAATCATCAGCCATCAGAATAGTACTCCAGTGAAATGACTGTCGACACCACACTGGGTAGGGTCAAGGCCCTTGGCAACCTGATGCCTGTCAGGACAGTGCCATGGGAACTAGAATTCACTAGGTCTACACACTCAGCTAAAATTGCCTGCTTCTCATCTGCCATGTCTTGATGTTGAATAGTTATTAGTTGGGAGATGGTTTATCTGTCCAATCTTGAGTCTGTCCCATTGGTTTTCCTCACAGGGCTCCTGCCACCCATAACAACCCATCCATACACCAATCAGATAGAAGTGTGTTCACATTTATCTCCCCAGTTGTTAGGCCAGGAGTTATCTTGGGGCTAGGTCAGCCAGCCTGTGCTGCTCAGTCCGTGACAACGCTGTCTGTTGGGCAGAGCCCAAAGAGGAAAGAAAAAAAACGGAAAAGAACCGCCAAAATTTCAGTCAAGCAAATGGCCTGTCAGTACCACAGATCACAAATGTTCAAAAGTTAAACTAGGCTCCATTTGAGTGTTACCTCTCTGGTTCTTGGACCACCCAACCCAAGGAAGAAGACAAGCAAAAAACCCTTCACGCTTATTTGGTCCAAACCTCCGGCATGCTGGCCAAGCCACCCTCCACCATTACAAGTGGGTTGGCTACCTGCTCCCCACTGACAGCAGGGAAGCAACAAAAACAAATCCTTCAAAAGGGAAAAACAAATAATGAAGAAAAAAAAAAAGAAACCTTGCTTTCAGTGACACCAGTCCCTTGGCAACCCACTGGCTTCTTCCCCGGTGTGGGGTCCAACTAAATTCCTGAAGCCTCTGGATGCTGCAGTCCCAGGCCAGAGGCAAGCTGGTCGGAGCTCCTCTGAGCTCTCAGACTTGAAAGTAGCCCTATCTCCATCTTCTGGGGTTTTGGCCATGGGACTGGGTCATGCTGCCCAGCTTGGTACCTTCCTCAGGGTACCACTGGCCCCAACCCCAGTGGTCCTTTTCCCTTGCTACCTCCAGAAAGTTCTCACTGCAGCTGCCCAGAGCCTGCGCCACACCAGGCTGCCCTGCGATTCTACCACTGCTCCCTCTGGGCTGCCCTGCAGGGTAGCAGTGATAGTGCAGAGGTGGCTGTGATGGAAATGAAGGGCAGCCTGGTGTGGTGCAGGCTCTGGGTGGCTGCATGGAAAACTGCCCAGTGGCAGGGAGGAGGAGAAGCCGCTTTCCCCCAGCACCAAGAAACAGTTTCTGCCTGGCAGCTGCTGCTGCTGCCAAGTCTGGATAGGCAAGTCCAAAGCAAGCATGGGGCACGCTGGGTCAGGGCTGTGCACGTGGGTCTCTGCCAGTACCAGTGGTAGCAGCAGCTGGAAGGAGCTGCCTCAGCCCCACTACATGCCCAGGGGGCAGCAGGACATGCCACGTCCAGGCAATGTGAAGTGAACACGGGGCGAGGCTTTGGGCACTGGGCCCTGCCAGTACTATAGGGCTTGGGGCAGCAGCAGTTGGAACATGCTGCCGCCACCCAGGCTGCCTAGAAAGGCAATCCCACTGTGGAGCTGCCCCAGCAGCTGTGCGCCCAGGGGGTGGCAGGATGCACCACAGCCAGGCAGTGCCTGGGCTAGGCGGGACCAAGCAACCCGCCGCAGGCTGGACAAGGGCTCTCTATGGGTTGGATCTGGCCCGCAGGCTGTATTTTGCCTACCCCGCACTAAAACTATGTTGGATTTATATCTATAATGCTTCAGAGATGGATTTTAACTTTTTAAAGTTAATTAAATTCAAAGCTTCATTTTTTTTTTCTAAACTCAACCTAATCTGGTTGTAACCACATTAAAGGTGTATACTTTGTTAATACTTCTTCATTGCCCAGGTCAGAACTCTGCTTTGCAAAGGCAACATGAAAACGGCAGTGCTATTTCCCTGAGTGACACACAACCTATAATATTGCATAATCAGACAGAAAAGGATGAAGAGGCTCCAACTCAAATTGATTATTTGTGAAAGCAATTACAACCAAGAGCAAAATGAAGCCATTTGTAAATGGACTGCATGTGATGCAAGCAAAACACAGGAAGGGCATTTGTTGTGTAGGTTACAGTGACAAAATAAAGTAGTAGGCTTAGGTGAGAGTTTGGCTAGGATGTAGGTAGCTGAGCCTGCAGGTAGGCCCTGAAGAGCAACCAGGATGTCAGCTAGGTAGGGGGGTACAGGTTACTAGAGTATCAGGTCAGAGTCTAGAAAAGTGGAGCAGGGAACATGGGACCAGGTTCCAGGAAAGCCAGAGGGAGGTTGGAGATAAATTGTCCGGGGTGCAAGCTAAGGTCAGAAGCCAGGAGAATCAGAGAGCTGGGTGCTGAATTCCAAGGAAGATCCAAGAGCAGGGACAGGGAAAGCCAAAGCCAAGCCAGCAGAACTGGAGAGAAATTTGTGAAAGTTTTTCCAAATACCTTCTGGGTATTCAAGTTTTATAGCCCACCTCTTGTGGTAAGAAACCCAAACCCCAATTATGACTATGAAATACAAACACATTTTCATAGCCACATATATGTCATCTCAACATGATAAATATAGAATAAGGCCAATGAAAACATCAGCGATCAAGATCTAACACCTAGGACTGAAGTATGCAAGTCTAGAAAGAACCATTTGGGTTATCAAATCCACTCCCTTGCTATCTGAAGCCATCCTATCCTGTTCATAAGTTTATCCATTTCCATTTTTAAATTAGGTATTTCTGTACTTAAAACTCATGTTGAAAGGCTGTTCCAGAATCCCTCTCTTCTGCTGGTTATAAGCCTTTTAATTTTCAGTCTAAATTTATCTATGGCCAATTAATACTCATTTGTTCTTGTGCCACAGCTTACATAACTCTTCCTCCCTCTCTGGAGTTTCCCATGCTGAGGTATGCGTGGAGAACAATCTTATTTACTTCTTCTCCTGAACCAAAATTTACTGGTAGCAGGCCAGCAGACTGTCAGCCATAGAAAGATTTGAAAAGCAATTTCTTTCTAAAAAGTAGATACAAGATAAAAAATATTGATAGAGGCCATGCTGTTCTGGATCAAATTGTAAAGTACCCCTTTGATGGCAGAAAAAGAGGATAAGAAATAACTAGTTGTTCCAGCCAGGGCAAGCACCCATGCTGGCAATCAGACACTTTCGTATCAGCTAAGAACCACCCTATTATTGGAAACCACTGGGAATTCTTTATGCTTTTTTAGATGATTCTTACTTGCTGATTACAAAAGCCAAATTATATTATTCTGTTACTACAGCTCATTCCTACCTCAGGCTTCCAGATAGGCCTGCACAATACATTTTCCTAAGCTACTCAAGCATATTCAAAAATTGGAGCCCAAACAAAATGACAGATTTTTTTTCTGACCACTAAGAATTTAAATAATCCTAATAAGATTTTAAACTAATGTCTTAATCAAGTGCCCATTAAGCAGCAATGGAGCATAAAGATCTACTGCAAAGTGATTTTGCTCTCGTCCTGCAGACTCCTCATTGAAACATCCTTTCAATCCCAAACACAGAAAATGTGGTTTGTGATCTCACAGACAAATGTATGACTAAATTTGAGATTAAGGCGAGTTATTTGAGATATAATGATAAAATAATAGGTGTCTATCACTGTTTGAAAAGTATTCTAGTTCTTTTTGTTCCTGTTTTAAAGACTCTATAGTCACTGGTGAGATGTGGTACAAAGGATCAGTTAGAGACACCCAAAAGAAATATAAAGAAAAGTGCTAAAAGAAAGCGGTTGGCTTATTTGTTCTCATCTCTCTAGCAGAAGGAAAACTAAGTTGATACTCTCCAGCACTGCTAACCCAAAGCATTAAAAAACTCCTCAGTAATGATAATGATAATCATCATACATTTGTGATTCCTTTTATTTAGGGCCCTTCTGGTTTTGATCCATTTGCAAGCTTTCCCCAACAACTGTAAAAGACTGAAACTTGCTTTAAGACAAACAGTGTAAGCCAATTTCCATGTATATTTTATTGCCTTTGGAGACCAAGGCAGTGTGAAAAATGCTGAATATCATGACACTTAAAATCACAGGAGTTGGCAACAATGCAATTCTTGAAGTATTGTAAATCTTGGGAGGCTTGGAGCTTTTATGAATGGCTCTGCTCCTTTAATCATAGCCAGCTGCTGAAGGGTGTGAGAATGAGACCACTTGTTTCATTGACTTTTTACCTAATTTGTACATGAAGAAGAGTTACCCACTGGTCTGCGATACCATCTGGATTAGAATTTAGAAGAGGAACGCAGTGCAGAACAAGACAGAATGTGGGGATTAAGCTAATAGGAGTCCTGAGTCCCTACAGTTGTCTGTACAGTTGTTCTTCCGGCTCCGGCTGTCTATGCAATTTTGCAGATGTTTAGCGGGCTACTGTTTCTGCCCCCTAACTCCCGAAAGAGGGAAAAAGGGACAAGCCTTGCAGAATTTAGGACACTTTCCTAGCAGTTTCCTCTCAAACTCTTTGATGAACATATGGCATCAACCTTACTTATCTGGATGTCCTCAGACCAAAGTTTGGTGTGACCGAGCAGGAAACCAATCCAATATAATAAGGTTTTGGATCTAGGAAAAATGCAGAGACACAATCCATATGCAGTGCTTGGCACTAAAAAAGAAGAACGTGTTTTGTTTTCTTTTCTTTTCTTAATGGAGCAGAAAAAATACCAGAAAAAATTAGGAGTGATCACACTTCCAACTATGAAAGACCCAAAGATAACTTCAAAGAATTGAAGGCAACTGCTTTTGGAGTATGTCTGATGACTTATTACTGATCGTTTCAGCAATATTATAAAGCCATTCTCAAATGCATTTACAAAGGCAAACCACATCACTGATGTAAACATTTTTCAGGACAAAGATGTGATTCTACATTATGATTAGATTCCATGCAGTATTCACTTCTCAGAGTAACCTAGGGGCTAAACATCAGCAGATGACAGAAACAAATGGATGAATGAAGAACAGGAAGATCTTTATTGCTCCTTGCTGATGCACTACTGCTCTTTGGCTGATTCACAATCCATGAGGCAGTCGAGCTTTCCCATAATGCCCACTTACATGTTAGCTTCTCTACCTCACAATACACAATTTATATTTTCCTCTTATAGATCAGAGGTAATATCAGTTGGTTTGATGATTACATGAAAATAAGCCGATTCTGCTATATTATTTTTAATTCGAAGTCCTTCCTCTCCTTCTCCCCCAACCTTGGGGGTGCCCACCAGTGCCACATGGTGGCATTTAAACACTTTTGAAAGAAAACGGTGATGAATGACCATGTAAACAAGGGAAAGGATTACGAGTTTCAATGCTGTAGATAAATGAGGTCAATTAAACTCCTGAAAATTGATACATAAGCTAAGACACTATGGCTAAACACAGATAGTCAAAAAGCCTGGGGCAGAATCAATCCAATCTATGCAGATTTCTCTAAACTGTAGATTGGACCGTTAGTGAACCAAAGTCACGTTTGCTTTTTGGTTGGGAAAGGCAGGCACACGTCCAAAGCCAGAAGGTAGGGGACGCTCTTACACACCTCCCAGCATGCTGGACATTACCAAGGGCACCCAAATGCAGGCAGCTGGGAGCCATCCCTGACTGGCTGTCTGGCAAATGCACCCAACCCACTCCTGTCAGCTGCAGGGAGCACAGAACCTTGCAGCGGTGGAGGTGGGCTAGGGCAACAGAGTCCCCCACCCCAGTCCTGGCCCTCCCTGAGCTGGGGTCAACTGCACTCTGGGGCTTTCCCCCCTGCCTGGCAGGCCAGGCTGCCCAGCCCTGCCCACCGTGAGTTGCTGCCTCTGATCCATGCAGGCAGGGGAGAGGGGAGGGTGGGAAACAGTGCCCCTTGCCTTGGTCCTGGCTCCCCTGAGCTGGGATCTGCCAAGCTGGGGGGGAAGCCCATGCCCTGGGGTTTCCCGTACCCTGGCGCTAGGTTTCCCTGAGCTGGAGTCTGCCCAGCTAGACGGAGCCCCATGCCCTGGGGGGGCAGGGTGGGGTAGGGTGAGGTTCCTCTGCCCCAGCCCTGGCTTCCCCCAGCTGGGCAGATCCCACCTTGTGGGGAGCCCAGAGCTGGGACAGGAGGTGTCCCTCACCCCCATTGCAATCCTCCCAGGCTGACAGGCAAAGGCAGGATGCAGGGCTGAGGAACAAAGGCTTTGCTGCTGTAGGTCTGTGACAGCCCAGGAGCAGAGTACCAGTGGAGGCTAGCCTGCCTACCCTGCAAGGCCAGGGAGTAGCAGAGGGGCTCCAAGGCATGCTGGGATGCCAAGGCACTGCTGTGTAACTTGAGTTGGGAGGGGATTTAGAACAGAAGGTCAATAGACCAGTCTGACCTAAGCTGATTAAATCTGATACTACACCCATTCAGGTCTATCTTAAACTGGGTTCTGCCATTTTGAAACCGGTCTATGTGCACTAAACTTCTGTTCTGTTACAGATTTAAACTGGTTTCCGATCACTTATACTGCTTTCTGTGCAATGTCTATACCTAACCTTTATTAATTATAAAATAAACAGACTAAAGCAAAAACAGACTGCTATACAAATTTGAAGGTCATGGGGCAGCACATTTTGAAAGGACACAAATTAAAACTTTTTTGACTAACACCAGCAACTTCAGTTCCACAAGAGCTAGTAAGCAGTTGCTCATCCCAATATCTGAGCACTAGAGGATATACTTCTTCATCACTATACCACTTTCTTTATGACATTGTCATATTGGCTATTATTGTATTGTGACTGCCATCTATAAAAGCCTCTTTTTATTTCATGTCCCGTCTTATGATCAGTACAATCTTCCATTTCTCAGGAACTGCCCACTCTCTCTTTCCAAACACTGAGTAATCCTCGGATAAAGCCCACAGTATTTGTTTTCAACCTTTTTGGACTCAAGACACAATTGTTAGACTCTCGGCAGTCCTTGAAAAATGCCAGATCTTAGCTTTCACTCATTTTTTGACTGCAGAAAAATAGCAGAGCATTTCTTTTGTTTCAAAGAACTCAGAAAGCCCACAACAAAACAGAATATTTGTGATGCTATGGATTCCTATTTGAACTTTCTGGGATTATCTTGTGAATAATGCATGGGTGACATTATTGATGGTAGAATCAATCCTGGTTGAAAAATCACCAGTCTATAGTGACAGAAAACACATGAGACTACAATACTCCAGGACTCTAACACAACATGCACTAACCATTTATGAAGATTTTAAGAGGTCCATTTGTTATATGAATTAACCAAAAAAGCTACCTTATAGGCAGCTCTATGATAAAATGGACTTCTCGTAAAGCATTTACAGGTCAACATTTCCTGTGTGTATCAATTAATAAGTATGGATGAGTTAAGGTCATTAGGAAAGAATACACAATTTTTTTTACCAGATATCTGAGCACTCAACTAATCAAGTTTCTGAAAAGATCTGTTTTACATATGCTGAAATGATAAACATTGGAATGAATATAGTTCCATATTTTATATTGTATCACCTAATTACCATAGACATTCCCATAAACACTTTTGTCTCTCATCTGGAAGAGCAGAAAGAAAGAAAAGCATGATACAGAAATAATGTACTAACAACGATCCCTTGAATGAGGTTGAAGTTCGCTGGAGAGATGCATTGAGGGAGTATGGGAGGGATAGCACAGAAGCATACATGGGAAAAGAAAAGAAAGGGGAAAGGAGAAGAAAAAAAGGGAAGTCATGGATGAAGTCACTGTCAAAACAGGAGAAACAGCAGTGAATATGAAAAGAGACAAGGTTGGTGCTGAGTGATACAGGGCTCATCAACCATGCTTGTCACCTCAGAGCTGCACTGCTGGAAGGTCAGCAGCTGCATTCTGAAATAGCTAGAAATGCTGAATGAACTGAATGGGTTCCAGTAGCAGCGCACTGAGATAACAAATGAGGTGAGAACTATACAGCACAGCTGATAGCCAAATTCATGTTTTTGCACTGGCTTCTTTTTCACTGCATTTCAAGATATTAGCAAGGTTCTCTACAGTCCCGAGCGGAATGGAATCAAGCCATCACATTATATTACATCATACAAGGTTCAATCCATTAGAAGACACTCAACTATTCCAAAGGACTTGGCCACTTGAAGGCATTTACTTTGGGATTTGCCTCCGCTAGCAGTCCACCAAAGTTCATGCCCAACAAGACTGAAAGATATTAGAATCTCATTCACCTTGTCCACAGTTTTTGTTTTTATTACTCCTGATACTGTGGTTGTGGCTTTACATATTACCCACTGCAGGTGAATTTAACTGCTACCACAACTGCGGTCTCATAGGCAGTAATTCATTACTGTTCTACTTTGGTAAATAAGTAGTTAGCTGCATGGTTGGTTTTATTTAAAACCACCTATCAGAAGATAAAACTATGAGTAGTTTTTCCTTTTTTTTTTCTTTTAAGTGTGGATGAGATACAGGTTCAATTAATTTCAGGCTTCAGAGCCTATCCCCATGATAGTAGTCATATTCAACATAAATATCTAACCGTACTCCATGACAATAGATAAATTGTTCTTACTACAGGACTATGTTTTGAGCTGAAGAAAAGTAAGTACAACATGATATTTGCTAAAATACAAACAGCAAACTTAAAGTCAGATCTCTTTAATTTCCCTTCTTCCTTCTTTAGCAATTCTGTATTTTTGCTGAAAAGTTTTGTTGCTGTTTCTTCATTTAGGAATGTTTAGTGGGGAAAGGCAAATCACATAAATTGTCTATGTACTTCTGGGGAAGCACTATGACAAACTCATGAGACTACTAATTATTATTCAAAATTATGTTAATTTACAAAGGCCAAAAACAACTATGTATTTCATTCTGTACACATTGTAGATATATAAACATTGATATATGCAAAACACGTTTAGAAATAAATTGTTATCTGATTGTAAAGCAGTTACCTGTTTTTAACTTTGTAACTATTTTAAGGTATCCTTGGGATGAGAGACAGGTCAATTTATGAAGAGAATCGACCCAGTATAAGCAGAACTGACCCCTGGGGCACTCCATTTGATACCGACTGCGAACTAGACACAAGCCATTGATCACTATCCATTGAACCCAACAATCCAGCCAGCTTTCTATCCACCTTAGAGTCCATTCATCCAGCCCATACTTCCTCAGCTAGCTTGCAAGTATGCTGTAGGAGACCATATCAAAAGCCTTGCTAAAGTCACAGTATATCATGCTCACTACTTTCCCCTCATCCACAGAGCCAGTCATCTCATCATAGAAGGCAAGCAAGTAGGTCAGGCATGACTTGCCCTTGGTGAATCCATGCTGACTGTTCTTGATCACTTTATTCTCCCCCAAATGTTTAGAAATGGATTTCTTGAGGATGTGCTCCATGATTTTTCTGGAAATGGATATGAGGCTGATTAGTGTATAGTTTCCTGGATCCTCCTTCTTCCGTTTTTTAAAGATAGGCACTATATTTGCCCTTTTTTCAGTCATCTGGGACCTCCACCAATTACCACAAGTTTTCAAAGATAATGGCCAGCAGCTCTGCAATCACATCAGCCAACTCCCTCAGATGCACTGCATCTGGCCCAATGGACTTGTACACATCCAGCTTTTCTAAATAGTCTCTAGCCTGTTTTTTTTAACCTCTGAGGGCTGCTCCCCTTTTCCTGAAAGTGTGCTGCCCAGTGCAGCAGTCTGGGAGCTGACCTTGTCTGTGACAAAGTAAAAAGGCATTAAGCACTTCAGCCTTTTCTTCATCACCTGTCACTAGGTTGCCTCCCTCATTCAGTAAAGGACCCACACTTTCCCCAACCCTCTTCTTATTAGTGACATCCTTGTAGAACCTCTTCTTGTTACCTTTCATATCCCTTGCTAGCTGCAAGTGCTAGTTGCACTTTGGCCTTCCTGATTTCATCCCTACATGCATGAGCAATATTCTTATACTCCTCCCTAGTCATCTGTCCAAGCTTCCACTTCTTGTAAGCTTCCTTTTTGTGTTTAAGCTCAAACTTAGCCCTGCTAAGCCAAACTGGTCACCTGCCTTACTTGCTAGTCTTCCTGCACATCAGGATGGTTTGTTCCTGTGCCCTCAGTAAGGTTTATTTAAAATACAACCAGCTCTCCCAGACTCCTTTCCCCCTCAGACTGGCCTCCCAAGCGATCCTGCCCATCAGTTCCCTGAGCGAATCAAGGCCTACTTTTCTAAAGTCCAGGGTCCTTACTCCGCTTCTCTCCTGAACTCAATCATCTCAGGGTCACTGCCATCAACTTTTATAGCCCCCATCAATTCTTCCCTGTTTGTGAGCAGCAGGTCAAGAAGAGAACAGCCTCTAGCTAGTCTCTGACACTTGCACTGGGAAGCTGTCCCCAGAACTCTCCAAAAACTTCCTAGATTGCCTATATGCACTGCTTTATTGCCCTCCCAGCAGATGTCAGGGTGATTGATGTCCCCCAGCAGAGCCAGGGCCTGTGATCTGGAAACTTCTGCTGGTTGTCTGAAGAAAGCCTCATCTACCTTATACGTCTGATCTGTTGGTCTACAGCAAAGCCCGACTAAGACATCACCCTTGTTGCTCTCCCCTTTAACTTTAACCCAGAGGCTTTCAACAGGCCTATCTCCAGTTTCATATGGGAGCTCTTAGCAATCATACAGCTATTTTAAATAAAATGTAACTCTTCTTCCCCCCTGCCTGTCCTTCCTGAACAGTTTGAACCCATCCATGACAGTGCTCCAGTCATGCAAACTATCCCAACAAGTCTCTGTTATTCCAATTATATCATAGTTTCTTGAGTGTGTGAAGACATCCAGTTCTTTCTGCTTGTTTCCCAGGCTCCATGCATTCATGTACAGACACCTGAGGTAAGTAGCCAATTGACCTACTTTCTCAATAAAAACGAGGCCTCTCTTGTTGCCCACTTCTGCTTGCTCTTCCTCCAGGTCACCCACTTCCGCATTTACTTCAGGGCTTTGGTCTCCATCCGCTGGCCAATGTAGTTTAAAGCTGTCCTCACTAGGTTAGCGAGCACATCTTCCCTCTCTTCATCAGGTGGATCCTGTCTCTTCCTAGCAAAACTTTTTGGAACAACATCCCATGGTTGAAGGAATCCACTGAGGAAAATCTCTAGACTACATTAGATCTCTTTGGAAAAGCCTACTAAACTTTGGGCCCCACCTTCAACACTGAGGAGGCTGAAGTGGTCTATTAGCCTGCCCCAGGCATGAATGTGACCCCCTTCCCAAATTAACATTGAAGGAAAGACCCTGGAGAGAGTCAAGTACTTCCCCTACCTAAGTAGCCACCTCTCTCAGAGTGAACATTGATCAGGAGATCCAGCAGAGGATCTGGCATGTAAGTGCCTCCTTTGGGAAGTCACTCTGGCATGTTTTTATTTGTTGTAGCCTCCAGAAAGACACCAAGATCCAAGTCTACAATGCTGTCATCATCCCCATTATCCTCTATGTATGTGAAATGTGGGTGACCTACCATTATCACTCAAGAGCCTGGAGGGGTATCACCAACGATGCCTCCGGAAAATCCTATGAATCAAATGGGAAGATTGCTACACAAATACCAGCATCTTTGATGAAGCCAATGTTGCCAGCATTAAGTCAATGATCCTCAAGTGCTGACTACACTAGACCAGACACTGTGTGGAGATGCCTGACTTTCAACTACCAAAAAAACAAGTGCTCTGTTTCCATGTTAGTAGTGGCCTGAGATCTCATGGTGATCATGATGCCAGAGGAAAAACGACAAGGACACATTGAAGGCATACCTCAAGAAAACGGATGCTGATATCAAAAGATGGGAAAAGCCGGCTGCCAACTGACTCCAATAGCACCACAACCTCAACCAAGTGCAATCCCATTTCAAGGTAAGTGAGGAGAGAGCAGAGGAAGGAAAAGGAGAGGAATCCCAGCCTGCAGTGTACTCTCCCCTTTGGAAAAACCTACAACTTCTGTGAATGGATCTGCCACTCAAGGATTTGACTCTTAAGTCACCTCAAGACTTATGAATGAGCCACGGCAGAAATCATCATCATCCTTGAATCAAGGGATTGGTAATGATGACAAACTGTGGCCACCGTCTCTGGCTGCCTTAGGCAGTGTGGTGTGCCCATCCCTGTGTGGGGGAAGCTGGGAATGGGGATCCATCTACCCCTGCAGTGCTAATCACTGCTCCTGATCCCCTCTTTACAAAACCCTGGATTCAGTGTAACCCAACTTCTCAAAACTGGAGGGAAGACAAGCACAGTTTCCACCTCACTTACAATAAAAACAGACAACTCAGAAGCTGGACATTTAAAATAGCCAATCATCATAGTATATGAGAGAGATTTTCAAAAGCGAATACCAGCAGCATCAGCAAATTATACAGACCTGCTTTTTATTGCACAGAAATATTCCCATTGATCCCTTATGAAAAGCACTGTTTTCAACAGCTAGTTTGGGATTAACGTTTTCTAATTTTAGAAACAACTGATACTGATCTCAGCTGTCAGTTAAAACTTACTCTTCTATGCTTTTCTTCTTTCATAATCCCCTCAAGCAAACTGACATCTACTTATATAGTTTTCCAATCTCTAAACCAATGTAATAAAAGTACAGTTTGAACTGATAGGTCTAGATACAAGAAC
Source organism: Crocodylus porosus (assembly GCF_001723895.1). NCBI lineage: Eukaryota > Metazoa > Chordata > Crocodylia > Crocodylidae > Crocodylus > Crocodylus porosus. Next base: position 60,762,371 of record NW_017728943.1, read on the forward strand.
ATCAATCTGATAAGATACAGAAAAACAAAAATTTGCAGCCAAAGCCAATAAGAAGCCACCCATAAAACCTTTTTCTTATTCTAAAATCATTTAATTTTGCTCTTAATTAGATCCATCCAACAACACTGATTTCAATGTAGCTTTAAAAGTATAAATGGGCACAATTTAGCACATTAGATTACTTGGATAGTTTCTTCTAAAAATGTGCACCACAGAGTCATTCCCCCGCCCCATGCCAGATCCAGTGCATATTGTGCCTCATTCCAGCTAGTTTGGGACCCATGCTGCATCCTGAGCTTACCTCTGATTCAGGAAAGGCAGATCACTCCTACCCGCAGTGTCTGGGATGTGTGCCACACACAGTGCCTACTATAGCCAGCCAAAGACCTGAACTTCATGCAGTGCCTGCTCTAGTTGGTCTGGGATGCATGTGAAAGGAAGTAGGACTTTGTGCATTTTTCTAAAAGCTTCAAGCTTGTTTCTCCACTTATTGACTTAAAGAAAAATATAGCTATGATAATGACCCATGCTTTTGGGTGGGGGACTTCCAGGGGTGGGATGGGCTTTTCCTCTCTCCTAAAGGCAAGCGTGCCTTCTCCTCCACGTTGGCTGATCTTGTACGACAAGCTTTAAACTAGCCTCACTGGGGGAGGGGGCCGCAGGAAGACGAGGAGACACCACCCGAGCAAAACAGGTGACAAATGCAAGGAGTGCCCAGCTAAGAAACAGTGGTCTGGACAGTCTCCCAAATTGGGAGGTGGCACACGCAGCTAGGCAAGGCCTTAAATGCCTATATACCAAGGCTCATAGTATGGGGAATAAACAGGAGGAACTCACCTGCAGAATAGCCAGTTCAGACCCAGACATAATAGGGCTTAGAGAAACGTGGTGGGATTCATCCCACGACTGGGCAGTTAGCATTAGGGGCTACTGGCTTCGCAGGC
>NW_017728943.1:60763414-60764802 GCF_001723895.1 Crocodylus porosus
TTGCAGAAGCACTTAAGGCAAGGGATGTAGTTGTCATGGGTGATTTAAATTACGAAGAGATCTGCTGGGAGGAACAGTCAGGCAGGTAAGACCGTTCCAGGAGGTTCCTGGCCAAGATACAGGACCTCCACTTAATTCAGGAGGTGCACAGTCCCACCAGAGGAAATGCCCCATTGGACCTGGTCCTGGCCACAGGTGATGACCTGGTAAGGGGCCTCCAGGTCCTCAACCACCTGGGTGATAGCAATCATCACTTGCTGGAATTCACCATCCAGAGCAGGGTGTCAAGGGTCTGCAGCAAGGCAGTAGCCCTAGACTTCAAGAGGGTCAACTTCAACAAGTTGAGGAAATTAGTGGGAGAGGCGCTGGGGTTCTCAAGAGCAGGGGAACTCAGTGCCCAAGATGAATGTTTGTTCCTTAAGGAGATGATACTCAGGGCCCAAGGGGTGACCATCCCAACAATAAGCAAGGGGGGCAGGAGTGCCCAAAAGCCCTTCTGGCTCACCAAGGGCATCCAGGAATGCCCGATTGCCAAAAAGGCAGTGTACAACCAGTGGAAGGGGGGTGCTTTCTCCAAAGAGGAGTATACCTCCTCCGCTCGGGCCTGTAGGGGGCTGTCAGGAAAGCTAAGGCGGGCATAGAGCTAGGACTAGCGTCCAAGATCAAAGATAATAAAAAGTCCTTTTTCAATTATATAGGGAGGATGAAGAAAGCACCGGGAAATGTGGGGCTTCTGCAAGATCCTCTGGGCAATCTGGTAGTTGTGCCAGAGAAGAAAGCAGACCTCTTTAACCAATTCTTCACCTCCGTTTTCTTGTGCAGGGACCAGGAGGGACTTCCCCACCATGACGCAACTCAGATTCGAGGGGAATGCCTCCAGACCTCAAGTTGGGTAGGACCGGGTAAGAGAGCTTCTGGAGGGGCTGGACGTGTTCAGATCAGCAGGTCTAGATGCTCTCCACTCCAGGGTGTTGAGGGAGCTGACCCCTTGGCATGGCTTTACGAGCCCTCGTGGTGCTCGGGCCAGGTGCCAGATGATTGGAAGATAGCCAACATGGTCCCCATCTTTAAAAAAGGGAGGGGGGAGGACCCAGGCAACTATAGCCCTGACAGTCTTACCTCAATCCTAGGGAAACTCTTTGAGAAGATCATCAAGGAGCACATCTGCGATGGGCTGGCTTCAGAGATGAGGCTCAAGGGCAACGAGCACAGTTTCATTAGGGGCAGGTCATGTCAGACCAACCTGATTGCCTTTTACGATCAGGTCACAAAAGCATTGGATGAAGATGTCACTATGGCCGTAGTCTTTCTGGACGTCAGCAAGGCCTTTGACACCATCTCCCACCCCATCCTCATTAAAAAACCAGGCAACTGTGGCATTGATGCCT
>NW_017728943.1:60765471-60785721 GCF_001723895.1 Crocodylus porosus
GTCAGACTTGAAGATCTACAAGGTCCCTTCTGACCCTACTTCTATGATTCTATGATTGCTACTGGCTGTTGTGGGTGTTGGGTCAGATGCTCTTGTAACTCCACTAAAGGTACATAAGAAGTTAATTCAGCCTTTCATTTCCCAACAATATGAGCTCTTGTGCACCAACTTCATGAACTGAATTTTTTAGCTTATGTCTATGAAATCCAAGTAAACATCATGCTCCCCTACAAAAAAATGACAGGACACTACATATAACTAAGTCAGTGCTTTCAGTTAAAAAGAGCTTGTTTCCAAGATTGCCATTTAAGTAGATGCCACAAGAAACTATGCATCGCTCTTTAGGTGAATGCTGCTAAGAAGTGGTGGACAGATGGTCAACACTAGTAAGACAGACTGACAAAATGTTTCACATCTCTGAATATAGCCTCTGGCAATTAAAAAGTTAGCTAATAACATGGGTGTGAAGTTGAACTAGCAGCAGATAGTAGCTTTGTGTAAACATCCAATCAGTGATAACAACCCTGGAAAAAGCACCTACTCTTTTGGTAGAAGCTTGCACGTACTGTATTATTGGCCTATGATAGGTTTAGATAGCAACCCCTGTTTATATTGTAGCCAAATTTGTATGATTGGCAGCAAACTACACACAACTAAAAAGTGAAACACTAGCCAGTCATAATGTTTTTTTGTACAGGTTCTCAGAGGAAGCAAATGAAAGAGTTAAACTCAAAACTCAACTAAAGACACTGAGTGTGTTGGAGGGGAAAATATATATGCTGGATTTTCAATAAGCAGTGAGACAACTGGGCATATTTAATTGTGCTATACATTTCAGTCCTATCTTACATGCCAAGGGTGTCAAACTCATTTGGCTCCATGGATCAGATGAGTGGTGCAGGGCTGGTCCACAGGCCAAATGAATGGCAAGTGGCTGGCCCCATGGGCTGAATCGGCCCCATGAAGCCACCCTCCCCACCTGCATCCAACATGCCAGATCCAGTACATGTGGCACTTGCTCTGGATGGCATGGGACTGTGCCACATAGGGTGCCCACTCTGGCTGAGCTGGAATGCACGCTGCACATGATGCTCACACTGGAGCACTCAGAGGAAACAGCATATATAGCACAGGCCCTGGACTGGCTGGAGTGGGTGCAGCATGCCTCAACATCCTGGACTGGCTGGGGCAGGCACCACACACAGTGCATGTCCTGGACTAGCCAGGGCAGGCATCATGTGTGGTGCGTGTCACATGTCATGTGCCTTGCAGGCAGGGCCAATATGGTGCAAGCTGTGTATACCCTGTGGGTCAACTACAGACCTAGGGGCAGCACTGAGGAATCGGGGATAGGGCTCAATGGGCTAGATCCAGCCTGCAAGCCATATCTTTTACACCCCTGTTGCATGCAAAGAAAGTCCACATTCTCAACATAATTTTGCAATGCTACAAATGCATATTTTAAATGGTACAGAACAGAATTCCAGTATTGGCATGGAACAGTACTGGGTATTTCTCCTCCCATCTACACAACTATTAAAATTATAGATGGGAACCAGCACCTTGACCATCTAAGCCATCTACCAACCAGTGTAGAGGGTTAGTGAGAAATGTGTACGCATCCATCCTTATACTACCTTCTTCAGTAGTCTGCTCAGTCTAAGTACAGGAAACTTCCTCCACTTCTCTCAGGATGGTATTTCACATTCTATTCCTAGAGACCAAGAAGAAGTCTAGAAAGCTTTTTCTGGTTTGGAGCCTAGTTCTGTATACATGGAAAAGGAAAAGGATTTGCTCATGTGAACCTGCATTGAAACAGAGCGGGGAATAAAACATCATCCACCAACATACTACAAAGGGACATCTATGCATTTATCTTGGTATGGTGTGTGTTCCCCGGCAGTATAACAGCTAAGTGCCTGCACACAGCCACCAGTGCTAGTCATCTGCAAGGAAAGGGTGACAGCAGACAAGGCAAGCATGCTGGGTTTGGGTCAGTGTATGGACTCATACTCATGCCATACCAGTAGTTAGTGAGAAATGTGTTCCCTCCCATCCTACTCATTCCTCTGCAATGAGTGTCTGGGGAAGTTACTTCTGATGTGCAATGAGAGTCTCCCACAGATGAGTCTTCCACTGCAGTGGATATTAGAATTTGGCTCATGCTTTTTAAATGTTTTTTATTTAATCTCATTCAATTACTCTTGCTTAACCCTCCTTGAAATAGTTCAAACAATTTCCCTCCCTCATTGCTGTTTCTGTACATCAGGGAGCTCTTCTGCTAACAGTTTCATTGGAAACAGACAGGAGGGGGTTGGCTACATTTACACAACCTGCTCGCCTTAACACTGGGAGAACAGCTCTGATTCCAGCCAGTAGTCCCCTGCACACAGCCATGCACAGAATCTCATCCTCACTCCAGGGCTCCATTGGTCACGACTGTTTCCAAGCTGCAGTGAAAGCATTTGAACAATGTAGCTGAAACACCTATTTCATTATTTTAAGAAGAAAATTCTCTTTTGTTACAAGAGGAAGGAAAGAAAAAGAATACAATTTTGATTTTTTTTTAAAAAGCAGCAAGGTCCTTACTTTGATACACACAGTCATCAGTCATCACTCCCCCACAAATGCTGCCCCCTTGGAATTGGAATTGGGAGAACCATGGTGCAGATCAGCAATGTAATGTAATCAGTAAAGCGAAATTAAAAAAATAACCTCTGCTCCTTCCACCTTTTCTAAGGATCTTAGACACTGTAGTTGAGTAACATTATGCCTACACTTTAACTAGGTATACTTTGGTTTTGAAACCCGCAAATTTAAATTTATAAACAATGGTAGGTGACAAACATAATTATCTGCTGTCCTGCTGGGTAGAATACTTGCATTTAATTTCTACCTATTGGGCTGAAAGGAGGTACACTTTCACAGCACTTGAGATGCAGGTTGAAAACCTCTATTATACCCATCTCATTTCTAAACAAAGGTGTGTGCTATAATCTATTTAAAAAATACCTTTTCCTCCGTGCAAAACGTACAGCCTACTTTACATAGTGCTGTGCATCTGTGATGTAAGGTAAGTACTGATACAAGGCTCCACTCTGCTTCTTTCACTCATACTAAGTAATGCCATACTGAACAAATATCCTCATTCACTTGAACATGGCGAAGAGAAAGTAAACGTGGCAGTCACACCCATAATTAAAAGTGTATAATGCAACACTTTTTACATGTATTTAGTTCTAACATTTTGGCATTTGGCAAACTCACTATATACCCTTTACATTTCTTCCCTTTCATTTTCTCAAGATTTCATTCTACCCATTTCAGCTGCGAGCCCCGCTGTGAGAGACGACAGTATTCACTGCCCACATTTCACAGACAGAGGACTGAGGCTCAGGAACCCCAGGGGATTTTTGCCCTGGCCACACAGCAAGTCTGATGTGGAGCAGGAAACACTGGCCCAGTTCTCAGAGCCAGCTGTAACCACTCAACCATCCTTCCTCTGTTCTCCTTTGTCAGCCTAGTCCATCCTCTTATTCCTCTTGCTTCTCTTTTCCGAGCTGCCTCCTCAACCCCTCACCCTTGCTTCACCAGGCACACTACCCACTTTCCATCTGCTCACTCTTCATTAAGAGTTGCATATACAAAGGCTAGTACATAGTAAGAAAGGCCATGTTGTCACAGATACAGCATGAAATGAAGTTGAGCCCCAAAAACTTGCACACATAGGGAAAACAATCTTAACCTGCAACTCCTATTCCCCCTATATTTTTGCTTTATGTTCCTAAAGCACAAATTTACTTTGTACCTGTGCTTTGTGAAGGCGTAACAAATTGCTACATGTTAGCCAAGTTCTGGACTTCACAATCTAAATAATTTACCTTGTTCCAGTCACAGAACCTGTAGAGAAGTAAGGCTGGAAGACATGCGTTGTCTTGTCCAAAATCTGGAAATCTTTGTTACATCACTTAAACATTTTCTCTTTTCCACAAAAAAAAAAAATCCTTACTTTGTGGTACTTGTTTTAAACACCAAATGTACTATCCCATACCTTTTTCAGGGTACTAAGTTTATTCTCTTTCCTGGATAAACACTTCACAATAATTTGCTAAATAATTTCCAATAAGCTAAATATGAGCCAACAGTATTTGCTAGCTTAAAAAAAGCCAACCATGTATTGGGCTGTATCAACAGGAATGTCACTTGTAAATCAAGCAAAGTGATTCTTCCACTCTGTTCGGCACTGGTAAGCACATACCTTCGGTACTGTGTCTGGTTTTGGACTCCCCACTTCAAGAAAGATGTGGACAAATGGGAAAGAGTCCAGCACACAGCGACCAAAAAGTATTAGAGGTCTGGAAAGCATGACTTATGAGGAAAAGCTGAAAGAACTAGGAATACTTAGTCTAGAGAAGAAAAGAGTGAGGGGGTACGCTGATTTGAGGACTATTAAAAGTCTTCAAATACCTGAAGGGTGACTGTAGAGAGAATGGAGATAGACTATTCTATGTGGCTGTAAGATACAAGACTATGACCAATAGCCTCAAGCAACATCAGAGGAAACTTAGGTTGGCAATTAGAAAGAACTTTCTGACTATGAGGGTGGTCAATCACTGGAACAGGCTACCTAGAGAAGCTGTGAAATCACCATCCCACTTGGCTTGGCTGCTTTTAGTCAGGGAGGATCTGGCCTCAAGCAGGGGGATGAACTATTTGACCTCATAAGATTCCCTTCCAGCTCTACATTTGAAAGAATAAATGACATTTTAAGATCATAGGAAAGTAATGTAACATTTATCTAGATCAGGGGTATCAAACTTAAAGTCCCTGGGCCACATCCAGTCTGTGGAGGTAAGTTGTATTGACCATGGAACTAATAAAAGGGCTGAGAATTTGGGGGCAGGACAAGTGACAGAGAAGCCTACCACCAAAAACTTGGACATGGGCCCCCACTGGGCTTATGTGTCAGCAGTGGAGAGTGAATAGCAGCTGTATTGGGCCCCAGCGCTACCTGCCCCACCAACACTGTCACTGCTGTTGCTTGCCCCATTACCACCTCATCTGGATTCAGCTCATAAGCTCATAACCCTGTGGACTAGATCCAGCTCAGATCTGCAGTCTATATCAAGAACCTTATATGACCTCAGGGCTTTGAGGGGTTTGTTTTAGATTTCTCTGTCTGGCATATTCTAACTGCTTTGTCCAGAGTTAATTCTGAAAGTTGCAATAGCCCATTTGAGTTTTTTGTCCCAAATCCCAATCACCATCTGGCCTCTTATTAGAGGCTCAGTTAACCACACCTTGCAAGACGGGTTCTTCTGCTTACATCAGTCGCAAACTCAGTTCACTTCAGTTATGAAACATCTGTTTAAAGCCATCCCTTTCATGTTTCATTTGTATATAAGGTGTAATACTCCTCAGATGTCTGTACTAGTTTCATAGTTAGCTACCTCTGTCTTGAGTTAACCACAAATTATCAAAAACACTAGGGATTCAGGATAAACTCTTGTAAGACATTGGCCTATCTTGAAATTATCTTCTTTGCTAGGGACAGAAGTTACACATAAACCCATTTAAGTCATTGGAAATTGGTTTAAACCTGTAACAGAACAGAAGCTCAGCACATAAACCAGTTTCAAAATGGCTGAAACTGGTTTAAGATAAACCTGGTTGAATGTAGTATCAGGCTTAACTGATTTTGACCAAACCAGCTTAATGAAACTTCTGTCCCAGACCCCTTCCTGATTCAAGTTAAATCACAGTCCCCCAGCACCCTAGCATGATTTGCAGGCCTGGGCTGGGCTGGGCTGTCTGCTCCCAAGAGCAGGACTGGCGCCACCCCTCTGCTCCCTAGCTGAAGCAGTGAAAGCCAACTGACAAGGGGGTGGTGGGGGCAAGCCCAGTCTACAGGGGGGAACTGCTCCCCCTCAGGCAAACCCCCACTAGGATCTGGGGCCAGACAGTGGGGGTTAAACACTCCTTCCCATGCTCAAATTTATTGCTGGCTGCAACTGTGGACTACAAATCCAGAGGCACCTGGAAGCAGGAAGAGGAAGTGATGAGCAGAGTCCTGCTACTGTCAGTCTGGACTGCAAATTCTGGAGACCTTGGGGGCAGCAGGAAAAGGAAGCAAACACACAGCCCATACTGGCTATGTGCCAGAGAGTTCTGCTCTAGCACCCTCTGGCTTCTGGCTTAGGCCACTGCAGGCATGTAGCTGCATTTCCTGAATCAAAAGTGAATGTCTGTTCATTTTATTAGTTCAGTCTTTCATCTTAGATTAACCTGAAAAGACTGAATCAATTGAGCCTTGGGTTTTTTGAATGCCTATACTTAGCCCGAGTGTAAATTGCAAATGTCAAAATTCTGCTATAGTATCAGGCTCTGAGATAACAAATGCTGCTTGGCACCTTACATCAATACATCAGAGTCCTGCTGCTGTCATTCTGGAATGAAAATCCCAGAGACCTTGGGGGCAGCAGTACGAAGAGGAAGTGAACACAGCCAGAGAGCTGTGCTCTAGTGCCCCCCCAGCTTCTGGCCTGAGCCACTGCAGGCATGTGGCTGCATTTCCTGAATCAAAAGTAAATGTCTGTCACTTCTGTTTCAATTTAATCTGTGCAATTTAGATTAACCTGAAAAGACTGAATCGATCCAGCCTTGGCTTTTTGACTGTCTGTACCTAGCCCTTTTGGCTGATGTCCACCACCCACAGATGCAAAGTTATAACATCTGTAGTTACCCTCACTTTTCAGAGGGTGACAAGTTCTCCTGACATTGGAGGGCCCAGTCCTGCAGGCCCTGGGAATTCCCAGAGATCCCAGAAGCACATGTTGGTAAACTGGGAGAGCTGGGCAGGCTCTCCCAGGCTTTGAGGTGCCTGATCCTGCGTGGGAATTCTTGGAGTGTGCAGGATCAGACCCCTGAAGCCCCCAAGGCCCTGCCCCTGCCTAGGGTGGCAGGAAAGTATTGGCAGCTCCATGCTGGTCACACTCTCCCACCATAAAGCAAACAGATGTGCACCATAATAAAGCAGCACAAATTATTAGGGCTGTGTGAAGCTTCAGTCCCTGATTCAATTCACTGGAGATTTGGCCCGATTCAGTGGCTGAATCTCTGAATCCGAATTGAATCAAAGGACCCTTGAATCTGTCTGAAATGGATCGGAACTCTCCAAATCAATTCAGAGAGATTCGGAAATATTCAGAGATTCAGATATAGACACAGCTTTAAAAGTTTTTTCTGTAGACCTCTAGGTAGCAGGCGGCTCATGAGTGCTGTGATGCTGTTGTATATGGAGTGTTTAACAGAAGTGCAGAGGGCTCCCCAGCACACTCAGCAGCAGACCCAGAAGTGGACCAGAAGCATTTCTGGTCCACTTCTGGATCTGTTGGGGAGCGCACTGGGGTGCCCCCTGTGCGCCCCTCAGCTCAGTGACTGATGTCTCCTGGGTCGGGGGGGCACCCAGGGTCCCCCCATGGCTGATCACTGAGCTGGAGGGGTGCGGAGAGGCCCCACCATGTGCTTGGCAGTGAATCCAGAAGTGTACTGGAAGTACTTCCAGACCATTTCCCGGTTCACCGCTGAGCACGTGGGGGGTCTCCCCATGCTCCTGTGGGACGCACCATCCACCCCACCATCACAGCATTCACAAGCCGCATCTGGTACCTTGAGGTATGTAGAAAAAAATTCTAAAGTTGTGTCTATGTCCAAATTACTGATTCTCCAAATCAGCATCAAACCTTCAGATCACAAATCTTCAGGGACAGTGATTCAAATCAACAAATCGAATCACTCTCCCTGATTCAGGCCAAATCCAAATCCAAATCGAATAGGGCCCACTTCGCACACCACTACAAATTATTGCTACATTCTGCTGTGGCCACAAATTTGGGAATTTGTGGCATGATAAAAGATATGAATGTTGATTTGCTTGCACTTTGTGGTGCCATGGACATTTTTATGGGGATACAAAGACAAGGAAAGATGACATCTCTTTCCACCTTTAGCGCCAGGCAGTCTGAAGAAGGTCTGCTTCATTCCATGTCTGCATCAGTACCAGAGAACATGAGCCTCTGCATAACACAGCAACAGGCTCCAACAGATTCAAGGAGGATCCTCTTAAAGCTAAGGCTCCCCACACGTGCTGTATGTCAAAGGGGTTTCATCTGCCATGACAATGCAAAGAAAGAAGTTATTACATTTACGAGTCTTCACTGTGAGATAACTAACTGCAACATGAGTTATGTATCCATAGCTATAAGTGGGGATATATAACAAAGTTAAGATCAATTGTCTCAGTACAGAGCTCTTCAGCTAAGGAGAAGATTATGATGAGACTAAGGTATTAAGATTTTCTGTAATTTGAGAATTTAAATGACAGCTTTTGGTGGCATGTGACTGAGTCAGACTAATGCTGTGTAAAAATGGCTGCTGAACATTAGTTTAATCTGTGTGTTCCTATTCTAATAGGGATTAGAGTTTGCTGGAAGTGCCATTCAGCTAGCAGGCTGAGTTCACAATGGGCCTAAGTGCAAGAAGTGCTAGAAAACCAGGATGGTACTAAGGTAACAAATGCAGTATAAGAACCCACACAAGTAGGACAGACGAGAATAGAACCTCAAGTCAGTCAAGCCTTCTTCATCAACAGCAAATTTGTCAGCTGAAATCCAGCTGGAGAAAGGTTATTACTAGTGATGAGAAAGATGGAGAGAACCCAGCCTGAGTGTCACTTTCCAGGTTGAGTTGCTGCCAGGAATGGCAGATATGGAAAAATGCAAATAAACAAAACAAAACAAAAAAACCTCTTCTTTTCCCTGAGAAATAGAATACATTATCATTTAAGTCACTGAAACCCCCACTGCACCACTTTTGCAATCACCTGAGACCCACACTTCATCACATTTGGAGCAGAAACACAATCAAAGAAACACACTTTGTGAAAAGTTGTGGCATTCTTTGAGTACAGAAGAATTAGCTTTATGAGAAAGCAGTCCTTATTGAATTTTGTTGCAATTATTAACAGGATTTATTCTCCTAGGAAACTGCCATTATTGTGTATTGCTAGGTCCCTATCACACAGATGATGGCATACAGAAAAAAACCCAGAAAACTTTGCTTTTGCCCTAAGCACCAATGCCGTTTCACAAAAATCATGGAAAAAAAACTGCATCAGTGGCATATTTTATGCTTGAAGGGTCAGGTATTTAATAGAGCAATAAGAATGATAATGTGTCTCTATGATTAAAGTTACGATCACAGATCCTGAAAGATGAGCTATTTTAGTGGGAAATGGCAATTCAGAGAAGACTTCAAAGTGATTTCCTTATAGTTTCTATCATTATTAATGAGGCTCATATAGCAGAAGCTTGCAAGAAGAGAGAGATGAAATAAAGGGGATGGAGATTAAAGTATCGGGAGGAGAGTTAAAACAGAAATTGAGAGGAAAAGAAAATATAAGAAAAAAAAGCTGACATAAAAAATGAAATACACAAAGACCCAAGACAGTTGCAAAAGATGAGACAATGTCAATCTCTCCAAAAGACAGTGAGGGAATGTTTTATGCCAAGAATGGAAAAGACTGTGGGTAGTGGTAGAAAATAGAAAGCTGGAATAAACAGAGTAGTAACTAAAGGCTTTCTCCAGTTCAACTCTGCTTTGCCAGTAGGTGTCACAGCAGTCAATGTTATTGTTTTACACACTGTGCCAAGTTACACTGTTATCTGTCACAGAGAAAACCACTAGCGCATACATATAGAAGTTAAAATAAATCAAGGTTAATGAAGAATACAGTCATTTTTGTGTAGTTCTATATAAAACTATTTCAAGTATCCTTAAAGCGCTTGAAAAATATGCCAAAAACAGATTGCCAAATGTTACCATATGTAAGCAAACACAACCACTCATACCTGCTTTTAGGATTTCTCTCAGGCATTAAATGATCTATACTGGCAAACATAAAATGAAAAGGGATGCTTTTTACATATTCCCTTGATTATATTAATGAAGCCCTAATTGATATCCAGTGCTATGATGTATTTCCAAATGGGTCTGGCACAAGAAACTATACTTATAAAACAGAAGGTTGCCTGCAATGCTAAAAAGAAAGCCTGCATGACACAGTGCATAGAGAATAGACAATTTAAGAGAATTTCTAATAAAATATTTTCAATTTCTTTAAAACTAGCCTAAAGAATTAACACATTCAAAAGAATTCTTGATTTATCTTGTATATATTCCTTGTGATAAAATGTGCACACATTCCAGTAGCTACCCTTCGATACCTTTGCTCAGCACAATGGCAAGAAAAGACTCTAACTGCATTTACAAGTGACAGAAGCACCAAAGACTGGGGTAGCATCTCCCATTATGTGGCTCCCTTTATGCTAGGACTTAGCTCTGCAGAGATGAAGCACTATGGATATGGACTGTATGGAATTATTTTATATGGAATTCTCCTTTGGAATACACTGTCATTTATCATGATTTCCAGGACATATTTCTGTTCTAGACAGCACAAGCAGTCAGTGTGGTAGAGGAAATATTTTTTACTAGACCAATTAGATAATTGCAAAAAAACCCTTTATTTGCAAGCTTTTGGGCTTGAAGAATTTTTTTTGCAACTCTCTAATTGGTTTAATAAAAGATATTCACCTCTACCACAGTGACTGATTTCGCTTTTAAACCAACATAGCTACAGCCTTTATCCCTAAGCAGCACAACGTCTTCCTTCTCTTCTTCTCAGTGTTTGTGTCTTGACTGTTTTTCCAAAAGAGTTTTAAGGGAGCATATCTGGTCATAGGTTGAACTGACTTTCAAGCTAAGGACAGAAGTTACACATAAACTAGTATAAGTGATCAGAAACCAGTTCAAATCTGTAAACCAACAGAAGTTCAGTGCACATAAACCACCTTCAAGCTGGCCAAAACCAGTTTAAGATAAACCTGGATGGATGTAGCATCAGACTTAACAGGGTTAGGTTAAACTGTTTTTTTGAACTTCTGTCCCATATCCTTGTCTTTCTGGCACACCTGTCGTTGACTTCATGGCCAAACACATGAATGATTCCATATGTGCTTGTTACTCGCATGCTTCCTTCTGTAGCATTTGACTTTGTTTGACCCGAAGAGAGAAAGAGAAGCAGTGGTGAAGAGATATGGACTATTGCTGGAATACTCTGTATGTGAAGACACCAGGGCAGGGCAACTCCGCTAGCAGGACACAGGAACCTCCAGAAACAGGATATTAAACTCACTCAATGTGCTGAGTGCCTATTTCTTAATCCGTATAGGAATTTTCAGTTGTTGGCAGTCTATCTGGAGGTCATACTTAGTCACCCTCCAAAAGTCACCCTAGAATCCATGCCTGATCAGCACAAGACTGAGATGTTATCTGATGTGACTGCTGCATCCTAAAACTCACATTGCTTTGCGTATCAACTACAGATTTCTGTTTGTCACCAGCAACTGAGAAAACCAATCACCCATTAATCCAAAAAAACCACATCTTTCTGATTTTCTTTAAATATTCGTGTTTGATTGGCATGACTCATTATAAATGTGAATTGGGTCAGTAGTTCCACTCAGTTTTATAAAATCACCAAAACACAACAGGTCCTATAATGGGGTAAAGAGACTTACTCCTTAATAGCCATTTGCCCTGTTAAATACAGAGAATCAGTGATTATATTGTGACAATATTTCTCCAAATAAAAAATAAAAGCTAACTGTGGTAATTATTATTGTTTTGTTCCTCATATTTACATAACACTGATCTATAAATCTGTTAAAGCTTCCTAAAAATAAACAGTCATTACAAAGAAATAGAAATAAGAGAAAAGAATGCACCTGTGATGGAGCTACTGCCACACTTCACCCCCAGATTCATGACAATAAAGGAATACATTGGAAATGGGGAGGGAAACAGGGCCCTAATTCAGCCTACTCCAAGATATTGTTACTACCCACCCCACCAACTTCTTTGACCTTGATGTCTCCAAGGCCCCTGCCACATGTTATGCTTAAAACATGATTAACCTGTTAATCATGTCTTTATTGTAACTTGGCAACATGTTAAAGCAACTAATGGCATCGTAACACAAGGAGTAAGCCACAAAGTTATTCCACAAAAAATGTATAGCAACTTTGTGGCTGGTTCCCATCGTGACATTAACTGAACGTGTGGTCAGGTGGTATGCCCTTGCAGCTGGGAGTCCCATCAGCTGAGAGGGCTCTCAGCCACCGAAGCCATGATCCCAGGCTCCCCCTGCACCAGTAATAAAGTGTGATGGGATCTGATGTTTAATACCACATTCACCCCTCCTACCATAAACATGTGGCATAGCAAGAGGTGCCATTGTGTGGATCATACGTTAGATCCCATCACACCTTCACCTTCATGTTCAGCAGGGGTCTAGCAAACCTAAAGAAACATGCACACTTAGGTAACAAAACAAGCAATCATAACAGAACTTTACACTAAAAATACTTTTCTCCCTCTATGGAAAGAATGAAAGATGGTACAAATCACAAGCAACAGATGTCAGCGATGTTGCTTATCACATGGTTGTAAGGCACTTGGATGCTGTGGAGATGAAGGCAGCAGGAGTATCTACAAAGAACAGAATGCTCCGTCTCAAAGGATGAGCAAACCACATGAAAATTTGTAACCCGCAATTTTAACCAATGCATATTTTAAACCTAAACCAGAACACAAGTTTTACATTCAGCCATACTATCACTACCATAACTTTATGATAAATAAAGGAAACAGATTAAGAGAAAGTAAGTTGTTACTAATACTTCAAGAAATGAAGTCTCAGCCATGCAAGTCCTGCCACTCTTATTCTCTGTGAGAAATTTAAGTAAAAAAACCCTCATAGTTACTTTCCTGCATTTAGGTTAAACTAAGCTTTACACAGCTGAAGGACCCCATTTCAGTGCTTCCATGAAAAGCTGTTGACTACAAGCTTTGGGGTATGAGAAAATTTTAATGAGGACTAGGAAATGCATGCAGTGGAATGCCTCACTGTACTGTGTTCACTCAAACCGCTGATTTCAATGAGGTGCTGTTAAAAAAATAGACCTGTCACTTAAAATAAGCCCACTGTTGCTTTGAAGGGCTCCTGCTCCAACATCTTACTGAATCTGCATTCAAGCTGATGCTGGCATACTTAAAAGTGACAGGTCTGAAATGCCTCTGTGTTCTTAATGAAATAGCTGTTCTGAAGACTGTCCCTAGTTTTGTATTTGAATCTCCCAGGACAAAGTTCACTCCAGGTTTTGCCAGGTCTGATAAAAAGCACATATTCTTTTGAAAAGCCTAAGCTTCAAGACAGATCACAGTAGGAGTCTGGCTTGGATGGCACTATGAGAACTTGAGGCAAGTATGTAAATGGAGCTGAAGCAATCCTAGTGGAGGAATACAGGGGGGAGCCCCAGTGTATCAGGAGAAAGGCATGGAGTTTACCACCAGTGCTCCGTATTAACCACAGTTTGCTTTCTGAGGTCTAGCAAACGGCTTGTTTTAACATTGTTTAACAGTTTGTTTTAACACTTTATCTGCACTGGAATGCAAAACAAAACCAACATTAAATAATTTTTCAGTTTTTCTAAATTACTTTGGAGATCTCTGGCTGGAGCAGTCCAGAACCTTTAGCTATTATCTGTACAGCAGAAGCACTGGCTACAGAACTCAAATGCATGTGTTTGGGCTTAATGTGACTTGCCTCAATTAAATGGTGTTAGTTAAAGCCTCATTTTCCCAAAACGTTTGTATAAACTAAGTATACAACTGTAAACTTTACAGCCAGAATGTACCTAACTTGTCCTAAACCAGGGGTGTCAAAGATATGGCTCATAGTCCAGATCCAGCCTGTGAAGACCCATCACCTGGCCCCAGGTGCTGCCCTTGGGTCTGAGCTGATCCACGAGGCATACAATGGACCAACCCCATGTGCTGGGCCTGGGACGTGTGCCACATGCAGCGCCCACTCCCAGATCTGTGTTACACGTAGTGTCCACCCTGGTCAGTCCAGCATACATGCCACATGTGGTGCCTCATCTTACCATCTGACTGGTCTGGATGCACGCTGTGCTCATTGTAGATGGTCTGCAACCTGCACTGAAGACCACCTGAAGCAGGCATGTCTGTGGCAGTCCTAGACCAGCAGCATGGGCACTGTGTGCAGCATGGGTTGCCGACTAGCTGAGCAGGTGCCAAACCTGCTGGGGATGCATCATGACCATGCGGTGTGGATCCCAGATCTGCACGGGGGATGGAGGAGGGTCATGAGCCTGATCCAGGCCATGGGACAGCTCTGCACCACGCATTTGGCCCCCAGAATCAGCTGAATTTGACACCCCTGTCCTAAGATGAACTGGAATTGCAGTGTACCATAGACTTCAGTGAAACACTGAAAAAATTACACTACCAAAACTCAGAACAAATACTCTGCATCAGATTGTCATTAACATAAGTGAAGCATTTATTGGCTGAGTGTGAGTTACTTTGGTTAAAAGCAGTTTAGGAAAGCACAGGAAACTTCAACTAGCCTGTTTGTTGAAAACCATATAAATATGAGTACCTTTGAGTAGCCATTTTGGGATAGATTTCTGATGGCTGTGACTACTCCCCCATGAGATATACACCTTCCTTCCATAATGCTGCCTTTTTTCCTTTATTAATAAGCTAATTAATTGAGCTTGGCTATTCAGGTTTCAGAGTATTTTCAATATTGAACCCTAACTGTATTTAAGACATACTGGCTATAACAGAGGAAAATCATCAATAACTGAACTTGTTCAGTGCTTGTTTTTTTCCTTCAAAATGAAAAAAAACCATGAAGATACAACACCTATTTTTCCCATACTCAATACAAATCACAATAAAAAGAACACACGAGAACTATACAGGAAGATAAATAGGAACAAGGCATTCAATGCATGCTTCAGCAAGTCTGACATACCTAAGAAACACAAGGCGGGGTACATAGTTTGCCAAACTGATTAAAAGTAACTTAAGAACACCAAAAAGCACCATGGATAGCAAGGCCACCTGATGAGAATATCCATTCAGTCCGCTGCCATGCTGCCAACAGTTTAACAAAATACTCCCTGAAAAGTTTTCCACCTCCCTCTGTGTAACGTATGACATTTTCTAAATCAGCCCATCCTTCCATTCTTCCCTCACTCAAATGCCAGCCTTCCCCTTCTCTGACACCTCAAAGAAATTTCCTTACCTAGTGACTAACCTGACAAGCAGCTGTTCTGCAGACTGGGCTGACAGCAGTGGTAAGCAGACGGGCAAGCGGATTGGCAGGGGAGCGGCTCGACTGATGACAGACGGTTCCCCTGGTGGCACACTAGGTGATCAGCTAACTAACAAATCCCTTTCAGTTAGTAAAATACGTGCATCTCCCCTTCCAGATGGTGGTCTTGTCTGGGTCAGTCTGAGAGGGGCTTTTGATAAGTGAAAAGCCCCTGTCTCCAGTCACGGACTACTTGGGACAAAAAAGAAATTCACACTCATATTACTCCAGATGACATCTTTAGATTGTTACTTCAGATGGTGTCAGCCACTTCATTTCCCTAACATTTAGTGGCCTTATCAAGCTGCTCCACCTATTGTTCTCTTCTGCTCCTTTCCCTACTGGATATAGTATTAACACTCCCAGTAGCCAAGCTGGTAATCCTCTGTACTGACCCAAGGATCAATTCGTGAAAGCACTTCACAGCTGGGCACAAGCATTTGACAGCATACACATTCCAAATAGAGCAGGGTTGGGTATTTCTAGTGTTTAAGAAATAAATGGCCATTAGGGGCTTCTCCTAGCATCCTTGCCCTAGGTTTCATTCCCATGCAGTTGCTTCTTATTGTACAAGAAATGGAGACATCATTGCAGCCACACGGGCAGCTCAGATGTGCCCTATGCTCCCTTCTGCAAGGTTTTAAAGAGCCCACTCTCTCTTTGAATGTACAGGATTATACAGGTGCAGTGGATCATCATTAAGAGCTGTGGAACACACCGTCCATCACTGATCATATATCCAGCATTATTTAATACAGTTACATTTTTCTTATATCAGGCAAATGATGGGGAGAGTTTCTTTTAAATCATTCTGTCATATACAGAGTGGGAGATGCCAAGGCCCTGAGTTTTTTGTTTGTGCTTTCTTTTGTTTTGTTTTGCTAGCCAAGTTATCATTAAAACCAAAGCCCAGGCAGTGTGAAGATTTGGGCTTTAAACAGTGGACAAAGCTTACTGCAATAGCTGTTCAAGAGGTTTCATAATTTCATCGATCTGTCAACTATGGACACTGATGGGCTCTGGAGGATCCTCCTATTTTGACAAAAGGGCTGGTCCAAAATGGAACTTCTGGGAAGTAACACGAGGCCAACTGGTGAGAGAAGACTTCTGGAACAGTTATCACCATCTCCAAAAAAAAAAAAGAAATCTAAAAAAATCATATTTCCAAGGTTGTTCCCAATGTCACTTTGTTGTTGCTGTTGTTGTTGTTGTTGTTGTTGTATGTGAAAAAAGCTATGCATCTGATAAAGTGAACCTGAGTTCACAAAAGCTTGTGATCTATATATATCATGCTTAGTTAGTCTATACGGAGCATATCTACCCCCCTTCTGCCTGACTTCAGACTAACACAGCTAACTATCTCTCTCTGCTCATATGTGAAAAATCCAGACAAATAACTTTTTCCCTGAAATATGTCATTGCACAAAACTCACTAGCTTTCCAAACTACCCTTCATAGCTACTAATATATGGTAAAGCAAGGTCTGGGAATAAAATATGAAGGTCACTTTTAAATCATGTTGTGACTGTCAAAAGCAAATTGCAGTTTTGAATATCACTGACACAGGATATCACAAAGCTTTCATGTTAACTGCTTTCAAATGACATCCCAAATAAAAGGATTTTACAATTATTTCTCCTACTTATTCCCTTGCATTTATCACTGGATTAAATGTGACATCCCTTTCCCCAAAGGTACAGGATATTAACTGGACTGGGTATAAATGTTCTATAAACCCATATACTATGAGCTGCAGTCTTCGCTCCCATTGAAAGCTGCACAAGACTTGTGGGTTGATTGATTTAAAATGGAAAACAAACAATGAAACAAAGGCTAATATGACATTCTTAGACCAGGTTCTAATAGCAAAGCTAATAACTATTCTTTGGAGTTTAGATTCTGCTCATTTCCCTACTGTTTTTTCACAACTTAATTCTCGAGTGTTAACTACATTTGTCATGGATGACACTCTTTTTCTGCCCAAATTTAAGTTATTTTAACCAGCGTGTGGTACACAATGACAGCAATCTGACATTCTCTAATGAAGATAACTCATCATAAATAATTCCTTGTCTGCTATTGATGACTGACAGTGGAACTTTCAGAGCAATTGATGAACCGTGTGCATCTTAGAGGAGGACTACAACATGCCACACTTATGTAACAGTGCAAAGTAGTCAGTGTCTGACACCATGATTTATTACATTTCTATGCAGCCAAAAAAATTAAGATTAAAAACAATGATACATATACTTCTGGTCCTTAAAAATGTAACGGCACACTCTTAGCTTTTTACAAGCTACCATTCTCAATGATTTTTTTAAAAAGTCAAGGGGAAAAAATATCCTAAATGGGAATATAATCCTGTATTTTCAGCACGAAGACTACTCATGGCTTTTTTTCAGCAAATGATTTAATGTATTACAAAATGATTTGGGGAGAAATCTTCTTGAAGCTTGTAATATTAGCTGTGAGAACATATCCACAAGGTAATCATTTTGAGCAAATTCACTTCACTATGGAGGTAGCTAAATGGCAGAGACTAAGGGAAAGACCTGTGACCCAGCAGTACCAAGATCTACTCCTTCCTCCCAGAACTATTGGCCATGTCTGCAGTCAAATGTGCAGATCTCTGACTGGCCTCTCCAGCCACCTGTGGATTCACCAATGACTTTCCCCATTTACTGGAAGGTGGACATCCTCTTATTGAAAGGCTGCCAATTACGAGAAGGAATCACAAACAAAAAAGTTTCACTGTGACTTTAGTAAACAGTTTATAAAGAAAGGGCTGCCCAGAGGTAAGCAGAACAATCCTTGACAGGGCAATAGAAAGACAGGTTGGAAAATACTGTGGTGAAAAATACAAGCCTGATCTAAGAAATTATCTTGCTGCTTTGAAATCAATATAAATATTCTATTGACTTCACTGAATACAAGGGTAGGCCCAATAAAATCTTAAATACTACAGCTTTATGTATCCTGCCTTCACAATCTGCATTCCTAATTCAGTTCTCAAAAAGCAGCCAAATGGAATCACATATTTAGAGTGATGTACATTGGGAGAACCGCTAAAAACTTAGTGTATTTTAGGGCTCCAGGTACCCATTATAGTGCAGAAGAGGGCATGCACTATACTTCTTTGCTTTGGGCAGTTAATTACCAAGTTTTTAATGTTGCCTGCAGCATATGTACATCCTCTAAAATATAATTTCTCAGTATAGAAGTTATAATGGAAAAAAAACTGGAATGGCTAAGAACACCTGACCCCTTGTCAGTTTCTTCTGGTAGTAAAGAGCTATTGCTTTCTTGATTATTTGCATTTTAAGTAGGTTTCTTAATGAATTGCTGACATGATTTTTAACAGTTTAGTCTCAAACATTTTTCCTTCGGGGGAAAAAACGTTTGTCTCTCCATAAGATCAAACATCTATTTCCATATGACAACTCTATAATTGCTAAACCACACTATCTAAATGTTTAAAACACTACTTATCATTCACACTCAGACAATGCATCCAGATTAAGTCAAATGAATAATGTTCCAAACCAAATGTTAAAAAAAAGTGAAGAATGATGGAATAACTCCATTTATATACATATTTTATCACCTGCCTGTACATTTACTAGCTTTGCAAAATACTGATATAAAATGCACTTAATGTATTTTTAATGCATTGTTTTATTATATAAAAACATCTAAGCACTGATCTGGAACATGGAGCATCTCTACATGTGGCTGTATGGCACCTTTGCTACTGCACCGTCGTTTAATACTTCCTTTTGGAAGTACTAAAAGACAGCACAGTAACAGCCCATACAGTGCTGTGCCAGGTCCGCATTGTTATTTTTGGCCACTTTGTCACTGTAGCAACGTCTTATAATGAGGGAACGCATTGTGTAGATGCACCCATATTCTTTTTAACCTGTAGAACTAATGCATGTCCATATTCAAAATAAATTTAAAAATCTCTGTAATTTGCAACTAGCAACTCTATAATATGATCTAGCACTTTAAGGCTCAGGAACATACATTTCAAATCAGAATAAAAAGAACCTGAAAAGAGAACCTGTGAAGCACATCTTTAAGAAGTCATCTTTGAAAGTTACATGGCTCAAAATTGGAAAGAAGTCAATATAATGGAAGTAACTGTAAGACTGCTCTTCAAACTGGACCCAATCTTGTCTCGAAGCCCACTGAGCTTGAGCTTGAGCGGAAGATGCCCACAAAATTCCATAGGAGGATCCATAGCCTACTGTGAGGTGAGTGTGGGGTACACCACCCCTCAGGGG
Organism: Crocodylus porosus; assembly: GCF_001723895.1. Classification (NCBI taxonomy): domain Eukaryota; kingdom Metazoa; phylum Chordata; order Crocodylia; family Crocodylidae; genus Crocodylus; species Crocodylus porosus. Next base: position 60,785,068 of record NW_017728943.1, read on the forward strand.
AGGGGTACTGGAAGTATTTGATGGGGGGACACTTTACCCTCCCATCTTTCACTCTGCCTGCACTTCCTGATTGCAGGGTGTTCTGGGAATTAGAGTTATTTGAGAGGAAGCAGAATTTGCTACTGCTGTGGGGAGAATTAACTCCTTTTTTGCCACCAAAATCAGTATTTTTTGCCGTGTTGGCATGGGTTTTGGGAGCAAAAAAGTAGGATGAAACCCTGGGAAGCAACAGTGAACGCTACTGCCACTAAAGAACTACAATTTCCAGAATGCCTTGCACTCTATGACACACATTGCCCACACTGCTGCTTGGTGTTGCTCTTGCATTGCTGCCTAATTGGGGAAGGGTGAGAGAGGACTTTCCCAGGTACACTCTTTGCATGTTATGCCTCAGGAAAGACCTAGAAGAAATCCAGCCTTCTGCCACTGGATTTCACCTTGTTGAGAAAAATGTAGCTGAGTACACATAGTGCATGTAACACTCTCCACAGTACCTTCAAGCAACATTTAAAGTGGCTCACATACATACTTCTGAATTAGGTGACTGGTGGTGTACTAATTTTCAGGATACAGAAGACAACAAGCAAAGTGACTTGTCCAAGGCCACACACAATGGGGGATAGTATCAGGAATATCTCACTGAAGAAATATATT
>NW_017728943.1:60785890-60828242 GCF_001723895.1 Crocodylus porosus
TATAAAGGCCTGGCCCTGCCCCCTTCCGACCATGTGACCCACTTGGTTGCCCTGGCAACCAGGCACCTGAGCTGCCTCTGGTGACTCCGTGACATGTGATAACTGACAATAACCAAAGATTAAAACCTTCCAACCCTGCCTTCCCCCCATTCCCCAAATAAATATATAAATAAATACATACATACATACATACATTTAATCCCATAAACATGTCACTCTGGTTTCTCTGTTAGAGAGAAAAAAACTTGAGATCATCCAGAGCAGAGCTTGTAACATGAACTGATGGTTGGCAAATTGACTCTGTGACAATCCAATGGAGAAACAAAGGCCAAAGTTATGGACAACCTCTCTACTGACATTTTGGTCTTTGACACTTAAACTAGGAGTTAACCCAACCATCACAAATATACTCAGCTTCTCTGGGATCACACAAGAGAGGTAGTCACTCTAGTTAGAAGTAATAGAAGGAAAGAGAGAGAGGTGAAATTCAGGCTAAACATCAAGAAAACCATTCTGACAGTAAGATTGATTAGCCTGCAGGATAGTTTCTCAAAGGAAGTGGCAGGAACCCTATCAGCTGATTCAATTAAAATAAATGGAGCAAAAACACTACTTAGTGTACAATAGGAAACAATTTTGCATTGGCACAGAGATAAACTATTAGGTCTTTTCAGTCATCAACTTCTCTTATGGCATAATCACCTATCTACTGTCAGTTCTAAATTCTGAATCACTAAATCAAACCTTCTATTCTGACAACACTCTGCACCCTCCTTTTAAGTCTGGTCAATCTATACCATAATACATATCATTCTATAAATCTATGCTCTCCTACTCCTGCTTAGCTCACACACAAATTTGTTATTGCAGGAAAAATAGCCCCCTTCTCCTCCATTTTAGACTGTTTGAGCATTCCTGATTAATGTATTTAATTCAGGGAGGCTCTGGAGTACGTGAAGCACTTTCTGTATTTTGGCAGCCACCTTTCTCAATGGGCTACCATCAATGAAGAAGTCCAGCACCAGGTCAACTGCACCAGTGCCACCTTCTTCAAGCTACAAAAACATGTCTTTGAAAATAAGAGATATTCGGAAGTCGACGAAGGTACCTGTTTATAAGGCTGTTGTGCTGACCATCCTCCTGTATTGCAGTGCAACCTGGACCATCTACTGATGCCACATTAAGACCCTTGAGAGCTTCCACCAACAGTGCTTGCATCAAATCCTGGGGATCAAATGGGAGGACTGCCAGACCAGCACATGCGTCCTCCATGAAGCTGCACCCACCAGCATTGAAGCCTTGTTCTTAAAAAAATCAACTCTGATGGACAGGCCACTGCATCTGGATGTCTAAGAACCAGCTCCCTCGCCAGATTCTCTTTTCCTAGTTCTCTGTTGGCCAACGCTCAAAGAGCGGCCAAAGGAAATGGTACAAAGACATGCTCAAGGTTGCCCTTAAGCATGGAAACATCAACACCAACAGTTGAGAGGAGCAAGCTGCTGCCTGCTCAGCATGGCACCACATGGCCACCAAGATGCACGCCACTTCAAGGCCCAACGACTCAATTTCGAGATGGAATGGTGGCAGTGGAGGAAGGAGAAGGAGACTAACCTGGGGCTGTGAATCCTGCTCCCCCACACAAAAACATATACTCATTGCTAAAGAACGTGCGCATCCAGAATCAGGCTCCTCAGTCACCTGAGGACCCATCAAGCCTGATGGATGTTATCCTTGACTTGGAGGAACTGGCACTGATTTAATGATGTTAAAGCAGTGAACTGTTCCACCTGTTAACTGTGATTTTCCACAGTATTCAGAACTAGTTGTTTAATCTTCCATCCAAGTTAAAATGCATTGCTTTTAAATGGGATACTAAAGTATGGAGCACTGAAGAGCATGTAGAACGCTCTCTGGTCAAATAGGTATAAACTCTCTCCCTTTCTATCATATGAACAATAATCCAATTTATAATTCTATTTATAGCTGCATGTGAATGAACCAGGAAAATGCACGCTGCCTGAACTGAGTGAAACTAAATAATGGGCATGAAGTGTACACACATACACATGTATTTGCTAAAGGAGAGAGAAAAAGAGGGTAGGAAGAGAGAAATGAGTAGGAATTATTTCATCAACAGTCTAAATGTTATTTTTCCAAGTGCTGAATTCTAGGGAATGCTATAAAAGGTCTAGAGCTAAAACCAGCTTCGCCACTGAAAAGCCCACGTGAAGACATAGTTGCTGCGAACAGTGCAAGCTTCTCCCTGTGAATTTTCCTCTACTTGCTTCGTTAAAAATAGAAATGGTTTTGGAGCTCTTAATTCTATGAACATGTGGCCCATGGGCCAACTGCATGCACCTTTGACATAGCCTGCCCCCGCAGGACTGACCCTTTAAAATGGCCCTTCAGGCCCTTGGGAATCTGTGTCTTAATGAGTAGTTGAAGCATAGCCTGAATACTTAAGTGTTGTTATCTTTGGTGGGAGAAAAAGGAGGCTCCCACTCTGGGGATCTGGGCCTCCTCCCATATTTCATTCATGATCTTGCCTGAGGAGGTGTATGCTAAAAGAAGAAAAAAGTTATATAGCCATTAGCTGATTCTCTATATCCCCAGTTCCTGTGTCCTATCTCTTAGAACCCAGAAGGGAATCTAAAATGGTTTGGAGCTATTTTAATTCCACAGTATTTTTCTACTAGGATGCAACAACCCTGAGTCAGGATGGTCCAGCTGCTGGATACGCTGGTTGCAGTGACAACCCATGGTTCTTCAAGGTCACAACAAAAGCAAGTTCCTTGCACTTCCCAAATTGATATCGCCATTTCAGCCTGACTACTAAAGGGCTTTGGCTCCCTTCTGGAGGATAATCACTTTCCTAATTTACTATTAACAGATGTTGTAAAAATTAAGAAAAAAATCTCTTTATGTACAACTTACAAATTCTGTTGTACGCTGGGGTCTCTCTCACAGTACCTGTGTCAGACTGTAAATTCCATTTTGAATTGGAGGCATATCTGATTTCTCTGTTGCCTTCCTGCCTCCATGTTTGACTGAAATTCTAAGAGGTGGGGACACGGCGGAGAGGAACCTCTATTTACATGGAAAACTACTTAGACAAAAAGAGCTGACTACCCTGGATAATTCACCCTTCATACAAGTTATGATAGGTCATATGGTGAGGGACCCTGATCAAAATGATTACTTGCAGAAAGAACTGGAGGTTACAAAAGAGGTTCTCCTGGTAGAGGGAGAGCAGAAGGAAACTGAATGCCAGCAAAGAGAATGTCTATGCTAAGGACATTAGACTGAAAAAGTCTTCTTAAGACCCCTTGTACCACGGACAACTGTATCACGTAATCCCATTCATGTCTGCAAGAAAAAACATATGCAGAAGGGAAGATAGTAAGTAGCCTGGTCTCCTCATAGGACTCTGATCTGAGCCTAGAGAATATCCAAAAACAAGAAGGAAGTGGAGACAAGAAAATGCAGGAAAACATTTGGTAGTTTATCTAGATCTGTATGGTTCTTGTGCAAGCTAAAGTACAGAACAATTGCTTTTTGGAACCTATATAAAGTCTGTATGTCTGTGTACTTCAGCCTTTGTTTGTCCTTCAAGAAATGATCTGTAAACTCATGGGTCACATCCAGATGAATGCTCACGTGCCTGTTGCAGTGACTCAAAGCAGTTTGAGACCCTGCAGGAGGCACACTGCAAATGAAAAAATGTTCCCCATGCTCCATATTTGCATCACAGATTCTAAATTTGATAATGGGTATCAAAACACCCTGGAAAAAGGGGCACAGGGCATGCTCCTGGAGCATGACCAGAGGCATCCAGAGGCTGGGTCCTCCAAGGAGACACTTTAGCACCTGGCCAGAGCATCCCTATGCTTGCCACATGCCCCTGCTGCTCTAGCATGCGGCATCAGTATGCTGGGAGAAATAGAAATGGGACAAGGCTGGCAGCAGTGGCTTGTCCCTGATAAGTATGGACATAGAGGTGCGGGGCCTAAGGAGATTCTGGTGGGGTTTGTGGGTGTGGGGTTTGTGGGTGTGTGAAGGGGAGCCACCACATGCCCACCCTCCCACCCCGCTGCAGCACACAGCCCCTAGTGCTGACAGCAGCACCCAGCCAGGCTCTCAGGGTGGTCACAGCCTGCTGCAAGCACAGCCCTGCAGTGACATAGCACCGCCTAAGACCTGGGGCCTGCATATGATGAGCAGAGTCAGCCTGGCCCATTGGCATGCGCCTTCGAACAGGACCATGATGTCTTCTGCTGCCACCTGGGGCTCCTGGCACTGCACTCGGGAGCTACACACCATCAAGCTGGGCCAGGCTTCCACATTCTTGGCCTGATGGTGCGTGGCTCCTGCATGCAGTGCCGGGAGCCACAGGTGGTGGCAGGAGCCATTCTAGTTGTGTGCAAAGGTGTGTGCCAGAAGGCCGGGCTGGCTCCATTCACCATGTGCAGTCCCCAGGTCTCAGGCAGTGCCGTGTCACTGTGGGGCTGTGCCTGCAGTGGGCCATGAGCACCCCAATGGCCCAGCTGGCTGCTGCTGCCAGCACCAGGGACTGTACACTGTAGGGGGGTGGGAGGCAGGCACGTGGCAGCCCCCACTTAAACTTCCCACATCCACAACCTGCCCCCCCAAACTCCATATCCTCCCCACAAGCCTCACCCCCACACATACCTCCACACAGATGATGACTCCAGCCTCCAGCTCCCCCTGACTGAAGATCCAGAAGGAGCTATACAGGGTCAGTTTGCCCCAAGTGGCACAATTTGCCCTATACCAAAGTGCATGTTCAGGCACATGTGTTGAGTCACAAATCCCTGGCACAAATTTGTGCTGCTGCTATTTGAGCTGCTCTAAGCATGCGTGCCTGCATATATGGACATGACCATAGCGTACAAAAGGTTACAACCGTGAAGGATGGCATGCTTAAGCTACTGGGAAGTCTGAGATCATCCCTTGTCCTGGCAGCCTAAAGGAGCTGGGCCACACAGTAGTATTTCCACAGAAAGGTAATGTGGTAGGGGTAGGGGACAGTGCAGGGAAGAGAGACAGAGACAGCATTTATGCTAGAGGCACACAGAATAGAGCCAGTGCCATGTGGGTCACTCCAACAAAGTTTGTTACTCTTCAACCAGTTGAATATCTCAGAGTGAAAATTATACTGGAATATAAACTAGTACTATATTTATTTAGTATTTGTTTAGTTTATATTTTGGAGGGTTTTGCAAGAATAATGCATACATGATTCTGTATTCTGGCTCTGATTTCTTTTCAGAAAAAGCCATAGAGCAGCATTAGATGCCATAAACTAATGAGCTATTTCCTGTATAAATTGGGCTTGCTAGTATTTAGCATAGGATGATTTCACAGTAATTTATGGGCTGCCTGAGAAAACAAATGTTCCAAAGTCTTTCTCCTCAGAAGTCACATTTTGATGGACTCAATGCACAATCTCCAAGTCTTGCACCTTCTAGGAAATTCCAGAAGTATAGATTTTTTATGTTATTGAGGATTGCTATCTTGATTGCAATCAGCTTTCTTTCAAGTAAAATAAATAAATAAGAGCACAGTCTGCAAACGTAGAATGATTTGAATCTGACTTTTGCCATCAATCAGCATCATTTTCCCACTGGCTGCAACCCAATTAAAATCCAATTATCTCGATAATTTAATGGAAATTACTATCACAAGAATGGATTTTTGCCATAAATGCTTTATGGAAAAACTTGACAGGAAAGAAATGACAATTTTGGGATGAAATATGGCTTTGTAAGCCTGCCATACGTCTGGGAATCCAGAACCTGCCGAAGCCAATGGAGGGCTCTTAAATTTGGCCCAGCCATCTGATTCTAAAAACTGGAACAGGCTTTTAGATCAGGCAACTCATCTCAGAAAACCTGGCGCTGCCACAGAAGTACCGTGTGGTGCCAGAGGTATCTTTCTGTGCCTCTTTCCCTGAATCCAGGCAGTAAACAGACTGCATGTCTCGGGGATGGCTGCCTCCTGAACTAGAAGCAATGTAGCACCTGCATAGTACTTCAAGCAGGCAAATTAGCACTGCTAAATGACAGCTCCCCCCCATCCTAATTTGCCTGCCCACAGTACTGTTTAGAAGGCAGTACAATTTAGATGGGTGCCACTGCTGGCTATGCTAAGTTTACCGTATAGATACTGCCTGCATTTAATTTCTTACCTTGCTGATGTAAAATCATTCCAATACACCTTTTCCTCAATTACCACATTATTTCTAAACCACAATAATTACTCCCAATTTTATCATACAGAGTCAATTATATTGATTCTTCAGACAGTCTTCACATACCAAGCAGGTTTTATTTCTCTCAAATATGAAAGCCACAGTTGTTAGGGGTCTATTATATACAGGCTATCTTATTTGTAATTTTATAACAACAGGTGTTAACATTTTTGCAGCCTTAAATTTCCTTACATTATTATAGTGTTTCTGCTGCAAGAACTCAGTGCCAAACAATTAAATGCATTTTGAAGGGCAAGGATTTCCCAGGAAAATTAGTAGAATATACTTCTCTGGGAATGTACCAGCTTGTAAAAGTAATTTGTACTTGTTACTTTGATTTTGTGCCAAAAATGGGGGTGATACTTACCTATACGATAATATAACTAAGGAGCAAAATTGATTGATGTATGTGAAGAGTGTGGATGGATTACAATCTTATAAAGGTTTTGCATGGCAAGGACTAAAAAGATTAGCAGAAGCCAGGTAAATTATAGCGAGCCATGAAGTCAACATTTGTGTTCAATCCTTGATTCTTGGTGTCCAGCCAGCTTATGAATTTTTGTTCCCAGGCTCACCTTTTGAAGGTGTTGCAAGGATAGTGAAGTCAGAAAGTGAGTTCGTGACTCACTATAATTGACCCGACTACTCTTAATCTTTCTTCGCACCACAGATGATAATGACCCTCTTCCCTTTTAAAGGTCTAAGTCTTCCACTAATGAATCTATATTTTCTCACCTGCTAGCTATTCCTGGGAATTTCTCTCTTCTCCAATTTAACAACCTTGCTGCTGTTTCTAGTCTTTGCTGTGCTCGCTTCTTCCTCAGACTTGAAGAAGAATGCACTGCATTTGAAAGCTTTCCTAAGTCTATACTAGCCATGCAGTTGCTCCAATTAAAGGTATCACCCATAAAATTCTTCCCTCTCACATACCTCCTGGACCATCACAGCTACAACGTCATTCAATATTATAACACTTTTGTAATTTTATCATACCAAGGGAGCACTGCGCCAAGAATTAGCCAAAAAGGATTAAGGTTTATTCTCTCTTTTTCGCTTTATTTTACAAAAAAAAAAAAAAATGTCTCATGGCTTAAAAGAATTTCACTATTTATTCAGTTATAATTAGCAAGAAGTTTTGTCTCACCTGAAAGTTACCATGGAGAATTTCTTAGGAATAAAGATCTTCTCTCAAAAATATATGTTATGTAATTATGGGCATCTTTTATATTAAAATATTCTATTTGGAAATATCACAGCACCATTTCACCTCCATTACTCCTAGTTTATTATTCTTTTATCTTCTACACTGCATCTAGGAGTCATATTAACTGAACTACATTTGCTAACCATCTTAATAAAATTCTACAGTGGTGGTTCACTATAGACCACACAGGGAATTAAAAATGGTATGCTGAGCTATGATGATTTGCATTCAATTTAGCATGCCTTAGATTTAAAATACATGAGAAGAATAAAGAATAAAGCCAGATCATGTGAAAAAAAATGCAAATAAGTTAATTAGGTCAGTAAAGTAATATGAAGATATAAATATGCTTAAAAGAAACAGCTCCTGATAAAATCAGCTACGCTCATATTATATTGTTACTGCAATTGCACACTTGTTAAGGCTTTTCTTCACATATCAGATTTCACACTTTCTGCTCTTTCTTTTAACTAATGAAATAACGTCTCAGCTTTCTAACTGCATTACCACACTAAAGCAGCAGAAATCCACTACTGCTGTTTATCAGGAGTGCAAGAACAAACAATGAGCAACTGATTACAACCACACAGCAGCTTGAAAGCATATTAAAACATATCTGCTCTACGATCACTTCTTAAAACTCCTAGAACTAAAACAGAATTTAAACAAAAGACTATTGACATATACAGTCTTACTCACTGCACAATTAGCACCTGAATATATTCCTGCTCTTACAGCTACATCTTTTTTACTTTAGCAACTGTTCTAGCATCTAATCATCCCACAAGCACGTATTTTATGAAAGGCCAAGAGAAATGTCAAAACTTAAGAGCGATAAGCTTTATGTTTGAGACAATCCACCATAGTGATTATTCAAATAACATATTTTTTAAAAATGTAAACTCCTTACCCTTTTTCTCAAGTTGTAGGTTAAAATGAGGTTCCTGGAGAAGGAGTGTGAAAAAGCTGTATAGAACTCCAGCACTTTCTGTAAGGCATCCCTTTTAATCACATGAAGATCACAGTACGTCAAAGCTCTTACATTAGCACAGGACTGGGCAAGGGTAGCTTCTTTCCAAAACACATCACCAAAAACATCTCCTTTGCCTGGAACAAACAAAACAAAACAAAACAAAAGCATCATAGAAGCTTAAAGGAAGACTGAAAAAGAGACACAAAAAAGTACAACAGGCCTATTATTGATTTGCTTCAAGCCAGTATACCAGTAGTTCATCTTCCATCCTCCAACTGCCAACCACTCATTATTTTTACTAGAACGTCCCATTTTGATCACTCACTAATGCTTCTTATTATGAGAATTCAGAAAAAAAAAATAACCAAAATAATATCACGGTCAAAATATCAGGTGGCAATCATCAGGTATCTGTATCATCAGGTGACTTTCTTTAAGACCAAGAGAAGCAAGTTAGGCTCAAGGGAAGCACAGTTCTTTGATGACTTTCAAAGAGATTTAAAAGAAAAGAGGAAGTGTCATACTCTTTCTTCGTATAACAGTTGTGTTATTCTCTTTCTTTTTATAATAGACTTGTGATTTTTATGTTACCTATAATTGCCAATTACTATGTCAATACTATATACAGTGTGATCCCATAATGAAAAATGGCATTATATATTAAAATTACATTCAAAATGACCATTACCTATACTGGAGCATGGATGGGAAAGACCATTCCTGAGATACCATATTTTCTTACATACCATGGTCCCCCAAGTAAGACATGCACTTTGTTTTGGGAAAGCAAAATGAAGGAAAATTTTCTTTCAGAGTCATGGCTGAATTGTGAGTGCATGGCTGAACTTTGACTGGCCAAGCAAAAGCTGCTTTAGCCCTTTCATAGCCACTGCCAAATTGGCAGCAGCTCAGCCAAAAGCTATTGCTAATTCAGCAGAAACTGTAAACAGGTTAGGACTAACTGTGAGGTACATCCTGCCCTTCCCTTTCGGTCTGCAAAAGAAGGACAGCCCCAGGAGCCATACAGCTCTTTATGCAGCCACTGCATGCTTGAAGAAAATCAGCTTTCCTGCTTAAGACATGCACTCCAGTTTTGGAGGGCTGATTTTTTGTGGGGGAAGTGTGTGTGGTACGTGAGTAAATAGAGTAGTATAAAACATGCAATTTTCCATAATCATCAACACAGTTTGACACTTATATCTGGGGGTGGGGAGGACACAAGGGAAGCGGTTAGTGCTAGGTGCCACCGAGAGCACAGGTACCAGAATTGTTTAAGTCATCTCGCAATAGGTGGACAGTTGTGGAAAGGACAGTCCAAAGCCCCTCCCCTCAGCCTTGCCCATAGCTACATAAAAGCTTAAAATTAAAAATGTAAGTTGCAGCAGCAATTCTTAAGATAAAAAAAATGTCATTTATGTTATTTAACTTGCTGGCTTCAGGTGGGCTGTTTAGAGCTCCTCCCCTAAACAGTTGTTTTAAAATATTCAGTCAAAGGAGGAACAAGAGGTCAAGTAAATTGCTACGTCAAAGGAAAACATCTGTACAATTCCACAAGCTTGCCTTCTGCTGACATATAATCTTTTCCACTAGGCTATAACTGCTTTCCCCTTAAGTAGGGTGACATTGCCCTTCTGGTATATTATACCATAGCTATAACATAGCTATGATAAACTATACTTTATAAGGTATGTTACACTCTCCTGCAAAACCCATGTAGAATACTTTTTAAAATATAAGCTAATTTTGTCCCTGTGGAGGAACAGCAGCTCTTTTTCAAGCATTCACATACATTAAATCCATCTTTGTCACCTTCAGCTTCACCTATTCTTTCTGCCAGGGTTAATATTAATTATATTAATATATGTACCATGGCACCTATTTTGCCCTCCTTCTTTACTTCCTATTGCCCTTAAAGAGGATCATGCATATACTCAGAGAATACTCTTAAAATAGAACTTTTGTGCTGCCTGCTATTGTTAATGTAATCAAATTGTTTGCACGATTTTGAATTCTAATAATAAGGAATATAGCAGAAGAACTAAATACCCTGCACAACACACACCCCTTTTGTGCTCATCATGTATAGATTTTTTGTCTGGTTAAATATATGCTGTTTAGATTGAGTCGGTAATTAAAAATGGCTTCAAGACCCACAAGCTCCTTGGCCGGCACTCGCGCAGGGGGGCACTGGTGCTCCCACTTGCACCCCTGTCTGCTGGCTAAACAGGGAGCATGGCCTGGCAGGGGGTGCAGCGGCGCTCTCAGGAGGGTGCACACGCACCCCAGTGCAACCCTTACACATTGGCCCTGCTTAGCCATAAATATCCCTGAATCAATCATTTGGGATACAACTAGCTGGATAGCTGTTCCAGAATAATGCCACGTGATCTTATCAAGTATGTAGAAGATTGTCAGAGTGAGCAGAAGACTATGAAGAACACCTGAAGTTTAATGACATATTTCTAAACATTTCCTTGGCCCTTAGCAAGGTGTCCCCAGACAAATTGCTTATTTGTAAAATTAAGCTAAAAATACTTATTTTCTTAGCTCAGAGAAACATGAGGATTAACCAGTGGTTATAAGCATAAGCACATATAAGGGGTAAAAACTGTTATTATAATGGAATATATAATTGTCTGTATCACTGTTTTCAAACTTTTAGACTCAAGGTACTCCTTGGAAAATTCCAGCTTTGTTTCCGCTTGTTTTTTGACCAACGAAAATACTAGAGCAATTCTTTTGTCACAAAAAAACTCAGAAAGACCACAGCAGGCCAGACTGTTTTTGACACTTTGGATTCCTATTTGAAATATCTGGGTTGATCTTGTAAATTGTGTTTACACAATGTTTACAGTGCTAACATTGTATGGCACCCTGTGGCACCACTGAAAGAATCTCTAGGCACCAAGGGTGCCATGGCACCCTGGCTGCAGTCATTGGTTTAGACCTTCAGCTGGTGTTGATTGGCAGCTTCCTTGATGTCAAGGGAATTAAGCCAATTAAACACCAGCCATTGACTCCATCCAACCTCTCTCAAATGCTACTGTTTTATTTTCAAGGAATTACTTAAGCAAGCTCCACATCTCTGTATTGCTGGCAAGGGTGCATTTTTTAAAAAATGTTCCTTCTATGAAATGTCCAAAAACCCCATGTCTACCCAGAACCATGAGGTTCCAAACAATGCAGAGGAATGATTGTTTTAATGGCATATTTACTGGGGAAAAACAAAATTGGCAAAATCAAAAGGAGAGAGCAGAGTCTTCAGACACCTATAAGTTGGTTGAAACAATTACTTTTTTATACACAACCATTTCAACATGCACATAACTCTCCATTCTTATTTTCTCAATAAAGCAAGTTGGTCAATCTCCCAAAAAACCAGGTATGACTATAGGGTGAGTCTTTTACCTTTCTATCTACAATTGAAAGAAATCCAAGGTAAGGAAAGAGAAAGAGAAAAGGAAACTGTTCAGACAGCTCCTAGCTAAAGTACAAGGAAGGCAGAGGGGAATGCAGAGAAAAAACCTCTCTCATCTAAAAACCTCACGGCAGCTCAACTCCTATGAGAGAAAAGCTAGAGAAAATTAGGAGACTGCTTGCCAGTACATTGTTTTTTTCTGTCCTGTCTCCCGCTGCATTCAAGATATATGGTAGGAACATTATTCTTCAATCATACTTAAAAGAGATTATCTAAGCTTTTACCATCAATCATCTGTTCTCCTCCCGGGGTTGTGGACTGGAGCCTTCTTTCACTCACTGCTCACTACTCCATGAATAACCATGTGATTTTGGTTTTGAAATAGCATTTACACTCTGAAAAGGTGACTCCAGAAAATAGGCACTGGGGAGGGCAGTTGTTCCATGTGTATTCATTTCCAGTGAGCCCATACCAAGTCTGCTGTTTACAAGTCAAAATATGATTTCCTCAACTGCTAGTCCTGCACTCAATCTGAGCTACGGAAGTCAAGCTGTGTTCTTTCTGCCTCTTCAAAGTAGCACTGGGTAATGAAGACTCTGACATGGGTACTCAGCTGATTATTTTATAGCTATTGTGCAAGGGAAAATAGAATTGAGCTCACCATCCATAGCTACATTTCCCTGATGCGCTAATAACAGACAAATATGTTTCTTGAATAACACAAGTAAAAGCTATTCAGACCCAAGCAGGTATACTGTATCTAGGAGACATATTGCAAATCTATATATGCACTTACAATACCAAAAAGTACAAGGACACTGATCTAGAGCAGAGGTTCCTCAACTTTTTCTTACTGCATACCCCCTTCCAGATTTACCAGCTGCCCATATACCCCTCCCAGCATACGTTTCATATTTTAACCCCTTAAATGCCAATTATTATTATAACAAAAATTAAATCCACCATTACACAATTTCTCCCACGTACAATCCCTGCTCCTCCAAGATGTCTTGCATACCCCTGATCTAGGTTATCTTTTTTACTTGTCCCTATTATGAGGGTCTAAATATGTAAGAGGCCAAGGACATCTTAAGGCTTACTCCAAAGCCCATGTAATCAATATGAGCCTTTCCATTGACTTCAGTGGACTCTGGGTCACATTTTCAAGGCAGGTCAAATAAAACATGTGTACCAAAGCCAATGGTGCTGGCTCAAGCTTTTACACCAGCTGAAGCCAGAATCCAGTTTGATGACTGTTATTCGAAAGATCAATCTTCTGAGGGTTTAACACCCTGTGAATGTGTTTAGGCTGGGAATGAGAAGGTTTCTGACCATCAGAGAAGTGAGATTTTGGACTAGCCTCCTCACAGAAGCAACAGTAGTGCAGACAGAAATGCAGCTCCCCACTCTCACTCATGGTGCTTTGCAAAAAGCACCATGAGTTAGACTGATCCTCCTAAGCCAACAGATGTTAGCTGGGATGGTGGGAGATTTGGAGCTCATTCAGGGAGAGGCTGCATCTCTCCCCTAGGTCCAACTCCCCCCACCCCGGACCCTCCTGTCACAGCTCCAGTATTGTGTCTGGATGGGAGTGGGGGAAGGCAGGGGAGGGCGTTTGTTCTAGAAGTTCCCTAGCTTTGCTGGAGTGGGACGGCAGGTGGATTGGAACTCTCCCACCACCGCCACCTCCAGCACCAGCCATGAACCCCCAAAATGAACTCCCTCCCCTCCCTTTCCCCCTTTCCATTCTGAAAACAGTGCAGAGAGAAGGGCTGGGCTGCCTCAGCTGAGCCCTGTTGTTGGCAAATGCAGACAGAAATTAAGGCACTCTGTTTTGGAGTGCCTTCATCTGAGCCTGAGATTGTTGCAGGATTGGGCCCTTTTAAAGCAGTCTGCAGTGATGCACTTGTGTTTGGTCGTGGCTGTAGATTGCTTTCTGGTGCCAGATAAGGTGAAAATTGTTACGTCTGTCTACACCCCCTACTTTAAAGCCCTCCTTACTAGGGCTTATGACACCCAAAGATGTTCCTTCCTGTTCTCCTCAAATGGATCCCAGCTCTTGATAGCAGCCCCCATCTCATGAACATCCACTTGTTCCAAAAAGCCAAAGCCTTCAAGCTGACACTGTCATCCATGCATTCATTTCCAAGACATGATGGTCTCTGCCTGGACCCCTGCCTTCCGCAGGAAGGATCAATGAGAACACCAATTATGCTCCAAGCTCCTTCATTAATCCTCCTGCGGAGAGCCTGATAGTCACCTTGGACCTGGTCAGGGTCATTCCTGGAAGTATCACTGGTGCCTACATGGACAGGCAGGAAGGGGCAGTGGTCCAAAGGATGAATGAGCTTTGGCAAGCCCTCTGTGACATCCTGAATTTATACTTTAAGCAGGCAGCACACCTCACAGGTCCCCAAATCTGGACAACAAATTGGTGCCTCTGTTCCCTGCAGAAGGGAGCCACCAACCACCACCACTCTTCTCTTCTTGGTGCAGTGGTCCTTGAGCCCCTCTCCTTTGCGCCTTGTACTTCCTGCTTTCCTCCTTCCTGCTGCCTCCTCTGCCTCATGCCTGCAGATGTCTTCTCCTCCACCTCTTCCTCAGCAGTTCTACCACAGAGTGCTTGAAAGCAGTTGCTGGCTTCAATCCACTCCTCTTCAATTCTGGGGGTCCTCCTCCTTTGAGTAATCACATGCTGCCACTTCTCCTCATTGCCCGTTAGCATCTCCAGTAACAGCTTCTTGTAATTCTTGTCTAAGTAATCTTCCTGGTTCTGGATGCAATGCAACATGGATACCTGCGCTTCCAATCTGTGGATCCTCTCCTCTAGAGCAAACACTAGCTTACACTTGATGCAGATGAAAAGCTCAAACTCTCTGGGAGGAACATGAACATAGCACATAACACAGGTCACAACAGCTGACCCAGACTCCATTTGTACCTCCTTCGCTCATTGGAGCACACTTACACTGTAAAGATTAAAAAAAGGGGGAAAAAAAGATACACCACAGGAACCTGCATATCAAGCACTTGAATCATGGTCCTTGCCCAAACTCCCACACACACATGCACAAGCATGCACACAAAGTCTCCTGCTTTCTGGCTGTCTTGTGGCAAATGCCCTATGGCAAACTCCTTCTCTGTTTGCCGCCCTCTGTTTGATCTTTTCCCGTACGGCACTCTGTACCAGCCACAGCTACTCCAGCAGTGCCTGCACACGGGGGGGGGGGCAAATTGATGGTAGAGGCAGCTTCTTCAGATCAAGGGCCCATGGGACCGGACTTGGGGCAGGGCCCCGAATGGGCTGATTTGCCCTGGGCCCTGCACCATGCTCAGGTTGCCTCTGCCTACAGATGCTCCTCTGGAGACTGCCATTGCTGTTTGCTGCTTTCCCTATTCTTCCCCAACCCCAGAGGTGCAAAAAGTTCTCATCCTTCCCCCCACCCTGCAACGCTTTCGGCAGCACAGTGTTGCAAGCAAGTGGGTAGATGCAGACAGAGCCATGCCTTGCAATCTAGCTTGTCCACTCCACTCTTCCCACACTCCTGAGTGGCAGGATGGGCCATGGGGGTGGTCATCAGTGTGCGAGACCCTGCAGAAGCAGCCTCAGTAGTAGGGGCTGCCCTTGCTCCCAGGGGTGCAGACCAGGGGTCTGCAGGGGCAGAGAGATGAAGGAGCAGGGCACCAAAAGGTGAAGTCCTGCCCCAGGCACTCTGAAGTGGCAGAAGCTACATCAGTGATTCTCAACTTTTTTAGCCTCAAGGCCCACCCCAATATCTTTTCTGCATTTAGATCTCAGTGCTTTTTAACCAAGGGGCTGTGAAATTCAGGAACGTTATAGAGAAGACTTGAGGCTAAAAAAGAATGTTGAGAACTACTGGCAGAGACTAATCCTTTGTTTAAAGAAATGTGTATTTGGTGTAATTTTTTAACAGCACAGCCCAGTTCTGGTATGACTTTCTCTGGCTGGGGAATGGTATACATTTTATGTTCTGAGAAAAAAAAAAGCCCAGTTCTGGGTGCAGCAATTAAAGAAAAGACATGGAGAATCTTGACAGAGTCCAGAGAAGAACCACAAGAAAGTTTAAGGGCCTGGAGGACAAACCTTATGAGGAAAAATTAAGGGATCTGGGGAAGAGAAGACTGAGGTGGGATTTGGTGGCCATCTATGGGATGAATATCAGAAGCTGGAAGAAAAACTTTTCACTAGAGCACCCCACAGGATGACAAGGAGCAATAGCCATAAATTGTTAGAGGATGGTTTCAGGTTGGATGTAAGGAAAAACCTCTCTATGGTAAGGGTGACCAGAATGTGGAATAAACTTCCCAAGGAGGTGGTGCAGTCCCCAACCTTGGAAGTGTTCAAGAAGAGACTGGACAAACACCTTGCTGGGATCATGTGATCTCAGTCAGTTGCAGCGGAAGGTCAGGGCTAATGGGGCTTAGCCTCCCCCCACAAAAAAAACTTTTCAGGGTGGCCAGCAAGAGCAATAGCACCACAGCACCGCTTGGTGTGCAGCCATTCCTCTGCCACTCCATACAACAGCAGTGTGCGCCGGCCCCACAACAGCCCTGTGGGAGGGAGGAGTGGGGGCCAGGCAGAGCTCAGCCCCTCCAAATATTTTCCCCCACCACTTATGATTTTAGCAGTATTCCTGCCCAGAGCAGGGGGTTTGGATTCAATCTTTCAAGGTTTCTTCCAGCCCTTAATTTCTATAATTCACATACCTTTATGGCTGTAAGAGTGTTGTGTGCTCCAACTTTAATTCAGGGGGAAAAAAGTGTGCCACAGATGTCAAAAGTCTGGGAAACAGTGATTAAAGGCAATGAAATCTGTCAGGCTAAAAATGGCATTGAAGCCAAATCACAATTTCCTAGAAATATGATTTGCAGGAGGGAGGGGATGGAAATAGTACTTGTCCCACCAAACAGGTGCGTAAGTTGACCTCTATCCACTGAAACTCATTTGGTCTCTCCTCCAATAAAACCCAGTTGACAGGGATGATATAGGAAGGTGATGGGCTGTTGTAGGCTTTTCCTAAGACTTTGTAAACCCAGACTACACCAGTAACAATAAGGAAAATAGCCACTGGAATTACAGAGCTGGTATATACTGTTTTGCATGAGCCAATGTTCCTATATTTGGTCCGTCTCCTCCATTAGACCTTTGAAAAAAAACATTCAGCTACAAACCCTCAGTTGGAACGAGACTGAAGTTTAGTTGTCACTCTTTCAGTTTTGTTTCCATTGGTTCAAAGGGGCAAGATACTGCTCCCATTTAAACTGGTATGAGTTTTATCTCTGACTTCAGTAGTGATGGCTTCTTTCAATTACTGCCACTGAAACCTACTATAGTTTTGTGGTATAGTTTCATGTCCCTTTCCATAGCCACCCAAGCACCATGTAATGTACTGTAGTCATAAACCATTATGTTTAATACAAATGGAATGCTGTATTCACATAGTTATCAAGCAGTGATAACAACTGTATAATCAGCACCAATTGTATTTATTTGATTTATTTCCCATCCTATCCAACAGGCTCAGAGAAGCTTACAATAAATCCACACAAACATCCCACAGATAGGATTCCCCAAGCAACACCCCAAAACTTGAGCCCTCCAACCTCCCCTTCCCCCAACTACCATTACCCTACCTAATACCCCAGACCAGCAGACTCTCTGGCTAATCCAAACCACGCTTCCCAAATAACATTTGCATTCAGATATAAGAACCCTCTTCCTACTTCCCTACTCCTTGCCCATCTACACATACTCCCCTGGATCATGCCCAGGGGAGATTCCTTCCTCCCCCACAAATGTCTTTTCCAAACCCAGACCTCCTCTTCTACAGAGGAGCTGTGGCTACACCATAAAACCTCCCCCACACACATCTAACTCCTTCCCTTCACCCAAGAAGCACAACATTAAATTCAAAAGAACCTTAACAAAATAGTAAAATAGTATAAAGTAGTAGATCCTTAGTCCCTACATCAGTAACTGCCAAAGGGCAACACCAAAGGGGACCTTTCAGCAATGCCCATCTGCTTTGTAGGGCTGTAGGCTGATGGGATTCTTCTGCCTCCATTCAAGATGGAGTCTGTGCTGAGCCCCAGCCCTACTGCAGAGGGGAACAAATGATGGCAGCAATTCTTCAGCCAGGGATGCCTACTGGCTTTGTAGGCTTTTTACTAAGAGTCATTCTGTGTTTCCTACATTGTTGTAGAATGGCAGCTTTTAAACCCAAGCATGCACAGTCCGACATTTTACATGTTTAAACCACAAGTATTCATGGATGTTGACTTGAAATTATGAATACTGAGGTAGCTAGTCAACAGAGGTAGTTGCAACAGAGTCTGTTGATCCCCAGTAGGCCTCAGTCACCTTCTGCCCCACAGACAAGACAAAAATGGAAGACAACCATCTTTGATTGCAAGGGATTGCCGATGATGATGATCATGAGTTACTCAAATACCTTCATACATGATAATGCTAATATTTCAATTAAAAAGAAATCCCAGGTTTTTAACTAGGACTAATCCAAAAAGCTGAAATAAGGTAACAAAATATGAAATTGCAGGTTTTTTTAATTTAATTCCAAATAATTGTCCAGTCTTTTTAAAAACAACTGAATGTCCAAAATTTAATTTTTAGCTTAAGTCTTTCCAAACTTCGGTACGGCAAAAATGAAATGCAGAAGTGCTGTATTCTTCAGCTGTGTCAACAGTACAGGCAGTCCTCGGACTTACAACACAATTGGTTGTTGACAATCGTGTCTTAAGTCGAAACGTTGTAACTTGGAACCAATATTCTCCTAAAAAACAATGTTATAAATGGGGGATTGGTTCCTGAACCAAGGCCTGGTACCCTATTTTCACCAAAAATACCCCAGAATTTTGTACTCGATCAATTATAGATGAGTAACATAGCTACATTAATGTAGTTATATTGTAAATAGCAATCATACTGATTTGGAAGGACTTCTTTGAAGTGACTTTACTGGACTTCTTTTTGAAAGGTTCTTGGTTGGACTTTTTGAAGGGATCTTAGCTGAAGTCTTCTCAGGAGTCTTGTCTGCAGGTTTTTCTGGAGTCTTGTCTGCTTTCTTAAAGAAAGTGTCTAAGGAAGTTTGGACACATGTTCTCGAGGGAGATGAGTGATGTAGCAACCTTCTCACATTGGATTAAGCATTGTAAGTCGAAACTGATGTCAAAGTTGAAACAGTGTTAATTTGTAAACGTTGTAAGTGCAAAATGTAACTCAAAATGTTGCAAGTCAAAGACTGCCTGTATAGTGAAGTTTACTGATCATCTATGTATACCAATTCATTATTTTGAACTGCTGAGACCCTGAAGGAAATGTGAATACTGAATTTTAAGCAAAAGGATTCAATTTCTTTAAAAACTCAAGGGTTTTTTTTCTTTATGAACTATTCTTTATGTTCATACTGTGGCAGGAAGCCACCTTTGTTTCTCCCCAAAATCTCTGCCCTGTGACAATTTGATTAGGATGGGCCCAGCAGAGGAGACACACCTTTACCCTATCTCTTTAGGTGACCTGAGCTGGATACATTCCTGAGGGAGGGGGGAAACCTGCTCCCTCTGCCTATGTGACTGGTACCAGCTACCTGGGTAAGGGGCATCTACCTGGTGGGCTAGAGTCTACCCGGCAACTAGTGATGTATTTCAAATTGGTTGGTCAACAACCAACAGGTGCTGGCCTCCATTGGACCAGGTGAATGAGGTCACAGGGGCTTTATAAGTTAAGACTGCCCAGGAGGAGGGAGCAGCAGCCATGCGGGGGACTCAGACTTAGAAAGGAGTTTTACCATCTGAAACTGGCTCTCTCCCCCATAACTCATGAGCTAGGAATGGCCTGCCTCCAGAGGGGATCTCCAACAGCCTCTGGATGATGCTTGTGAGTAAGCAACTCGAGATCTGATTAGATATACAGCTGGCGGTAACTCAGATGCGTGATCAAAAGGCTACCTCAGCCAAACTGTTTTGCTCTATGGGATTCCTAT
Organism: Crocodylus porosus; assembly: GCF_001723895.1. Lineage (NCBI taxonomy): Eukaryota > Metazoa > Chordata > Crocodylia > Crocodylidae > Crocodylus > Crocodylus porosus. The sequence goes on from NW_017728943.1 coordinate 60,805,778, forward strand.
GATATTGCTCTATCTTGTACCCTATTTTCACCCTACCCCTGTAATCAATAAAGTTCTCCTTTGTGACTGGTGTAGGAGACTTATTGAGGGGTAAATTATGCCTAAGAGGCCCTTTAGGTCTGCGGACTAAGGTAGACTTTCCTTTTTGGCCCCTGACTTGGGGAAGTGCCTCAAGTGCCTGTACTGGGTCGAGTACCTGTAGGACTATTAGGCCTGTGTCTCCCCGAGGACACAGGGCCAAGAGAGTCCCTTCTCAGGATTACATTACCCCCAGGCTAGCAAGTGTGCTCCAGGAAGGGGGACAGCTGGACGTGAGGCGCCCCCCTAGGGAAGCACTCGGAGCCTGGAAGGTGGTTGGGCGCAGCGAGGTGGGTGGCTCAACGCAGGAGTGCCCCCGCAGGTCTGCCACACATACTATAAAAAAAGAATGCTCATGGCAGCCTATGACCCCTGTTTCACTCTAACTTACAAAACTGAAAAACACAACAAAAGATTCATAGAGATGACAGACATACAAACAATTTCCCTTTAACTCACGGCTCTCACAAAACTGCATGCTAAAATAAACTTTCATTTTATTCATATTTTGTCTGAATGAAAAAGGCTTTGACTTGTTTTAGTTCGCAGGGAAACGAAAGCCGTATTATCCCACTGGGCTGCCTACCAAGGCAAGGTGGCTTTTATCTCAATGTGCATCTTACTTCAGTAAAAAAAGACAAGAAGAAATCTTGTTTTTTTAAGCGTATAATGACATAAGTATCTAGTAATTGACTGGACTGAGAGATCTGCTCCAGGTCTAACTCCCAGGTAATAGGCATGGTGAAATATCTTTACAACTACATTAAAGGGCATGTCAGAGAAAATGGAAAATTAGAAGAAACGGTAGAAAACATGTCCCAAGTGTATGCTACCCCCCATCCCTCTCAAGGGAGAGGGATACCTTTATAATTTCTATTTTTCATATAAATAAGACCTGCATCCAGACAGATGAGCTGTGAGCATGCATGCACATAAAGAACTGGTAGCTAGTTTTCCATTTTCAGAATAAGCACACATTGTGAGCTGAGTATTCCAAATCTTTAAAAAAATGTGATGCACTGTGCATTAGCCACTATATATGATACCAATTCTTTAAATGTTGCTATACTGTATGCTTCCTTATGCTTTCAATTTTTTAGGTTTCCTTTCAATTTTTGTTCCTGTTAAGAACAATAGTTACCAACCATATAAGCTGTTTGGCACTCTCTTTGCTGGGATAGTCTAATCTCCTTGCTGTGGAGTCACAAGATATAACCAAAAAAACACACTCTGTCTGGGTAGATGAAACAGAAATGGATACACATATGTGGTATAGTGACAGTCTTTTCCTCTCTAAACTTGGCTCAAAGTGACTCAGAACCTACCAACAACAGCATCCATCTTTGTCAGAGCTCATAGATACGCATGATCAAGCCTGATCAACACTTGTATCCAGATCCTGAGAAACTTATTCATAAGATTAACTATGCATGTAGTTAAATACTTATTTCTATATACCACTGGAGCCAAATGATATAACCCATGTGCTTAAATTCACTTGTGTGTTTAACTGCTATGCTAAATGGAGAGCTCGGGTAAGCCCAGACTATTGCAAAATGTGGCACTGTTGACTGAGCAGGTTGTATGCTTCTTGAATCTGCACCAAATCAATATCCAGCACATGACCAGCAGTGGGTGAATGGAATTTAGTTGTTAGAGATGTCTTTGGAAGAGATGGCAATAAAAAATTAGATGCTGGCCTCTTATGGGCAGTGCAGATCCTGGCCCTGTGCAAAAGATTCAGGACTGTAGCTCTACCCGTCTGGCCAAATTTCAATTAAATGAATTGTATTCATCCTGCAGTTTCAAATATTTACACTATTTGTTTTAATTTCCAAAACTGTTGGCTTTAGTACAATTACAAGAAAGTGATTTACATATTTGTATTCCTACTTATTTTTATTCCATTGTGTTAACACAATGTTAGCTCTAACCTTTTTACAACAGCTCTATACAGTCCTAAGGTTTGCTTATGTAGCTTTATTTTCATGTGCATATTTCCTTTCATGATCAACTTACTGCACTTGGAGTGGTAAGAGGAAACAACTCTCACTGACAGCTTTTCAAGTGATAAGGTGCTGAAGGTTTTGGCCCATCATTATATAATACTTTGCCACCTTTCAAGATGAAAGATGCTACATAAATTTAAATTGTATGCAGGCTGTATACATGCACTATAAATCTAACCATAGAGCTTGAAGTTTGTACTTAAAAACTAATCAATTAAGTTTTATTTGTATAATTGTATTACAGTGCATATGTTAGTAATGTATGGATTTGGCCAGGACATAGGTGGCTGGGCCTGTGGACAGGCCCCTAGGAGCAACCAGGGGGTCACCAAAGCAGGAGCACACATTACCAAAGCATCAGGCCAGGGTCTAGGTCAGAGGGCCAAGAACCTGGGGACCAAGTTCCAGGCAAAATCTAAGAGACAACCCAAGAAGCAAGATGAGCTCAGAGACCAGGGGTCAGAGAGCAGGTGCCTAGTTCCAAGATCAGAGACAAGGTGAGCCAAAGCCGAGTCAGGAACCAAGACAATCAGAAGGGAGGCTTGCCAAAACAGACTGAGACTGTCAAGGCATGCCTGCAGCCTGAGGCTGCAGGTTTGCCTATAAAGGCATTAGTGATGCTTTCAGCAGCCAATCCAGCTCCAGAGAACTGAGGCAGTCCCATTAACCATGGATCAGGGGCAGGTGTGAAAGCAAGCTCAAGTGCACCACAAGCTAGGTGATGATCAGAGACCCTGGCAAGTAACCTCTCAAGAGGTTTTTTCCATTTACTTTCTATACCACTTTAACATAGAAAATACAATATTTTCTGTATGACTTGTAGCTTTGGTATCACAGACTTACAATATAGTCTGTTTCTTTAGTTAGCTTTTCTCTATGGAAGGAAGACTGAGAAAATTGTATACAATTTTTCTATAGCACTGGCTGAACAGCAGTGCCCCAACATAACAAACCATAATAGTACAGGTTTCTGTTATAGAGGTTTCTATTATAATTCATGTATTTATTTCTAACTCTAAGAAAGAGTTCTCATACGTGCCATCACTTACCTCATGGTGAGAAAAAGAACAAATTTCACTGCAAGTTTGCCCATAAGGAGCTACAGACTTTGTCCATATGTTGTTTCCTTTAATAGTTACCAACATAAATACATAGCTGCATTAAGGCTTGTAATTAAACTTCATCTCTGAATGATAATATTTTATTGTTGAGTCTTGATTTCTCACCTGAATAATCCAACTGGGGGGGAGCATGCACAGGGTCAGGCCTTATATCCATGTGGTACCTTTAAAAGTTCTTACCAACGTAGTTATGCTATGAGAGAGGTATGATTTTTGTCGTCAACATACCCTATGCCAGTAAGAGCCACGCACATAGTTACATCAGTTCAGCCAGCATGACTTTGCTTTATAAGAATGTGTTTAATGGAACAACTGTATCTACACTGGAGGGCAATGTCACTTCAGTTATTCTGATGTAGTTACAGTGGCAAAACTTGAGTGTAAGCAAGACATAATTGTATCAAGAAATCAGAAGCAAATCTGTAAGAGCAGAACGGCTGGTACAAACAGCTGCAGACCCACAATTGGAATTGTAGAACTAGTTGCATTTGGCAACAAAGTCCAGTGACTGCAAATCTTGCTCAGCAGCTAGATAAGTTGTGCTGATATTCAATTTTTTAAAAATCAAAACATACTGCAGACTCATACTGCAAACACACTGGAAAACTTTCCACTGACGTCAGTGGACTTTGGATCATGGCCTCAGCTGGAAGGTTTATCAAAATAAGATTCAAGGATGCCTTTTTGTAACAGCTGGTAGGAAAATGTACAATATGGCATACAAGTACCCACATGCCTTTGTCCATATGCAGATTTTCAGGTATTGACTTCCAGCATTAGTGGTACCCAGCACTGCTGGAAATTAGTCCTGCAATACCGAATTGATCAAAACCACAGATAAAAACCCACTTCTCCAAAAAGCTAGGATGGTAATATGAACAGTTTTGTCTACAAAACAATGGCAGAGTGTATGATTCTTCTGATGGCATTTAAAAAAATATCACACATGAAAAGTGTTAAACATTATGACCTGCATTTTTATGTCCATTACACTGATGCAAATCCACAGTGACGCTATCAAAGACAATGCAGTTACTTAAGATTTAAACAATGATATAAACTAGAACATGGTTATTTCCCCTCAAGCAATGAACTTTAATATGAATGTTTTCATATTAAAGTTGTTTGCGTTTCATTTCCACCCTCCAAAGCCATTTAAAAAAAAAAAAAAACACATTTTATAACTTTTCAAGGAATTTTTTTTTGAATGTTTCCTTTTCTCCTTCCTAGATTTTTTTATCTTTTTGTTCACACTGGCAAAATAGAGAAAATAAAACAGTTAAAAAGGAAAAAGGAGGGGGTACATGAAAATGAGGAGGAAAAGGAAAAAATGTAAACAGACACAAAAAATTGACCCTCCCCCTAAAAAAATCATTAAAACTTTTACATAAACAAAAAAAATCAATAAAAAATATATGAAAATACTGAAGAACTTCCTTTTGAAACTTGTAGAAGTATCATTATTTTGAAGTGTTCAAATATTCACAAAGAATTGATGGCTGTTTTACTAATGTTTTATATATTTATCTGATATTTTTACCATCTCCTTGAAAATAAATACATTGATTTGGAAACAGAACTAGACAAAAGTTATAATTTGATTTTCTTTGGAAAAAATGGTCTTTTAACTAGAGGTGCACCAATACATTGGTCCCATATCAAATCAGCACTGATATAAGGAAAATTTACAATATCGGCAACTGGCTTTTTTTGCCTGATGTGGCTGATAATATTGCAGATAAATGCCCCGTGCATATGTGCAGCTGCAGCACAGCATGCAGGCAGCCAGGAGTGCAGCCCAGAGAGCAGCTGGGCTTCGCTGGTACATCTGTTGGGAGGTAAGGGGTGTGGGGGATCCCCACAGCGAGGGAGGGAGTGGGGCAGGGTATGGGATGGAGCTGTGAGCAGCTTGTCTGGAGGGGCATGGGGAGAGAGTGGGGGCTGCTGCATGCACCCTGGGAGGGGATGGGGACTGTGTGCCCCCAGCCCTGCTCACAGGCAAGGGGGCAGTGCCACGTTTTTTCTGGTGGGGGAGCTGGGTTTGGCTGAGCTCCGGGCAGGTGGTAGCAACACTGGGAGGGGGGCTACAGTAAATTTTGGGGTGGGTGCAGTCCCCACTGTAGCCCTGCTCCTAGTGCTACTGCTGCCTGCCCCAAGCACAGTCCTGCTGTGGTTTTTCTCAGTTATCTGCAACAGAAAAACTGCTTTATTATTTTTATAGTCAAAATTATCTGTAGTTAAAGAATGAAAACTAAGAGCTGGCATTATCCAAAGGGTGTCTCACTTCTGTCTGGGGTGCCTTGAATCTAAAAGGGTTAAGAACCACTAATATAGATATATAGGTTGAACCCCCACCTCCTGGCCTTCCAAGACAAAAGCAGCTTATACCACTACGAGAGATCTTTTGCAAATGCCTTAAATCTGAATGGAATAAGCAACTTTGCAAGCATTAGGGTTTATGTGGCATACCTATGTCAATTGGACAGTTGATGTTTTCAAATCTTTAACTTACAAAGCTTTGTCAGCAAAAAATGCCAACTTAATTGAAGTCACTGTTCCATATTTAGCTGTTGATGGTGAAGCACCACACGCCTGGTAGGAAACTCAGCTGGTGGGACAGGGCAGCACTGCTTCATCAGCAAGAATAGAATCAACCTGTACAGCATATCAAATGAGTAGGGCTGGTCAGGGAGTGAAGTCAGGCTAAAGGTGCAGTTTCCATGTGATATTGTAAGATGTGGCATTGAAGAAGGGAGAATCTCATGTTGAAACTCCAGTTGGATCATAGGGATTCTCTTGGGAAAGACTACTCTATATGGCATTTGTCCTTCTGCAGGGTAAGTCATTTCTTCAGTACAGCTGCCCCTTCAAGTTGTACTTCATTGTAGCATGAGGTGAATCTGGCCCACTGGGATCAGAATTTACCCCACAGTGTCTACAGCTGAATAATGTGCTTATGGCTAAATGACTAAACTAAAGCAATTTCAAAAGAACATTATAAAGAACAATTCTGTTTGTATTCTTTCACACTGCAATTAGATAAAATTAAATCACCAGGAATTTCTCCACCCAAAGCAAATGGAGCATATAATGTCCTTCTGATATGGTATGTCCACAGAGAAAAATTTCCATATTTTAAGTGAGATGCTAATCTCCTTAAGGATATAACTTTCTAAATAACAAAAACTTCTGAAGACAAGCTACATTTCTTCCCCTTAACATCTGTGGCTGTATGGAGACAAAACAAGGGGGGGTGTGCACAACACTTCAAAGTGGGCTAAATGCTTTTACACTGTTTTAATGGTGTCAGTGTGTGCACGCCTCAGTGGCATATTATGCATTACACCACTGAATTTCCTACAGCAGCTGGAATGAATGTACCTTACATGACTTGGGGCACAGCAAACAAACTCATTTGAGGAGTTTTAGTTTGCTACCCTACAGCCATGGAGTGAAGCACCGGGCTTTGTGCAGGTCTGCAGGAAGCCCTGCAGGCAGCAGCCCAGAAAAGCAGGCTTCACCTAAGAAAAGCAGCAAGCCTGATCTTTCCCCCACACTGCTCCTGGAGCCTGCCTACCAGAGCTGCACAGGGGCCCGATGCTTCCCTCCACAGCTGCAGTGCCCCCTAGGACTGCCCGAGCTGGGTACCTGCGGGCAGGTGCTGCCTGGGGGGGCCGCTACTGCCACAGAGGGAAGTCCCCCACCGGAGGCAGGTAAGTCAACAGGGTGCACGACACGGGGGTTTAACCAGCCCTAAATTGAAGTGGTGTTTTTTAAAACCCATCACTTCAATTTAGGGCCCGTTTCATCTACACAAGCCCTGTGATCTTAAATAGACTAAGTAACTGTACAACACCCTACAAAAGGAGCTTGTTCCCTAGTGATGGTAAATAAATTAAAGTAGTGAAGTCTAAATTACATACTCTTACTCTGAATACCCTCTTACAAACTCCACAGATTATAATGTCTTAAACTGATTTTGTGCAATTACATATTGAGTAATTATGACAATTTTTTCCATTATGCTCCCTTCCTTCAATTCTAATAGCAGCAGTAGAAGTAATAATAGTAAGTAATTGTGATTCTTCTACTGTCAAAGTGTGATACACTGTAGTGGCTTGCTTCATCATCCTGTGTACTGGGTCATGAACACTATTTTTCTTTAATAGTATTTGGCCATCTGGCTGAAATGAAAACTAAAGTAACAAAGCCCAATTTTTTCCCCCATGGATTATAAGAACAATGCCATCTGCTGAACTCTACAGAGGGCAGAGGAGTTCTCATAGAATCAGAGGGCTGAAAGGGTCATCAAGGATCATCCAGCCCAACCCCCTGCATGACTGTACAAATGCTGCTCCTAAATTATTCCTGAGCAAAGCTTAGCCAGTCTCTTCTTGAAGACCACTAGTCAAGGAGATTCCACAGCTTCCCTGAGCAGCTTATTTCACTGCCTCACTGTTCTACCACTAAAGATATTTTCCTTAGATCTGACACTCTTACCCTGGTCCAAAGAAAAAACAGCAATAACATACCTATGACAGATATCATATGTAAAAAGAATTACCCCATTTTACAGGTGAGAAAATGGAGGTGGAATATTTACAGAAACCGGGCAAGTTTATTGAGGGAGTCTGGACAGAAGGCAGAGTTATAAGTGTGGAGTTCTTGGATCCCAGTGTTAAACCGTGACTTGGTCAAGCAGTAAATGCATGTTATGCTGCTTGTTGCAATGTCAATTATAACTTCTTTTAATCGGGTCTCCTAAAACTGATCCAAAACTGAACAGTCACTCTGGGAATGTGTCAGTGAAGACCCTCTGTGAAAGTAAATTTGTCCAGGGAAGAATACAACAGTTGAGAGAGTCTACAAACTTTCTTCCTTTCTGGGGTTTACAGGAAAACACAACTGCTTCAGAACCAGGTTTCACAGGTGGGGGTGGAAGTTTGTAGGCAGATTAGCTGATGGACACAGCAATTAAGCAAAAATCCTATAAGCCTTCACTGCTGAGATTCCAACAGCTCATTCCAACCAGCTGAACCTGGGAAGGGTAGCTATAGGCATATGTCTCACATATTTTACAGTGAATCCTTCCCTCACAGGTCTAAGTACATGGGCTGTATAATTTAGGAAAAATTATCTTGCTTACAATAATGACTCTCAAATTATATGAATTTACACAATAACACATACTACCTCAATAGAATTCATAAGCTACATCTGCAGCCCTTGCCAATTCCAAACATGCCAGGAAACTCTACCATCTCACAAAAAAGTATACAGCTTCTACAAAGTCATTTTACAGTAGCACAGTTAGAACAAAGCTGCCTGGAAATAGATAAGAGGGAAGCACATGAAAGAAAATTGTCTTACTGAATTGTGAGGTTGCATTAATCAATCTCTTGTGAAACTCCATCTTTTCCTGTTATTCTCATGGAAATCAAACAATTTATATCCCATTTGTTTGTAAGTCAGCTTACACTGATAATGCAGATTGTTCCATCCTTGCCCGCTGAGCTATCATACTCTATCACAGCTAATGATAAAGACAAGTTACACCAGAACATGTTTCTATTGGAAATCTAAGAAAAGATGTAGGCAACCTCTTTATAGAGCTATGTAGTCCCATACCGAATGCCAGGTACCCAATTTCCATTATTGTTGATAGGGATTCTTTCAACCTGTCACTATGGCCTCAATGATACAGCATTTTAAAGCCACTTATTCTACAGATCAAGAGGTTGGATTATTAATGCCCTTGGCCATGTCAAAGAGGAATAAGAAATACAAAAAAGAGGTACAATTCAAGCTCAAGTAGGATAATTCAGTGAAATGGACAAAACATGCAGGCACAGAAAGCATACAGACCTAGAACCTCAGGTCAGGCAGGGCTTGCCCAGGCTGCTTCAGGAGAGTCCCCAGTGGCAGAGATGTGTTGTTTGGGGCGACCTGAGGTGGATTTTGTCTATAATCTCAGCCCAAGTCTGCTCCTTATTCAACAGAATCTTCTTGATGTGAGGTACTATATTTTCCTGAATACAAGATGGGGGAAAAAGCCCCTCATCTTAAATTTGCATGCAAGGAAACCTCATTTCTGTCTATCATTGAACAGCTGCCAAAAGTGGCATGTACTCAGTCATGGAATCCAACTATAAAATTGATTTAATGCAGCCAACACTGGGCATGACTATAAAAACACATGGCCCATATAGGGCAAACATGCTGGTGGGAACTTTTTTTTTGTGGCCCTTAAAAAAAGCCAGGCAGTGGTACTCCAGGAGTGAAAGGGCCTGGAGGTACTACAATACAAGGCCAGGCCAGGCCAGGCCTAGCAGAGAGGACCAGAGACAGCCCTGATACCCTGTGCTTGGTGCTAAAAATACTTGATTTAGCGAAAAGGCCGCAGTGCTGATGGAAACCTACCACAAAGGCTAGTGCAACCCATCTGCATTCAGCCACTCTATTTCAAGTCATAGTGAGCCTCTATAGTGAATACATTTTACTTCTTCACTCCCACAGCTGAGTTGTACCTTTCATAGATTCATAGATTTTAAGGCTGGAATGGACCTCGCAAGATCATCAGGTCCAGCCCACCTGCACTAGGCAGAAAAGACAACTGGGGCAGGTGACCCCATTTTCCAGTAAGTTCTGTTTTTTAACCGGCCTTAAATGTCTGGAAAGCATCACTGAATGGGGCCCTAAACAGTTTGTCCAGAATTCCTGCTTATTGTAACCCCACCTTCCATTAAATGGAAAAGACCAGGTTGCCCTTGTCTGCATATACATTTTTGGAGGATGCCAGGACTTGTGACAATACCTAGTTCTAGTCATGAGTGGAGGGTTAATTAGCATATGGATTCTTTGGGGGGGATATCTGAAGTACACACATATACTGAGCAGTGCCGAGTTGTGGGATTGCCGGGCTTGAAATGCTGTTGCGTCTGCTGGGGCCTAGCTCAATTAATTATATGATAAAATGATGAACCTTATGACTTTGGTTAATATCCTGCATACTTTATACTACACACAGATAGGTACAGAAGTATACTTAGAAGTGTGTTTATGGAGAAATTGTGCTAAAACTTGCAGCAGTTTCAAAAGACATAAACCGCACAGTTCTAGGTGAACTAAGTCTATGGGTACCTGTAGTACAGGGGTGGGCAAAATACAATCTGCAAGCCAGATCCAGCCCATGGACAGACTTTACCTGGCCCATGGCAGGTCCCTCGGTCCCACCTGGCCCAGGTGCCATCCAGCCTGTGGTGTGTCCTCCCCCCACCCACCCCCAAGCATGCAGCAGGCCTGGGGTGGCTCCATGGCTGGATTCCAGTTCTAGGCAGCCCTGGAAGCACCGATTCCTTCGCGCTGCTGCCACTGTTGCCCCTGGCCTCATGGAGACTGGCAGGGACCCAGAATCACAGCCCCAGCTCACCCTGTGCTCTCTCTGGATGTGCCCTGAGCAAAGCAGACCAACCCTGGACCATACTCAGAGACCTGACCCCAGCTCACCCTGCACCCACTCCAGAATGGCCAACCCACAATGAGCAACAGTGGCAGTGGAGGAGGCCAGGCAAAAGCTGGAAGGAAAAGTGGCTGCTTCCCCCTTGCCACTTCTAGGCCCTTCTTGCTGTAGCTGCCCAGAGCCCGAGCCCAAGCCCAAGCTAACCTGTGGTTCCCTTCCACTGCCGCCACAAGCGCTGCCTCTGGGCTGCCCAGTTGTTCAGTGGAGGCAGTAGAGAGGAGCTGCAGGGCAGCCTGGGTGCAGGCTCTGGGCAGCTGCAGCAAAAAAGGTCCAGCAATGGTGACAGGGAGGTGGCTGCTTTTCTCCATTGCCTGGCCACCACCGCTGCTCATCATGGGCAGACTGGTCTGGAGAAGGTGTAGGGCAGGCCAGAGCCAGGATTGGGCTGTGTGCATAGGTCCTGGCTGGTCCAGAGCTGGTCTGTTTTAGCCGGGGCAAGTCTGGAGAAGGTACAGGGTGGGCCGGGGCTGTGAGATTAGGTGTTATTGGGCACTGGTGGTAGTGGTGGGGAGGAGCCACAGGCTGCACAGGCTCTGGGCTGTTGCAGAGGCAGAGTGCTGACCAGCCCACAACAGCTCTCCAAAAATATGTATGTGGCCCATGGACCCAAGTAATTGCCCATCCCTGCTGCAGTAATTTCCCTATATGGAAGTTACTACAGGTATGTTTATTTCAAGGTAAGGGTTTTCAAATTTGCTTCTCACATCCATGTGCTCAGGTAGGGCAGGGTCTGACAATAAGGAAGGAGGAAAGGGCCTGCAGGGCAAAGAAGCTGCAGGGGGGCAGGATACAGAGGGAAAAGGGGCTACCTGACCCTCAGATTTATTTTCCCATGTTTTAGCAGTGGGAGGAAGATAATTCAAAGAAATCCTCCAATAATTAGATTCTGTAGCTGGAAAAGTATAACAAATTTAAAATGTTTTCTGTGCATAGAATCTAATTATTGGGGGGGAGGTCATCTTATATTCTAGTAAATATAGTAATCTTGATATGTGATATAATATTGCATTTCTATTAGCAAATACACTTGTGATGAAATATGGAACTCTTTACCATGTCCCATTTATTGTTAACATATTTATAATTCTGGAAAGAAAAACTTTGAAAAAGGAACTGGGAACTGCAAATAAGAAACTGGGAATGAGGAACCAACTTCAACCTTATTTATCAGATTCCCTGCTGACATAGTTTGCTTCCTTACAGTAGCAGGCAGCCATATTGGCCACATGGATGGAAGGAGCGAAGGGAAAAATCATATTTTCCCCAGAAGCAGAACTGGCCCTGAACCCTTCCAGGCTCCCCACTCCCCACTTAATCTATTCCAATCAACTTTCTTAGACTCAAGGCACCCCTCCACAAGATTTCAGAATTTAGTGCCACTCCATTTAAAAAACTATGATAAGTACAGTATGAATATTATAATATAATCATTGCATTATTAATAGATGTGGCATTAATTAATTGAATGACTATATTATAATATAACATAAAATGCAATACAAGTAGAACCCCTTCAGGTTGCTCACCCCAGGCTCTGCCTGGACGCATGCACATTTGTTCCCGGTGCAGCACCTGGACATGGCTCCAGGTCACTGCTGGGGACTGGGAACCAATGGGGCAATTTATGGCCTTATTTACCCAGGGACACCCAGCTGGCAGGAGTGCCAGTGGGAGCATTGAAGAGGTTGGAAGGGCAGGTAGGGTGGGTAACAGAACACACAACTCAGAGGGGAGAAGGCAGGGGGGTTGCAAACTGCCACAGCTGTTCCTCCAGGGACTTGCATGGCAGGTCCAGAGCCACCTGACCCCATGGCCTCTCCCACAGTTCCTGGGAGCATGCAAGAAGCAGGGGGAAAGCCAGGCTGAAAAGCACAGCTTTATGTCTGGATATCCACCTGCCCACCAACAGGAGAGTGCACCACTCAGAGAGGCCAATGCGGGTGCTGCTGGAGGGTGGAAGAGGGCAACTACATGTGGCTGGGAAGGAGCAAGTGGCATGCTTATCTTCTTCCACCCTCCGGCAGCCACTGTGCTGGTCCCACTACAGGCTGAGGGCTGGGAGGGTATCCCCCTCCCCAGTCCTGGCTCCCTGAGGTTTGAGAATGGCTACCTTATCCTCTCTAAATCTCTCCACCTGGTTCCCTCACCCCCTTTCCCTTTCACTAACTCGCTTCTCTCCAACCTCTCTCCCTCTAGCCCAGTCCAATACTGTGCTGGGAAATCAGGTTCTCTCAGCACAGCTGCTGAGTGGAGCAGAAATCAAAAGAGGTGCATCCACACCACTGCACCCCTCTCTGGATCCGTCTCTGACTGAATGCACAAACAGGTATTTAAGAATGAAGTTCATTTGCATTAGCAAACTCTCACTGATATGAATAAAAGCATGTTTTCTAAACACGCTGGAGGTTCATTTTGAAAACTAGCAACAAAATTCTCAAGTATGAGTGCTTGCAGTTAAGTACCTAATAGGGTGCACCGATAAAGATTTTCTTGGCCAATACCAATAGCTAATTATTCACCAGGCATATTGGCTGATACTGATCCGATAACTGATTTACAAGAACAATGCCAGGCAGCTTGGAGAGCAGTGCCCTGCAGGTAAGGGGAGAGAAGGGGTGGAGGAGGGAGTAGATTGAGGCCCCCACAGTGAGGGAGTGGGGCAGGGCCTGGGGATGCTTCCCAGCCAGGGCAATGAATGGGACCCTAGGACTGGGGCAGGAAGCAGAACAGAGCTGCAGGTGGCTCATCCAGGGGATCAGCATCCTGCTGCTTAAAAACGATGGCAGAGATGCTTGAACTAAAGCTTGTTGAATGAGCTTTCGTTCAAGTAGTGCTGCCACCATTTTTAAGCATGGGGACACTTTTAACCAGAGCTGAGTGGGGTGAAGATGGATAAGGGCTGCCCACTGTGGGCCTGAAGGCTCTCTGCCAGGAGCTGCACACTGGCCTCATGTCCCCTTCCTATCCAGCAGCTGAGGCACAACTTGCCACCGCTGCCAGATAAGCAGGGGACACGTGGCCAGCATGTGGCTCCTGGGGCAAAGGCAGCAGGGCAGAGAGCCCCAAACCTGCAGTGAGCAGCCCGCATCTGCCCCCACCCCATGTACAAATCTGAGGGGCACATGCCCACCATGCCTCCCCCAGGGCTGCATGCAGGGTCAGGGAGCTGCTCCCTCCCACCCCCCACACTCCCAGCCCCAGGCCTGGGGCCCAGTCACCACCCTGGCTGGGCAGCACCCCCAGACCCTGTCCCACTCCCTCCTTCACTGTGGGGGCCAAATCTGCCCCCCGCCCATGTTCCTTCTCTCCCTCATGCCCCTTCCCCTCCACAAACTTACCTGCAGGGTGCTGCTCTTCATGCTGCCCAGCTGCATTCCCAGCCACATGCATGCTGTAGCTGTGTGCATGCATGCAGCGTCCAAGGCCCCGGCCAGAAAGCACATTATATTTATCGGTACATTATCAGATACACTGGCCAAAATAAAGCCGATAGTCGATAGTGTTAATTTTCCTTTTATCAGTGCCAATCCAATATGGCATTGATATTCCAGTGCACTTCCAGTACCCAACTCCAAAATTAAAGCATTTAAGCAAACACAGTCTGATTTTCAAGACATGCAGAATACCCGCAACTCTCAATGGATTCAGTGGAACAGGGAGTATTTTAAAATTTAGCGCATTTGAATTCAAGTGCCTAATTTTAGGCATCCGATACTGAAAAATGTTGGCCTCTCTCTTTAATATCAAGGACAGGTACAGGCCTACTTCACTGAGTGTAGCCTCTACATTTAGTAATTATTTTAAATAACTTATAGCATGTAGCCTTGAGTAAAGACTGGTCCCACAATTTTCCAGGCTCTTTTCAGCTTCAAAGCCTGTCTGTTTAGTAAAGGCTAGATATCTGCCTTATTTACTCCATAAAGGCCTTTGTCCAGTCTCACCATTTGCCTGTCCTTTGCTGTCGAGCTCATCTTTTCTCATTGCTGGTAATTCATGTTGAGATCTCTTTAGGTCTTGCCCAAATATCATCCTTCCATCTTCTCCTTGGTTGACCCTGATGTCAAGCTGTGTAAGAAGTGTGTTCCAAGAAGTATTTAGCTAGTCTATCACAGTATCTACATGCCTCGGCCAATTAAGTTATTGGAATTTCACTAATTTTATTATACTTTATTCATTATAAACTTCCCTACATTCTTTGTTACATGATCTTCTCCATGCATCACTCTCTTTTGCTGACCTACAAAACTGGTCAGCAAATATTTTATTTTCATTATAGTTCTTTCCTCTTAATAAATACCCAGACTTCACAGCCACTTAACATAAAAAGCTTTAAAGGGTCTTATACATCTATTGTTTAGTGTTCCTCAGTAGCAGCTTGGATCTAAAAACTCCCTGAAAACAAAGATAGTCACATTCCTTCTCCACATCCATGTCTTAATTCTCTCCCATACAAAACAACCGTTATTAAAGCTCCCAAATATTTTAGCTCTCTTAACTTTTTGATATCCATGTAAATTTGTCCAAAATTTTCCCAACTAACAATACTGCATTTAGCTTTATCTTCAGTGATTGTAAATGCCATTTTTCTTGCCATTCCTCTAAATCTCCACCTACCCTTTATTTCATAATTTGTCTCTTTTCCAATAGCCAGTTACACTATATCAGAAGTTGGTACAGGCCACTTACAGCCTTCTCATTCCAAGTACTATTTGAATCCTTCAGAACTTTTTCTTCTACAAACAGTTCAGCTATCTGAAAAAAACTGCTGTTTCTCATTCCTCTTTTAAGTCTGCCATGAAGGAGCTCATTAAAGTACTCTTTCTAGAAATTATATTCTTTGTAAAAAAGAATTCCATTTTTGTCCTTTGTAATATTCGTTCATTTGTACCTGTTATAACAATGCATTTGTAAAATGTTCTTAGTTTATTAATACCAGTCTTACTCTCTCTCGTCCATGAAGCCATGTAGGTATTGTTGCTTGCATTAGCATTTCTTCTGATTTTATCATATTCTTCAGCATGAGGCTGATTTCTGTTCTGAAGGCTTACAAATGCTTGCTGCATGTCAATCTTCAATCACTTTCCTATGATCTTAATCAAGCCATCCCTTCTTGTTCTTCCTTTAGAGAAAGTGATCAAGAATACTATCTTTTTTTTCCTTTTATCTGAAAAAATAGCCGAACTCTGGTCTTGCTTCCTGGCAGCAATCTCCGATCATCTAATTTTCCACTCTAAACACTTCAACAATACTCCAAAGCCTCACACCTGTTCTTATTATATACGAGGTATTTCCTTCTCTAGATTCCTCACACACTCCGTCTTGTATCTTTGGCTCATCTGTAGCATTCACTTCTTTATCACAGAAAATCTCTCTGTTACCATTACTCTCACAAGATAATGGTCTAAGCCATAATCAACTCCCCTTAAACTTCTGATGCCCTGCCTGAGGGCTCTTCTTTCATAAATCAATAGCCATAGGATCACTCTGATTGACAGTAACTTCATCTATGAATGCCGATGAATAATTGTGAATGTTTTTATACAGATGCATAGTATTCTTCATAAATGTATCTTTAGATATTGCTAAACAAACTTATCTTATTCCACTGTTATTAGACAAAAACTGCCCTTGCTTAGAGTTCCTTTCCTTTCCTTCTTTGTCACTGCAGTTACCCAGGACAATTTTGAAACTGTACTTTGAAAAACTATTATACAATTTAAAAAAAGAACCCAAAACACAGAGCTTCTATTTCATCTACGCTTTTCTCAGTGACTGCTGATAACATTTATATATGTTATACACATACACACACACACACTTTCACTGAAGAAACTAGTCTATTCTCTAACAATAAAGGAAAGATGGCACAATATCAACATTGTCAAGACATATAAACATCACTTTATCATACTCTGTTCCCATTTTATCCCCTGTAGTATTTCCTCCACTATAAAACAGGTGAATTTGTTAATTTTGAGAAACCCATGTCTTTCTGTATGGCTGGGATATGCAAGCAACACTTCTCGTTATGCACAGAAAAATTCAAAATTATGCAGGTACTTTTTATGGCTGGGGGTAAGTGTGTGTGTGGGGGGAGTTGGAATTTGTGAAGGTGTAGCACCTGTCCCCCCTCACACACATACACAAACCCTAGACAGTCCACAAGCCCTGGCCCTCCAACCCCTGCCCCTCCCATACACTTACCTGGATCCAGCTGCTGAGTCTGCTTCCAGCCTGGCTGCTTGCTGGCCATGTGTGTGTGTGTGGCCCAGCAGCAGTAAGGGAGGAAGGGCCATTTTTCCCGCAGCACCACAGGCAGGCATGCACCAGAAAGGAGGAGGGGCTACTTTTCCTCCAGCACCAGCAACAATTAACATACATTAGAAAAATTAACACCAAAATAATTAACGCACTCATTGGGTGCATTAACTGAGATGAATCGACAGCCCTAATGTTAAACCAATTTTTAATTACACAACTGCAAGCTATTTTTTCCATGTTGCAGGGAAAAGTTGTGTTCATTTCCAGTAGCCCTATCCTGGAGCCTGGAGTAACGCAAATGGAAATTTCACAGGATGTAGCAAATTAACTTTAACCATTCTCTACTGAGCATCTGCAAATTGCATTTCTGCCCCCCACCCCCAAAGGCTTATAATTTGTCTGAATTTCAACATATTTTCAAAGGATGACAGAAGAGTCATCCTTGATACTAACACCAGCCCCCTGCTTAATGGTAAATTTCAAACAAACATGCGTAAGAGGCTTCTTTTTCTTAACATGACCAAAACTAATTGTTTTTCTCTAACCACATTCTGAACACTTTTTACTGAAAAGAGCCATTCTGAGGCAGATATCCAGTACTGATTAGTAACAGTATGGCACAATCAAAAGCTACTAAAAACAGGAAACATTGCATGACCTTACAATGGAAATAGTGTGTAAACTCTGCTGCCTCTAAGGCCCCTACCAGACATGCAGGTAAAGGCGCAATGGGATCTCATGTGCAATCCACATGTTTGTACTTCCTACCATACCTCATGTGCATGGCAGGAGACATAATTGTAGGATCAAGCATCAGGTCCCATCATGCCTTATTGTAAGGGCAGGGGGAGCCTGGCAATAAGTAGCAGTTGCTGGGGCTCCCAGCCACATGGGCCACCTATGAGCTCTGGCAGCTGGAAGCCCAGATCACCTAACGGGGCTCCTAGCTGTGGGAGAGCATGGTGGCCCCTGTGGCTGGGAACCACATCGGTTGACAGGGCTCCCAGCCATGGCGGGGAAGGGGGCCAGCACCTAGATACACGTTCAATTAATGGTGTGATAGGAACCAGCCACAAAGTTATTACACATTTTTGTGGAATAACTCATTTTATGATGCCATTAACTGCTTTAATGTGTAGTCAGGTTACAACCTAAGGCTGATTAACTGGTTAATCATGTGTTACATGTAACATGCGGCACAGACCTAATACTCTTCAGGGAAACAATTTTGTTATTTTCAGACAATCTTTTACCTGTTACACTCTGATGAAATAATGGCCTAAATTAAAGAAGTCACGGTAGATTCACACCTGGCTTAGAGGACAGCAAGATATAAAAAGTTTAATAAAATGTTTGGTCAGAAAAAAATGCAGAAAACCAAAAAATAAGATTGGCTAAATTCTGTCTTCAGACATTTTAACATGCACCCTACTCAAGTAGATGACTATAGTATGCACATCTCCAAAGAAATAAATTTGGCATTAAAGTAGCACTGCCATGAAAAAGATACATTAATGGGATAAAAGAAACCTGAAGATTAAAAAAAATGCATACCACCACTATCTGTAAAAGCTCAATGACTATCTTCCTACCATTTTAGCTATACGTACACTGCATTCACCTGCCCACAGAACTACCTCAAATATACAGAACAGTAGTTTAAACAGCTACCTTCTTCCTCTAACTCCCCCAACTACCATAAAAATATTAAAGTTTGCATATATTCCCTGTCACACACAATTTCTGGCTCTGTGTTTCTATAAACTGTTTTGTATAATTATTGTGCTATATGAATTTGACTAAAATAAGTCATAAACCCTTGTCTAAAATGTGTCAACTGCTTCACCATTTGCTGCACATATTACAAAGAAAGAAAAATCTGAAGATTAATGCTCTCCATATATCTTTACATCCCTTTAAATTACCATGATGTGTAGTGTTAATTTGATGGCCGTTGAAAATGCCCAATTCTTTTCTTCTACTTTGTATGTAATTTTCTTCCACACCAGTCCTTGTATCACTCCAAGTCAATATATTTGTTCTGAGAATATGAGTTTGAACTGAGAATACATCTATCATTTTGGGTATTAAATAGACTTGATTTATAATGATATTTTTATGCAGGAGTACACCATGTTCTAAATGCTTGGGGTCTGCAGCACATTTTCAATGTACTGTTCTTGGGGCCTAAATAACTGCAGTATTTGAAAATGTTTAGTATGAACGGGTTCAAGTCTTTTGAGGATTAGGGACAGTTTGTCTTAGTTTTTGATAATATGGTACGGCATTCATGCACAGACTAATCAAGATATGCAATTTATTCTGCCACTGAAAGGAAGATGCAAGCCTGCAGTCCAAAATGCCAGGCTTGTTCTATTAAGTGACAGCTAAAGCTAAGAAAACAAATCCACCTTGAATAATTTATGTGGTTAATTTGTCATTTTTTTGTTCCTAGGAGATCTTAGAGGAAATTAAAACGTCCTCTAATGGGTTTGTTAATTGAAATTATCCTACAGAATTTTTCATAAATTTCATGTATTTTACATATTGCTATTTGAAGTTTGATGTTCAAAACTGCCATTTAGTTGCAATTTGTGACATAAATCATGTGGCATAGTCTATTTTGTGCCTAAACCAGCAGCAGCAATTAAGTTTTTTGTGCAATTTGGAATAAAGGATTGTTTTGAGGGCTTTAATTTAGTCTCTAACTATTTTTGCTGCCAACGTACGCTTCATTAAAGAAAATAAGTGGAGTGACAGGGCTGAAGCAAAATTTAACATTGAAGTGTCTTAATGGTCTCATAGACCATTCAATAAAATAGGACCCCAATTCCATAAAATGCTTATGCAGGTGCTTAAGTCTATGCAGATTTCAATTCTTAATAGTTTTCAATGGAATTATACTCAGAGTGTAAAATTAAATACTTCTATGAGCCTTAGTAGGATCAGAAATTCACCGTTTACAGTGCACATGTTAATTTAGGATTACCTTTAAAACCCACACAGCACAAAGTATTGGTTAGCTTGGCATAAAATCTAAACAACATTGTTGCTGTACTCTTCTCTCCAGAGCACAGAAATTGTACACTGGTCACTAAGTACAATTCCCTACAACAGCATACAACCATGTAATAACTGTTGGATCAAAAGGGACCATCAGAAGATCTGCTTGCACCACCTGATTTATGCACCACTTCAGCAAAACAGCCCATAAACAACTCATAACTCATTCTTCTCAGTCACAAAAGACAGCAATTCAGAAGTAGGTCTCTCACAGTACCACTGTCTTTGAAACAGTGGCTAAAATACCTTTTTTCTAGAAATTCTCCCTGAAGTGTTAACTGGATGCACACTGTGCTATAACCTCGGTGAAAAGAAACAAGTTATGATCAAATAGGCAGCCTTTCATTTCAGATATAATAGAACAATTTTACATGCTTCTTGCAAGTGAATTTGCATTTTAAAAAATTGATAAATAGGGGGGTGCTTATACAGATGCACACACACACTCCTGCTCAACTCCCACTGGGAAAGGTCAACAAGATCAAATTTATATGCAAAGCAGTTTTTTGAAATGCATTATCCTGCAGTAATAAACACTTTGCCCCTCAGAAGTGTCTTCTTCCACTTGAGAATCTCAAAGCACTTCACAAGTTTAGCTTCACATGTACAAAGTAGGCAATTATCAGACCCATTTTATGGATCTGGAAACTAACTTGCACAGAGGTTAAAAGAGAAACCTATTCAGGTTTTATGGAGTCTTACATGGAAGTGGAACTGGTGATGTTTTGCCTTCTTGGAGGAGAACAAAGTCTGCGGGATAAAACCAGGTTGGATAAACTTTCTACTACATAACACTTGGCTATTCGAGGATTCGGAGGTGTGGGGGAGGGATACCCTACACAGTAGTATCCTGGGAAAAGTGGAGTGAGGCCAGAGGACCGGATACTCCAAAATGAGTCAGGGGAACTGGAACACAAGCAGCTGTGAAGTTTACTTCAGTCACTTGCCTGAAGAAGCTTCCATGAAGGGCTTCACATTCAACAGGCTGGGACCTGCACAGAAGAGTGGTTTTTAAACTTCCCAAAGTCACTGCACCCTTTAATATCACTTCTTCTGCTGTGGAAACTCGACCCCTATCCTAAGAGGTGGAGCCAGGCAACCTGGCCTGGAAATAGCAGTGTAGCAGTCCACTGCCCCTTGGCCTCCAATCACTCTGCAGAGCCTCCAGTGACCTATCGTGGAACCCCAGGGCTCCACGGCATGCAATCTGAAAAACACTGGTCTAGAAGATTTGCCAATCCTTAAAGCCAGGTGGTGGGATGCCCACCAATAGAATTCACCTTTGTTGACTTCTCTATTTCCTAGATTCATGGGTAAAACACAGGCTCCTTCTTAAATTACTGTCAACTCCGGGAGGAGCAGGGTCTGGACACAAGTCTTATTTAAAGAGGAAAATCCAATGCCAAGGGGTCAATCTATATATTGTTCCATAAGAACCATAATAATATAAAAGAATACCTTTTAAAAGAACACTTACTCAAATCTGAGTTGACCCTGAATATAAAATGGCCTCCAATAATTGGAATTTATCCATGGAAAATTTATAAATGTGTTATAATTTTCCAAGTATAGAACCTAATGGAGGGTTGTCATGAATCCATACAGTTCCACACTGCTACAGCTGGGATTGCAGTAGACGGGGGTGGTCAGATGGCTGGAGGGAGAGGGGTTGAGAAATCAGGTAGCCCCTTTGCACTCTGCCCCCCACTCCTTCCCCTTGCACACCTCCCACCCCTCACTGCCACTGGCATTTCCCACAGCCCTTGCTCCACACAGCCTCTCCCCCTCACCTCAATCTCTGTCCCGTCCCGCTACTCCCTAGTTTCTGCCGCTTCCCTCCCTCCCCTGCCTGACCACCAGATTCTGTTCAGGCTTGGTTCCCTCCAGGGGCACATGTGGAAGTGCAGGCTCTGCTGGCCATGCAGCAATGTCACTGTTCCTGCCTGCCCAGCAGTGTCAGTGATACCAACTGTCCAGATAGAGGACAAAGTTTCCACGTACCCCATGCCCAGGAGGGAATTCAGCCTGAGCTGAGCTGCACCTGACAGTAAAGGGTGCAAGGGGGCAGAGGAGAAGAAGCTGGAGAGGACAAGTTTGGGGGGTAGGGGGCATGGGAGAGACCCTTGCTCAGGGTCAGTGTCAGAGCCACAGCACCCATCTGCTCTTCCTCCCCTCCCAACCCCCAACATTTCCCTAGACTGACTTGGGGAGGGGAGCACTTCAAGTTAGATTTGAGTAAATATAGTTGGGGAGCAGGGGCAGAGGGAGCAGGGTGCACGTGTGCCACACATGTACCCACCTTACCTCGGCGGTGAAGGCAGCAGCTTCAGAGGAGACCATGGCGGGGGCAGCAACAGCTGATTTCCCCCTAAGGTAAGTGGGGCAGAGGGTACAGCGTAGCTGAGGCAGATCCA
>NW_017728943.1:60828253-60834118 GCF_001723895.1 Crocodylus porosus
TTAAAACATTGAGGGCTCAGGTTTCCTTACTTCCCTGATACTTTAGGAATCTAAGATGAGCAGTTTACAGATAGGTATTAAAAATGACATAAGAGTGCTACCATGCAGCAATGGGTTTATAGTAAAAAAAATGTTGTCCTGTTTCAATTTCTTCAGTTGTATTAATGGAGTGAAGTGGGATAGTAGATCAACTGCCTTCTATCGATGAATATACTGGGGTAAAAGTGACCTATAGGATACATCAAACTAAGACTTTGTTTTACATTTATTATATTAATTAATGCAGTCAACATACAAAAAGGAATCTACTGTCTGAAGGTATGACCTAAGGAGCAGAAAAGCTTGCTCTGTATTTTACAGGACGAAACTATTATACATACACACTTGCCTTGTACCTGGTTCATTTATACACATTTTGCACATGAATAAATAAAACATTATCATCAGCTTGATTCTTGAGACCCCTATTAAACTGTCCTGCTTAGCAGGTCTGTTTAAATGCAAAGAAGAACAAAACCCAGTATATATGAGCTTATTTTCCCAGCAGATTATTTTTTTTAATTTGGAGAGCTGGGTATATTTGTTCTGAAAGATTAATGTTACAGGGTTGTTTTCTTTTCTTGAGACTGCTATGAGTGACAGATTCTGGCTTAAGCTACTATGAGAATGTGCCTTATCACAGAAACATCTGACAGATTCGAGGGCTAAATACCACCTTCTTAGTGTTCTAGCCACCTCGTGATTTATCTGCTGAGTCCTTTCTCCAAACTTTACTTCACAATGTTGTTCAGACCACTGTGAACTTTCGTCAAATTTAAGGCCTCCAACCTAATGTTATGCTTCTAATTAAAAATAAGATGTCTATTTTTTTTTAATTGTTTTGACTCTGGAGACAGAATGCTGTTTTGAAAAGGGACTGTAAGTGCAGCTTGCTAGGAATTTGTCTATATTTTTCTAACAAAAATTTGTTAAAATTTCTCAGGTTCAGTATGGAGTTTCTAGTCACAAAAGAGAGAGAGACCCCAGAACAGTAAAAGATGCAGCAATGTGGGAACCAATAGAGAATATGAGACACCCGGGTTCAAGTCTGCTATTGCCACTCTCTCAAATCCCAAGCGAGTATCTCAACCGTATTCTGAGTGCCATTGTCAACAGTCTTTCTGTTGGAACAGCTTGATTTTGTTTAAATAATTAAATATGCATTGGAGCAAGAACATGAATTTGAGTCATCTATGGTCCAAGTGAAGTCTTAAGTACTGGACTATACTCACTGGGTGCATCTACATATGTGCTTTAATGTGCAGTAACTTATTTTACTGTGCATTTGAGCATCACACAAAAATTGTGCTAATCCACAAATGTGCAGTAAAATTAGGCTACTGTGCATTAAGCCTCACTAAAAATGTATGCACTTTCACTATGGTGCATTAAGGGAGCCTAATGAGCATTTATGAACATGTAGATGCATCCACTTTTTTTGATTATTTATACAAAGTAGTGCACCTTTAGCAAAAGAAACAGATCCATCCAAAAATAACCAACAGTGTGATGTTTAGGGCACTCACCGAGAATGCTCATGCCCAGGTTTGCAACCAGACCACCACGCTACTCGCTATTTGAAGTAGATCTCTCTCTCTCAGTCCCTCTTCCCCTGCCCTTTCCCCCATTTTTGTGGGAAAAAACTGAAATATGTTAATTGCATCCTAGTATCAAACAGGAAATGTTTGAAATCTAAACAACCATTTCCCATCCAGCATTACTTGTGAAGTATCTTAATGTTTGTTTATTGCAAAGTATATCTGGTAGAAGCATCATAGCAGCATCTTCAAACTTTCTTCCAAGTCATTTCTCCTCCCCTAGTTGTTATTTAAATGATAAATAACATCCATTTTATTATAACATTTCTGGAAACTGAAGCTTTTTTACACCTGCTTTTAAGATTTTATTAGTACGATTTTCTAAAGCACACAGAGTCAGTCTAACCATGTCTCCACCACTGAAATTACTGATGAACTATTATTTCAATGACAGCAGGGTTGCTGCTGACATCGAGCACTTTGGACAAGAGTTGCAGTTGACATGGGTTATTTTCCATTGACATACATGGAGCAGAAGGATGTACTTGTGATTCTACATCAGGCTTTTGCCTAAGCCTAAGCAAGCCACTTTGTCTTCCTCTGTTAAACAGAGACACTAATACCTGGCTACCTCTCTATACTTTAAAAAGAGTGCATAGATCCTTGAATGTGAGGTGCTCTAGGAATGCGGAGAATTAATATAATGCTATCTGTGTAGATAGACACATATACAGAGAGCACACATAGGCTATAAACAATGAGACCTACCCAAAATAGCAACAACTTCATCATCTTGGATTACTTCCAAAGACCCTGAAACCACAAAGCAAAGGCTGTCCACACTCTCGCCAGCATGGTAGATGAGATCCCCTGGGGCACAATGGACCGTCTGAAATTCCATAGCTAGAGCGCGAAGACAACCGTCACTTGCCAGCCGGAATGCAGGGTGCTCCTTGAAAACTTTGCGGTTCAGATGCACGCAGATGTCTGCTCTCATATCTTTAGGGCAAATCTGTAAAACCTAAAAGGAAATTAGGTAATCACTTTCTGTGAAAAAGTCCTAGGTCATTAGACTGGCTATACACCTTCACAGTGTCATCCACTTTATATATTTTACTATACTGGGTTTAGGAACTACTACATTCTTCTCACAGATTTCCACCTTCAGTACAAAAAGCTCCATAATACTAATTTAGTCTATTATATAATACCAGAAGGAAAATAATATTTTACCTCAGCAACATGCTCTGCTGGATAGTGAATTAATATGTTAATGCTGCAGGTTTTTAAAACAGTAAAATTAACAGCACAGTAATGTAGAAAGCCTTCATAGAATGCCAGCGAAAGCCAGAGGCTTGCTTTTGGTGGATATATTTCACGTTTTAATAAGCTATTCAATGAAAAGCCTGCACAAATTACACATTGTGCTTTACCTACTTGGAGTATGTGTAGGAAGCAAAGACGCAGATTCCTTTAGCTAAATAATAAAAACTGCATTAACACATAGCATTTAATCACAAAGGAGTACAAGCTCCTCACACCCTGGCAGATAGGAACGGCCTCCTTCTGTCATAGAAGAAGTGGACTTACACCTATGGTGGATAACATTTCTCATGGTGCTCCATCACGGCAAGTTTCTGTATTATGTCTTTTTACAGCCATAAAATGGTGCCATTGTTTTAGTTATCCTATTGTGCACAATATCAGCTCTACTTTGGGAGATAAACTGCAGACAGTGTTGAGATGGAGACTAAAGCCTTTCCAGTGTTTGTACACATTTAAAATTACTAGTGAAAATCCCAGAAATGCACAACATGAGCTGGAATTAATGCTACAACAGTTCCTGGATGATACAAACTCTAATGAAGTTGAAATCAAGAGATGCATTATTTGAGATAAATATTCTAATTGAGTACCAGGGGTTCACACCATTTCCCTCTAATTCACCTAATTAAGGAGTAGCTTGAAGTGCTCCAGTGTTACTTCCATATATTTCTCTTTGGAAGGAAGAAGAATCATGGACTTAGTGCAAAGCTCACATGCTGGGTAGGGATAAAACAGGAAACAGTTGGATGACTGTCAGAGACACTGGGCACATCTACCAGAGACACTTTACTGCAGAGCTGACTAATTAGCTCTGCAGTAAAGCATCGCTGTCTACACATGTGGTGCTATTAGGCTGCAGAAAACGAATTAACTCCCACTGTAGGATAGTACTGCTCAAGGCAATTATTTGTGAGTTACTGGGACCATGGTACCTTCATATCAGTAGTAACACCTCAAAGAGATGTGTCATAGTTTGCTTTCAGAATTTTCTAAACGCTTTTTGTTAAATTTGATTAGAATGACATATGTGAAACTGGCAGACTTACCTTGCTCCTCATTATTGATTCAATCCCAAATAAATAACACGGTCAGCACCAAGTTAAGCAATATACTGTGTATAAAATACTACAAAGATTGATCAGGCAAATAAGCTCATCTTTAAATATTTGTTTTACCGGTAGCAAGCTGCATTGGGCAGACATTATGCATTCATCGGTTTAAGTGATCAGAAACTGGTTTAAACCTCTAACAGAACAGATGTTCAGTGCACATAAACCAGTTTGAAAATGGCTGACACTGATTTGAGATAAACCTGGTTGAATGTAATATCAGACATAACTGGATTTGGCTTAAACCGGTTTATGCAATGTCTGTCCAAGACCCCTTTCTGGTTTAAAATAAACCAGACACCCCCAGCATCCTGACATGCTCTCTGGGCTGTATACGGCTCTCTGCTCCACAGCAGGCCTGGCCCCTCCCCTCTGCTCCCTGGCTCCAGCACAGACTGCAGGCTGCTCCCCCTCTCCTCCTTACCACTTCATGCTAAGCAGGAATTCCCCCCTCCCCTCTGCCTTGCTGAGGAGGTGTCTTTGTATTAGCTAGCAGAACACATGCTGGCTACGGTTCCTGCTGAATCAACAGGTTGATTCTGCCTCTTGATTCTACAGGTAGCTGGTAATGTCCCTCTTCTTTTTTTTTAATGGGGTGATAAACACTGAGTTACAGGGTAATAAACACTGTTATCAGTTCCCTGCTGGGTTAATCAAAGCATCCTGCCAGGGTCTGCCCATCCCTCCCTCCCCACCAGCTCAGTGCCATGGAACAGCTGGGAGGGCTGCTCTAGTGCCCCCCAGCTTCTAGCTGGAGTCACTGCAGGCATGTGCCTGCATGTCTGGGATGTCTGTGCAGTTACAAACCAGCCTAGCCAGGTTAACATAACCTGCAAAGATTGAATCAATTCAGACTCAGGCTTTTTGAATGTCTGTCCCTAGCCCATGACATTATACACTAGCACTGGAAGCTCTGCAGGCACGTGGAAACAATATCATGTTTTATTCACTATGTGGCATTCTAGAACTTGTATATGAATGCAAAAATCAATGGAGCTGAGACTTGAGAATTTAAGGACTGGTACAGCCATTTGTCAATCTTATATTGGTTAGCCCTTGTTAAAAATGTAAAGGCTGATTTGTTTTTTTCTCCATTTGCTTTGTTTTTCAGCCAAAAATACCAGGTCTTAATCTCTAAATGTGTCTACATCATATGTTCTCTTTGATGTCCTAATCACTGAAGACATTTCACATTTATTAAAGTAATTTTAGAAGGTGACAAGTCAAGTGTAATTTAAGACGTCTTGCTGTCTCCAAAGGCATTCTTAGGGTTACATGATGCATTTCCTTTTTAAATAGGGGGAACCCAGGATCTAGCTTCAGTACTCTTACTGGGTTCACTCTGTTCAAAAAGGAAATTGTATAACACACCACTGGCAGAGGCTTTGCTTTCCCCACACCCATGTCAGGGCCAGGCATCTGGGAACTGCCCCCATGCTGCCATGTCTCCCAGCCCCCACTCTCCAGCTGCTAGAGAGCTGCACTACAATCAGGTATCTGCAAACTGCATCTGTGCTGCCACCACATCTCTCCACTGTCCCTCTCCATCCCCCTGCCCCACAGATGTGGCATGGGAACAGCTGGAAATTACCCATCCCTAGCATAGCTCCCTACTGGCTGGAAGCTGTGCTCATGCCACAGCCGCTGGGCAGGGGTAGGGAGGGGAAGGGACACAGGGCAGAAGCAGTAGGAGTGTGGATGCAGTTTGCAGATACCCAGCTCTGGGGCAGTTCTCTTCCAACTGGAAACTGCACCAGTGCTGCATCCTGGTGGCAGAGGGCTATGGGAAGCACTGACAGTGCAGGAGCAGCTCCCAGCCACCGGGCCCAGGCACAAATACCCCACTGCCGATA
>NW_017728943.1:60834218-60842304 GCF_001723895.1 Crocodylus porosus
GGTACCTTCATATCAGTAGTAACACCTCAAAGAGATGTGTCATAGTTTGCTTTCAGAATTTTCTAAACGCTTTTTGTTAAATTTGATTAGAATGACATATGTGAAACTGGCAGACTTACCTTGCTCCTCATTATTGATTCAATCCCAAATAAATAACACGGTCAGCACCAAGTTAAGCAATATACTGTGTATAAAATACTACAAAGATTGATCAGGCAAATAAGCTCATCTTTAAATATTTGTTTTACCGGTAGCAAGCTGCATTGGGCAGACATTATGCATTCATCGGTTTAAGTGATCAGAAACTGGTTTAAACCTCTAACAGAACAGATGTTCAGTGCACATAAACCAGTTTGAAAATGGCTGACACTGATTTGAGATAAACCTGGTTGAATGTAATATCAGACATAACTGGATTTGGCTTAAACCGGTTTATGCAATGTCTGTCCAAGACCCCTTTCTGGTTTAAAATAAACCAGACACCCCCAGCATCCTGACATGCTCTCTGGGCTGTATACGGCTCTCTGCTCCACAGCAGGCCTGGCCCCTCCCCTCTGCTCCCTGGCTCCAGCACAGACTGCAGGCTGCTCCCCCTCTCCTCCTTACCACTTCATGCTAAGCAGGAATTCCCCCCTCCCCTCTGCCTTGCTGAGGAGGTGTCTTTGTATTAGCTAGCAGAACACATGCTGGCTACGGTTCCTGCTGAATCAACAGGTTGATTCTGCCTCTTGATTCTACAGGTAGCTGGTAATGTCCCTCTTCTTTTTTTTTAATGGGGTGATAAACACTGAGTTACAGGGTAATAAACACTGTTATCAGTTCCCTGCTGGGTTAATCAAAGCATCCTGCCAGGGTCTGCCCATCCCTCCCTCCCCACCAGCTCAGTGCCATGGAACAGCTGGGAGGGCTGCTCTAGTGCCCCCCAGCTTCTAGCTGGAGTCACTGCAGGCATGTGCCTGCATGTCTGGGATGTCTGTGCAGTTACAAACCAGCCTAGCCAGGTTAACATAACCTGCAAAGATTGAATCAATTCAGACTCAGGCTTTTTGAATGTCTGTCCCTAGCCCATGACATTATACACTAGCACTGGAAGCGCTGCAGGCATGTGGAAACAATATCATGTTTTATTCACTATGTGGCATTCTAGAACTTGTATATGAATGCAAAAATCAATGGAGCTGAGACTTGAGAATTTAAGGACTGGTACAGCCATTTGTCAATCTTATATTGGTTAGCCCTTGTTAAAAATGTAAAGGCTGATTTGTTTTTTTCTCCATTTGCTTTGTTTTTCAGCCAAAAATACCAGGTCTTAATCTCTAAATGTGTCTACATCATATGTTCTCTTTGATGTCCTAATCACTGAAGACATTTCACATTTATTAAAGTAATTTTAGAAGGTGACAAGTCAAGTGTAATTTAAGACGTCTTGCTGTCTCCAAAGGCATTCTTAGGGTTACATGATGCATTTCCTTTTTAAATAGGGGGAACCCAGGATCTAGCTTCAGTACTCTTACTGGGTTCACTCTGTTCAAAAAGGAAATTGTATAACACACCACTGGCAGAGGCTTTGCTTTCCCCACACCCATGTCAGGGCCAGGCATCTGGGAACTGCCCCCATGCTGCCATGTCTCCCAGCCCCCACTCTCCAGCTGCTAGAGAGCTGCACTACAATCAGGTATCTGCAAACTGCATCTGTGCTGCCACCACATCTCTCCACTGTCCCTCTCCATCCCCCTGCCCCACAGATGTGGCATGGGAACAGCTGGAAATTACCCATCCCTAGCATAGCTCCCTACTGGCTGGAAGCTGTGCTCATGCCACAGCCGCTGGGCAGGGGTAGGGAGGGGAAGGGACACAGGGCAGAAGCAGTAGGAGTGTGGATGCAGTTTGCAGATACCCAGCTCTGGGGCAGTTCTCTTCCAACTGGAAACTGCACCAGTGCTGCATCCTGGTGGCAGAGGGCTATGGGAAGCACTGACAGTGCAGGAGCAGCTCCCAGCCACCGGGCCCAGGCACAAATACCCCACTGCCGATACGCTGCTAAAAACCACCTGGCCCCCACTGGACTGGAGCTGCAACAATGAGTGGAAGTGGCAGCAAAGCAGACATAGCTGCAAGCTACCTGGCCCTGGGACAGCTCTTCACTTTCGGGCCCTAGTATGGGCATAGGCAAAGCTCTCCAGGTCCATGGGCCAGATGCAGTGGCTCAAAGGTCCAAACCTCTCCCATACACCATATCCTGCTGACCCCTGAATTAAGCAATTATCGAGAAGGCTGATGACTGGAGCACTGTTGTAATTTTCTAAACAAACTGCCCTGGAACACAGGGACACATCTCTCTATTGACAAAAGAGAAATGGAGACTCTGTCTATTAAAGCAGCAACCCACATGAAGACAATGAGTATATTTTGTCTGTTCTGATATTAACCTGATAAATCTGTTAACTTGATAAACAAGATGAGTGTTGTAGTACTTTAGTGAATTAGGATGAAAATATTTTTCCTAATACAAAGTAGATCCCAAATCCCCTTTGTAAATATCCTTTATAAAGGTAAAATCTAGTCTATGTTAAAAACCTCTGTCTATATTTTAAAGCTATGTCGTAAGCCAGGGTGGCTAATGTGACACAAGTGGCATGAGCATCCTCTGTGTGTGGCAGGCAGCAGGGTGGCAGAAAGGGCAGAAAGCAAAGTAGCAAATTGGGCAGAGAGAAAAGAGAAAGAAGCAAAAAGCAGAGCAGCAGATAAAGCAGGACCACAGGGCTGGGAGCAGAAAGCCAAGTAGCAGGTCAGGCGGATCAGAGTGACACTTGGAACTGATATGGAACTAAATTGTGGCATGTCTACCAAAAGGCTGACCCCAATGTTGTAAGCAATACCCTATAAATATATTCCCATCATCCAGCAGATCCTACATTTTGTACTTGCACATAGTTGCAAGCAAATTTCCATTTTTCAGGAAATTGTTATAATTTTCTAAATTAAACGGTTTTTTTTAGATTACAGTTTTATGGGAAATTTTATTTTGTAAGGTAGCACTGTTTTGTTTTTTTTTATATTTCATCATGGAACTATCTTTTTTCCTGAGGTATTTTTGCTCTATATTTATTATTTTTACATTGCCTCATTAAAATGTCAATGGAAGAAATAACATAATAGTATGCTACTGCTGACATATCAAAATATGACAATCACTGGAATTATTTTTTTTAATGAAATAAAAATAAATAGCAGCTGCTACTTAGTATGGATTGAAGCACCTTATCTTATCTAGATTCAAGTAAGTTTCTCCCTTTCAATATAATGAAACAGCTTGACACATTCAGAAAGTTTTCAGAAGGTCACTTGCTTATTTTAAAGTACATTTACTCACCTTTTCCGTATCTATCCCCTTGGACATTGACCAGGTGGAAACAATATAATCCATCACACGTTCACTCAGACCTTTGGGCACCTGGTAGAGCTTAAGGAAATCCCGGACACTGTTCAGCATTTCATGGTACCTGTTTGTGTTGGCATACATTTGCTGGAAGATGGTTGTCACATTGCCAAAAATGGTTGCATACAGAAGTGCTGTAAAAAAAATTAAAAGAAAGTAAGAAAGGGAAAATGCTGCTCTATCCATCTTCTAATGTCTAAGTGTCATTGGGCACATCTACACGGGATGATACTGCGCAGTGGTTACTGCACATTTATTTTGTAGTTGATTATACAAGTACAAAATAAATGTGCAGTAGTGCCAGCAAACACCTTTTAAGTGATGTTACTGCACAGTAGCTTAATGCCACTGTGCAGTAGCATATTAACACTTTGTGCTAATATATTATTCGGCCACACATATTATTCAGCTACTGCACAGTCAATGTCTCGTGTAGATGCACCCACTGTTCTTCAATGTAGGGAATGCCAGTTTCATAGGAATGTACACAATTACTTCACTGTGTGAGGCTGGCAAAGCCTAATATGTAAGAGCATGATTTTGTGGGTCAGCTCTAGTACTGCATGTTTAGAGTTTCTGCATAATTTATGATGGTGGGTACTCAGAAGGGAAGGGACCTCATGAAAACTTATTGCATATATTTGTCTTTGCCCATGAAACAATTCAGAAACTTCAAAAACCTTATGAAAACTAAGTATAAGATACAAGACTTCAAGACACGTAACTTGACAGCAGATGCTTTAAAATTTCAGCTACAGTTTATAGTGCCTGTGTTAAAATGCCTTCACTGACAGATTTCCTAGATTTAAGTACATTACTAGAGCAGTAAGTCAAGCCATCGTTATCCACCTCAGTGTGGCAACAACTGTATGGAAGATGGAAAATATAATTTACAGCTACTATGGGTAAGTGATTTATAGATGCAAGGGTAATAATACATAAAATCCTGCATTATGTTTTAATATTCTCCAGTGGAAGAACATTAAGATCTTAGAGAAGAACAAGAACAAGGGCACCTAGAGAGAAGAGTACTGGAAAAGCTTTCTGATTGCAAAGATTTCTGACTGCAGTCAGTTTAGTTTTGGCCAAATGGTTTATTTATTAAGGAATTGTAAAATGAAATAAAATTCTCCCAACATATTGTTTACAGACAGGACTTAAAAAAATCCACTTGCTCAGGGCACTACGACGAATAAGAGGAATGAGTAGCAGACGCTGTACTTGCACTGCAGCGGTGGAATCCTGGCTCTCCTGTCCATTCCCTGCCCAGCCCAGCAAAGTGTAGTGCTGAATGGGAGAGAGGCCTGTAAAGCATTATTGATCATACTGGGCACTGCAGCAGCTCAGTGAGAGACAAGCCAAGAAACTGCCAGAGTCAACTGGACAAGTGATGGGATCAGTCAGTCAGAGGAGGGTTGGCCAGAAAAGAAGAGTTAAATTCTGAGAATGATTTCTAGCATTTCAGAATTCAGTTTCCATGCATGGGGAAGAGGGGGGAGGGAGTCTTTGCCCGCATCGCTGCTCAGAATACCCAATATCTCAGGGCTTCCAGAACTTGCCTGGAATGGAGAAGAGCCAGGTTTAACTTGCTTTATGACCCAAGCCAGTGAAGCAGTCTGAAACCAGCTTTCTTACATCCTAAACAAGCATCCTCACTAACAATGTAGAGTCAGTTTCTCTCTTGATTTTTCTTCCAGAAGCTGCTCAAATTGTGTAAATAATTAACTATTTCCTGAGCTAGAGAGAGACTGACAGAGAGGCCTGGTGATTAAGGCATTTGCCCAGGATGTTGGGGACCCAGATTCAAGTTTCTTTTCCAAATCAGTGAGAGAAAGAACTTTAAACTGTCTTTCATATCTTATACAAATGGCCTAATGCTTAGACTAATGGCTATTCAAGAGAATGTAGTCAATGCTGCTGCTGGTTGGTACTGTCCAACAGTGCTGTTTCATTCCTCCTGAAGAATTAATCCTATGGACAATACCTCCAGAAATCACACTCTGGGGTCCAAGTAGTGGAGCCCAATGCTAAAGAAGACTGTTAGGAAGGCATGCCTCTCTTTCATTGCCCTAAATGTCCCCTGAGAAAACTTCCTATAAAAAAAAATACATTCCTATGAAGAGTTTTCAACAATCAACATTTTCTAATGAAGGGCATTTTATAAAGAGCTGCTCTAATTAAAGCACCCAGAGCATTGCATGTGTATCAGCATCCCTGCGCCGAGAAATGGCGGCTGGGGTGCTTTAACTAGAGCTCGTCGAATGACCTTTAGTTAATGAATCCCACCACCATTTTACAGTGTTTTACACTGATATATGTGATGCTGGAGTCTGCTGGAGCATGGTAATTACCATGTTCCAGCAGCCTCGATTAATCGAGCCCACACCAGTGCACTGTAATTACAGCACCTCGAAGCAGCCTCAATGCGTGTGTATAGGCGCCCCAGGATTCCAGCAGTGAGCAGACACAAGCAGCAGGTACCTGATCAGTGGTGAGAAGAGGATGCCAGCCCACATCCCTTCCTCAGATTTCTTCCATTTCTGTGTTTTTTCTCACTTTTTGTCCCCTTCTCTTGCTTCACCTTTTTTGCCTCCACTCCTTTGAGAGAACAACTATTTAAGTCAGGATTACAGCTGACTACTATTCAGCCATTTAATATACATCAAGACCTCATAGAAGGTCTTTAGTAACTTTCTGGGCTAAGTACAGACAGTCAAAAAGCCTGAGGGGGGATTGATTCAATCTGTGCGGGTTTCTTTAAACTGCAAAGATTGGATCAGGAGAGAACAGAATATTTCTCCTTTGGGGGGTGGGGGGTACGGGGGAGGAAACAGATGCCTGCACTGGCCAGGACCAGAAGTCAGGGGGCACAACTCCCTGCCTGTCGGATGTTGCTGAGGGCAGCTGAGCTAGGGCCATCCTTGGTTGGCTGTGGGACACATGCCCCCAGTCCCCTGCTGTCACTGCAGACCATCCCCACACTGAGCCCTAGGCTTCCAGAGTGGGTCCTGCCAGGTCTGACAGCTGGGCCAGCATTGGCATGAGGGAGGCCAGAGCTGGCAGGGAGCAGGAACTAAGGCTTCAGCTCTGTCAGACCACAGCCCCTCTGCTCAGCCTTGGCTCTGGCTGGAGCAGGAAGATGTAGGCACAAGAGGAACCAACACAGACACTTCCTTCAGGACCTGCACAGCTGTGGCTAAGCCAACAGGCATCCCAGAGCTGGGAAGGGTAGTCAACAGGCACCCTGAGGGAAGCTGCTGTGTTGGCTCTCCCCATGTCCCCTCCCTCCCCTCCCAGCTCTGGCTGTGTGCTGGCTGAGCTGGGGTTGCACAGATCATAAATAGCATATGAATTATTTACATAAAATCCTGCAGTCCAAATCCTGAGGTCCAGTTCTAACTCAGTTCTAATTCTGTCATGCTCCTCTTAGGATTCATAGCAACTGTAAGAAGCACAAGACACAGCCCAAGAAAGCACTTCAAGATTCGTCCCAGTATTACCATTTAAATGTGATGACATATCTATTGGTTGACTTAATCCTGTACAGCACAAGTAGAAGTACATCGTAAAAAAGAGAGAGAATGAGAGAAAAGTTTGATTTTGAGTGACATCATTGTAATAAATTAAGAACTACTTCCCTTGGTCCTCCTCATTGTTCTGCTTTAAATTCTTCCTCCTACAGAAGTCAAAGCAAGTTTTCTTTGAGTTAGCACTGAACAAATAATAAGGTTAAGATGTTTGGTCCTGTGTAATATTTTCTCTCATTCTTTTCACATATCCTAAAGAAAGAAAGTTAATAGAGCCTGGCATAAATCTTTTTCCCATTCAAGATTCAGAATAGTACCAAGTATTTTTTTCTCTCTCCTGGATGTTCTGTGCATTGGGATTTACACCAACAGTAATATTATATTATATGTCACATGTTAAAAGATAACTAGAGGAAGTAAAACAAAATAGATACATTTAAATAGGATAGCTAATCAATATCCAATAACATTGCTTAATGGACTACATTCAATTCCAACACCTGCCATGTGAATTCTCTGCCACTGGTAGAAATACATCAAGTATTTTGTGTAAGAGCAGAAGCTACTGCACAAAAATGGAATTTTTTTTTCGTAGTAACCATTTACTTTATGTATTTTTAGTTTATAAGTATTTGTGAAGGTATGACTAATTTAGAAACATCATTATAATAATAGCTATGACTTATGTTGTATGATTAAGCCTGACCTAGAATGATCTTAATGCTGAAGAGACAAGCAAAGGTGGCTCTAGGCCAAATATATTCCATTACTGTGGCAGAACAGAGTCTCATCCAACCTGACTCATGTACAAGGGACCTACAGAAAATACTGCCTTGTGGTGATGGATCCAAATCAAAACCTCAGATCCTCCCTCAGCTTGTGGCCACTGTTCCTGGTGACTCCAAGGGGGGCCCTGGTGAACAGACTTTCCCCGAGTCCCTGCTGGTGGCCCCTGAGAAAGTTGTAGGCAGCCACAAGATCCCCCCTCAGTCTCCTCTTGTGGAGACTAAAGAGATTCAGGTCCCTCAGCCTCTGAGGCTGGCCACGGAGGCCCCCAACCATACGAGTGGCCCTCCTCTGGACCCCCTCCAGGTTCTCCAAGTCCTTCTTGAAGTGTGGC
>NW_017728943.1:60842404-60845735 GCF_001723895.1 Crocodylus porosus
GGTCAGCCCCTAACCTATAACCATAATGCTGGTTCCCTCTCCCCAGGTGCAGCACCCTGCACTTGTCCTTGTTGAACCGCATCCTGTTCAGATAGCGTATCTATAGTGGAAGAGCCCAATCAAACAAAGACTCCTGAACATGAGTGTCCAAAGAGCAGATCTAACTTTTCCCAAATAAGCTCAGTAGAAACTCAAGAATCAAAATTTGGATATCAGTTTAGGCTCAGGTACAATGCTCCAGTTAAGATCCACATCTGCTTTTACAGAACCGCTATGACCCAGTCCTCCAAGAGGGCTCCATCCTTCTGTGCCCTCTACAAGGGAACACTGGGGGAGTCCCTTTGAAGTTTTGGTTCAAGCTATATGTGGGAGAGACAGCCCTCCTTCATGGACACTTCAAACTCTGCCCTGCTCCCTACCTCAACCACAAAAAAGAACTGTACTATGCCAGCTGCTGGTGGACAGTCCTATGATCAGGGTTCATAGGAAACTAGGGATGGAAGGGACCTCATGAGGGCATGCTCAAGGCAGGATCATCCCTGACTAACCCATCCCAACCAAGTGCTCATCTAACCTGCTCCTAAAAGTGTCCAAGGTTAAAAATTCCACAACCTCTGAATTGCCTGTCCCAGTGCTTAACCACCCTGAGAGTGAGAAAGTTCCTCCAATTTAAATTTCCTCTGCTGCAGTTTGAGGCCCTTGCTCCTAGTCCTTTCCCCTGCAGCCACAGAGCAAAAAATCTCTCCGTCTCCTTTATACTTCTGCTTCAGGTATTTGAAGACTATTACAAAATCCATCCCCGCCCCATCCTGTCTTCTCCAAACTAAGTAACCCTAGTTTGCCGCTTCCTCTCTCTCTCTCTCTTCCCCGTCTCATGTTTTTCCCCTTTTGAAAAAAATCTAACTTTCATGGAAGCATAATGTAGCATGCAAACAAGAGTAAAGAAAAATAAGTTACACATGAATTTTGTCTGGTGACATGCAAAGAATTTTCCCAGTTAATTCTGAGAGTTGCTTGAGGTAAATTGCACCTAAAAGGATGCACTATAAAAGTCTACATATATAATAGGGGAAAAGGAAGAAATGCTTTTATCAACACATTCAATATACAAGCTGCTCAATCACCAATATTTGATATTTAAATCATTTTCCTCTTTTCCTACTACGTGCTATTCTGCTACCTATTACTCGGAGATGAATTAAACCCTGCAGCATCATGGGCTAGATTCAGCTCTGACTCATACCAGCTTTTCTGTTGACATAATACTGATCACAGAGTTACTGGGATCAGGAAGACCACCTGGAAGGAGACTGTGACCATGCCAGACATCAACAAGCCATGCTCTGGTGGGGAGCCTAAGTGCAGTCAATACACTGCAGAACAGAGCAGGGGAGGGATGGCCAGACATAAGATTACCCATGAGTTTCTGAGTAGCCTTCACTGGTGAGTTTTTAATAGAGGCTGATGTGAAGGTGACAGTGCAGCGCTACTTTCTGTTCACTGAGGAGCCAGGAAAACCTCCTGGCTTAAGGTCTGGAAATTGCAGCCCTTTTGTCACCCACCTGAAACATGAACTCCAGTTTCTCCATGTAACTGTCCAGCAAAATCAAACAGCATGAAAGGTCTAGTGAAAAACAGTACCCAATATTTCATTTTGATTGGTATGATGTACATAATCTAACAGCAATTTCCATTACTAATTGCAGCTACTATACTCCAATATTACAATTATCTTGCCAGAAGAAACTTAATCCTGCATACATGAATTGCTTATTAAAAATCCCAAACCTTATGAGCCTTAATTTATCATTAGTTAACTATTTTATTAGAATGAAAGACAGAAAAAAAGAGGATTCTCACATTTTGAAGCTTGTTGTGTGGGTGGGGGGGGGAGGGTGTGTTAGTTTATTAAAAACTGGCTTGTAAGGTCTCTGCATAAGCTAGCCAGTTCTGCGCCTTTGCTTCTTTCTATGACAGTAATGAAATTAATCCATTATAACAGGGGTGTCGAACTCATTTGACCCTGTGGCCTGGATGAGTGGTACAGGGCTGGTCCATGGACTAGATAAATGGCACAATGGTGGTCCTGTGGGCTGGATCGAGACCATGGACCCCACCACCACACACACTGTATGCCAGATCCAGCACAAGTGGTGCCTACTCTGGCAGTCTGAGACCAGCACTGCACACAGGACCAGCTACAGGTAATCTGGAACTGCACCATAAATTAAAGCTGTCTGCGACCCCGGCTGCATGCATGCATCTGGGGCTCTGTGTGGAGGGCCAGTCTGGCACACACCATGTGCAGAGTGTAGGTCAACTCCAGACCCAGAAGCAGCACTGGGGCCCAGATGATTAAAGCCCTGAGAAAACTGTGGATTTCTTGTTAAAAATTCAGAGCACGTGCATGGATAAAGTATAATTTTTCATGGAATATTCATGGAACTACCACTGATCTTGGCAAATGGGTCCCGGTAGTTCTGTAAATATTCTGTGAAAAATGTTACTTTCCCTATGCACGCGCAGCAGGCAGGCACACAACCATAGGTGGTGAAAGGCTGGGGCTAATGGGGCTTAGTACCCCACTCCCTGCCCCCCTCCCCGCCCCAAATGCAGGGCAGTGCCTGGGCACGAGCTCCAAGCAGCTGCAGTGGCAGGGTGGGGGCACACGCAGACTGACACAGAGCCTGCAGGTGGCCTAGACTGCAGCCAGGCTGCATGCAGAGCACTTCCCAACACAGCAGGTAAGTAGGGGAAGGGGAAAAGGCATAGGGGGGCAGAGGCAGGATGTTTGGAGCCCAGGTGGCTCATCCAGGGGCACAGGGGGGCTCCTGCCACTACGCACACCTCAGGAGGGGCCCAGGGACCACATGCAGAGGTGGGTTGCTGCTGTGCACTGGGCTCTGCGCACTGCTGCCGGTGCCTTGGGAGCCAGTGGCAGCAGGCACATGGCAGCAGTGCACAGAACGCAGACCAGCCCACAGTGGGCAGCCCGCTTCCACCCCACACACATATCTGGAGAGCACATGGCCCGCAGGCCTCTCTTGAGATCTGCTTAGTGACAGGAGCCCCACCACGCACCTGGATCACTCGCCCCAGGGCCCTATTCACCCTAGCCCCTGCCTCTGTCCCACTCCTTCCCTCGTTGTAGGGGCCTCAATCTTCAGCCCCCCCATGCCCCTTTCCTAACTTACCTGCTGTGGTGGGCAGTGCTCCACATGCCATCTGATTTCATAGATTTTCATAGACATTAGGGCTGGAAGGGACCTCGGGAGATCATCGAGTCCAGCCCCCTGCCCAAAGGGCAGGAAGTCAGCTGTGGTCATAGGAT
>NW_017728943.1:60845746-60851091 GCF_001723895.1 Crocodylus porosus
TCCAGTCATGGGTGGAGTCCCACCAGGTCTCCGTTATCCCAATGACATCATATGTCTTTGCACTGAGCAGGAGGACAAGCTCCTCCTGCTTGTTGCCCAGGCTCCTGGCATTAGTGTACAGGCAGGCAAGTGTGCCCTCTGGCTGCAATCCGGACTGCCTGCAGGCTGGCTGTCTGTGTGTGCCCCTCCCCCATTGCTGCAGCCACCTGGAGCCCACAACTGGGCTGCCCTGTGGCCCTCAGCTCTGCCCCACGTTTTGGGGGAGCTAAGCCCTGTTAGCCCTGGCCTCCCACTGCCTATATGCCCATGACCCCTAAAAAAATCACAGTGTGGGGCAAATTTTGTGGTTTCTGCACAGTTTGCCAAGTCGCCATTTTCTCAGGGCCCTACATATGATGGAGCTCCATAGGGTGGATCTGCAGGCCCTACTTTTGACACCCCTGTATTATAAGATGTTCAAAGCCCTCAAAGAAATTCAGAGTTAGACCTTCTGACTTTTACAGCAGCAGGCAAAACAGGCTCCTATTTTCAAATTCACTATTCATGCTTAAACACTCAAATTGCAGGCTTAAGTTGTGGCATTAAGCCTCTGCCTTGCATTGGTAGTAGTGAGGAGTTGCACTGCTCCATGAAAAGCTCTTTGGAGACACTGGGCCTGATGTGTTATTCTCTGGCAGCCCCTTCATATTAGCTCGGGATCACCTCATCAGCAGTTCTGGGTGGAGGAAAGGTTTTGGGGAAGAACAGAAGTGGATCAGATCAAGGAGAAGATGAAACTGAGGCAGATACGGGACCTGCTTGGAGTGGGCAAATGCCTGAAAGGGGGACATACTTTAGGAGAGTGCTGAGGGTTTACCCAAGATTTTACCAAACATTGCCACAAGACCATACTAGTCCTTAATAGAAGAAGGAAACTATCCCTTTATCTGAGCCAGCACAGGGGAGAATCTGGCCCACTGTATCATAATAACAGTTTTCTATGAAGATCCATTGTAGGATTAATCTCATATATGAGCCAGAGAGAAACTTCTTATAAAGTACCAGCAGCCTGCATGTTAAATACCATCCACCTATAATTTTACCAGCTAGACTGGTCAAACAAGCCAATGCACTCCTTTCAGCTAACATCGCTGAGACCTCTGACAGGACAGGAGAGCTTTTTCTATTCCACTTGCATCTTCTCTGACAAAGAACAAAGCAAAAATGGGTCAATGCGTTCACAATGCAGTCCATGTCATATTACTTACTCTGGTGTTTTAATAATGTAAAAAATGAGAGCACAGTAATTTCTACAGCCAGTTATTTGCACAAATGAGTCATGAAGATCATGCGCAGGTTGGAGAAGTCTCCAAATAATTTTTAACTTTTAATGTTGTTCCAAATAAAATATAAAAACAAATAAATCCAAATGCCTGCATGTGTGTGGCTAGCTCAGTGAAGGACACAGCTCTGAGAGTTTGATTTCAGAACAGTAAGAGAAAGAAGCTTCTGTCTGGGGTAATTCCAAGTTTCTCATTCTTCACAATTATAGATGTAAGTGCTTCATGCTGTTCCTGAGATGAATCATCAGGCTGATTATGATTTGTTTAAAATGCACTCATCCAAAGCTCTTAGTGCGTGCACCTAGTGCATGTATAAGCTGTATTAATAAAAACTATATAGCAACAGATGAGACTGATGTCCAGCAGTGACAACTCTTCTGAATCCTCACAGATTTGCAATACTTCACTGAACTGAACTTTCTACCTCTGTCCAGTAGTAGAAATCTGGCAATCCCATCCACACACCATATCTACTTGACAAATTGTAAAGTCTGCAACTGCCCCGGTGGTTTCATACTGAATACTTTTCAAAGAGTACATACTTGAGTTAACAAGTCATTTAAGTAAATGACTTTAAAGTATATATATGTTGCAGGTATCTTTCTTTAACAAGGTTCATCCTAGATAGTCGGAAATAATTTTGAATTGAAAAAGTGGTTGAGAGAATACTGAGATTGTACAATGTATTTAATAGATCAGCATAACATTAGGTCTAACAGGAAACTGAATGGAATGAAAAAAGTGGCTGAAAAGAAGCCTATATACCTAAAGCAATTACAGCCTAGTGATTTTTCAGATAACACAATTATGATGTTATGCAATACTGATATCTTATTAGGGGAAACAGAAAGAAGCTTAAATTAGTGGTTGTATGAATTGTAAGTTGGACAAGCACATTGTTTTTAACACGGTTAAGATAAAGTAAAATGTATCTCATCAAAATTAGGATTCTAGGTTACTTCTGGTTATTTTTATTTGGGATCAGAGCATATTTGTGTACTATGGGTGAAAGGAAAAGGCTTGGCTATGAATTACTGTGATCTGAGAAAGGATTTCAAATAAGACATTAAGTGACGGTTTACATTTCAAATGTTAGAACTACTTTTGCTGACAATCGCATAGCTTTTGATCTGCATGAAGTCTAGTTTCCTGAGTTATAAGAGATTTTCTTTAAAAAAATATGTAATTCTAAAACAACACTGATACCAATTTCTTAGAATTCTACAGAACTAGAAGATGTTTTTAACGTGTTCATTAACGATTGGACTTGGGTGTTAAAAGCAGACTGGCATAGTTTGCAGATGATACCAAATTATAGAGAACTGCGGTCATGCTGGAGGATAGGCTGGAGACACAGGCTGACCTGGACAGGCTTGCAAGGTGGGCAAATCAAAACCCGATGGCATTCAACACTGAAAAGTGTAAGGTGCTCCACCTGGGGAAAAACAGTTCACAACATACAGGCTCACCAGTGCTACACTTACTAGCAGTACAACCAAAAGAGACCTGGGGGTCTTGATAGACCATACAATGAACATGAGCCACCAATGCAATGCCATAGCCAGCAAAGCAAACAAAACACTTGAATGAGTCTACCAATGCATCTTAAACAAAACTAAGGATGTTATCCTCTGCCTTTCCTTCGCTTTGGTGAGGCCGCAGCTGGAGTACTGCATCCAGTTCTGGGCACCACACTTCAGGAAGGATGTAGAGAAGCTTGAGAGAGTCCAAAGGAGGGTTACACATATGGTTAGAGGTATGGAGAGCAGGCCATATGATGAGAGGCTGAGAGACACAAGTCTGTTCAGCCTGGAGAAAAGAAGACTCAGAGGGGACTTGGTGGCAGCCTATCAACACATAACAGGCGCATGCCAGGGACTGGGAGAATGTCTGTTCACCAGGGCTCCCCAGGGGAAGACTAGGACTAATAGTCATAAATTGCTAGAAGACCACTTTAGATTAGACATAAGGAAAAACTTCTATACAAGTTGAGGGTCCAGGGTCTGGAATAGACTCCCCCCAGAAGTGGTACAATCACCTACTCTGGATATCTTCAAAAAATGCCTGGACATCCAGCTTGCTGGGATCCTGCCCAAGCGCAGGGGGCCTGGACCTCGAGAGGTCCCTTCCACCCCCAACATCTATAAATCTATATTTGTTACCTCATGTTAACACTGATTTATTGTGAATTAAGTACCTCTCAGTAAGCCTACATGCTGTGATCCAAGCCTTCTTCATTTTCTTTGGTGCAATTTTTAGTCTTTATTTCAGATTACTTAAATTTATAAATACATAATTCTCAGGTCCCTTCTCAGGGTAAGTAAACAAAAATATGGGTGTTTTATCCCATATTTACCCAATATTTTCATTATGCTAGGAATTTGCATCCGCTACTCTGTCATCAACCTACTCAACGTGAATTGTTGAATTCAACTCCTTGGAAAATATCTATTTTCTAAAAACTAAGGGAAAGTGCTAGAGCAAATCAGTACAGAAAAGAAAATCCTAAGTGCTGGTAATAGGGTCCTCCACCTTTCCTGTCTTTCCACATTCTCCCATCCTTACAGGCTGCTCTTACCTCACTCCACTGCTAGCTCAGTCTCTCTCAGGCTGCAAAACCCTAAAGAGAGAGGCAAGCAGTGGGGGTAAGGGAAACTGGCATGTTGCCATCAATTGTGAGAGCCTGAAAAGCAGGGATGGCAGGACAGAAGTTGAAGCCAGGGTGGTAGGTCTTTCAAAACACATCAGGAGCCTTATTTGGAAGAAAAACAGGCTCTTCTCTTCAACTTCCTAGAGAAAGGGTGGAGAGACTGCCGGCATTCTCCGAATCAAGCGCCCCTGGGAGTTTAATCCTACTTGTCCTGCTATGGGTGAAGTTTGCTGCTGATAAAAACAAAAAAAAGCAGAACCCAGGGCAATAAACTTCCACCCTCTACCTCCCCCTGTGCAAAACAAAGTTTCTTTTCTATCTAGGAGAAATTTTACAATCTTTGAATACTCCTCAGCCTGGAGAAGGATGTATATACCTGAAAGTTTGCAAAGAAAGGATTTGTTTGCTACTATTTAGTTGGTCTAATAAAAGATATTGCCTCCGACCCAAGAGCTTTGTTTATTTCTCAGAGCAACATGGCTACATCACAGATCCCCAACCCCACACTGCACTCTCACCACAATGAAAATAGCTGTCCTGTAAGAAGATATGTCCATTAAGTCATTTTAGTTGATAAGGCCTCAAAAACAGAATACAAGTGAAGAGATATTGCCTAACTCTTGCCTAACTTCAAGGCAACCAACGGTACAATGTAATGAAATGGGTCAATAACACAAACAAAAAAACAACTGTCCTGAGAAAGCACTTTAAAAAAAAAAAAAAAAGACCAAAAGGATCAAATTATAGCAACATCTGTGTACTTAAGGTAGGCTACAAGCAGTGCACTGGGGCAGATGCAGAAGAGTGAGAACATCTTGAGAACAAAACCCACTCATGGCTTCCCATAACTTTCCTCTGACCCATTCCTGAAGCCATAAAAAAGGGAGGTAGATGCTGAAAGTAAGACAACAGTTCAGGAAAAAGCCAGCCATCACCACAAAACATGCTACC
This sequence comes from Crocodylus porosus, assembly GCF_001723895.1. Lineage (NCBI taxonomy): Eukaryota > Metazoa > Chordata > Crocodylia > Crocodylidae > Crocodylus > Crocodylus porosus. The sequence goes on from NW_017728943.1 coordinate 60,850,670, forward strand.
ACAAAAATGTTAATGTTGCTAGTTTCAGATTCAACACAGACAAGAAAGCCAAATGAAGTTCTGGCAAAACTTTCTGGACCTCTGACCCTTTCACCAATGCTAAATGCTGGACTCTAGCCAAGTACAAAAAAGTTTTCAGGATGAAGGGCCTCAATTTTGCTTTGATCTAGCATCAAAGCTCATAAGAACTAACCACCATGGTTAGCCTTCTGGACTATGTGTACCCTCATGAACACTTGTGCAGTGCACAGAGAACCACTAACTAGAGGCTTTTGTTCTGCCTTCACCAGAAGGGGCTAATGAGAAGCAGAGTAAAAAAATCATAGGATGGAAAATCCAAACCAACAGCCATAGTAGCTTAAAACAGCACAAAACAAAGCTAACATAAACAGCTTTAATACTAGCCTGCCAGTTTTCTCTCA
>NW_017728943.1:60851102-60871198 GCF_001723895.1 Crocodylus porosus
AGCAAATCAGTACAGAAAAGAAAATCCTAAGTGCTGGTAATAGGGTCCTCCACCTTTCCTGTCTTTCCACATTCTCCCATCCTTACAGGCTGCTCTTACCTCACTCCACTGCTAGCTCAGTCTCTCTCAGGCTGCAAAACCCTAAAGAGAGAGGCAAGCAGTGGGGGTAAGGGAAACTGGCATGTTGCCATCAATTGTGAGAGCCTGAAAAGCAGGGTTGGCAGGACAGAAGTTGAAGCCAGGGTGGTAGGTCTTTCAAAACACATCAGGAGCCTTATTTGGAAGAAAAACAGGCTCTTCTCTTCAACTTCCTAGAGAAAGGGTGGAGAGACTGCCGGCATTCTCCGAATCAAGCGCCCCTGGGAGTTTAATCCTACTTGTCCTGCTATGGGTGAAGTTTGCTGCTGATAAAAACAAAAAAAAGCAGAACCCAGGGCAATAAACTTCCACCCTCTACCTCCCCCTGTGCAAAACAAAGTTTCTTTTCTATCTAGGAGAAATTTTACAATCTTTGAATACTCCTCAGCCTGGAGAAGGATGTATATACCTGAAAGTTTGCAAAGAAAGGATTTGTTTGCTACTATTTAGTTGGTCTAATAAAAGATATTGCCTCCGACCCAAGAGCTTTGTTTATTTCTCAGAGCAACATGGCTACATCACAGATCCCCAACCCCACACTGCACTCTCACCACAATGAAAATAGCTGTCCTGTAAGAAGATATGTCCATTAAGTCATTTTAGTTGATAAGGCCTCAAAAACAGAATACAAGTGAAGAGATATTGCCTAACTCTTGCCTAACTTCAAGGCAACCAACGGTACAATGTAATGAAATGGGTCAATAACACAAACAAAAAAACAACTGTCCTGAGAAAGCACTTTAAAAAAAAAAAAAAAAGACCAAAAGGATCAAATTATAGCAACATCTGTGTACTTAAGGTAGGCTACAAGCAGTGCACTGGGGCAGATGCAGAAGAGTGAGAACATCTTGAGAACAAAACCCACTCATGGCTTCCCATAACTTTCCTCTGACCCATTCCTGAAGCCATAAAAAAGGGAGGTAGATGCTGAAAGTAAGACAACAGTTCAGGAAAAAGCCAGCCATCACCACAAAACATGCTACCACAAAAATGTTAATGTTGCTAGTTTCAGATTCAACACAGACAAGAAAGCCAAATGAAGTTCTGGCAAAACTTTCTGGACCTCTGACCCTTTCACCAATGCTAAATGCTGGACTCTAGCCAAGTACAAAAAAGTTTTCAGGATGAAGGGCCTCAATTTTGCTTTGATCTAGCATCAAAGCTCATAAGAACTAACCACCATGGTTAGCCTTCTGGACTATGTGTACCCTCATGAACACTTGTGCAGTGCACAGAGAACCACTAACTAGAGGCTTTTGTTCTGCCTTCACCAGAAGGGGCTAATGAGAAGCAGAGTAAAAAAATCATAGGATGGAAAATCCAAACCAACAGCCATAGTAGCTTAAAACAGCACAAAACAAAGCTAACATAAACAGCTTTAATACTAGCCTGCCAGTTTTCTCTCAGGAGTGCATTGGTAATTCAGTAAGTGGCACCCTTTGCTCTGAGTTAATAATGACAGATGACCCCCCAAGACCTGTGGCCTTGGCTTAACACCCTGTGTCATGGGTGTGGGATGGTGACACCCTGTGTCACCCTGAGGGATGGTGTTCTGGACAAGAAATAAAACCAAGATTTAGATCATTTGCAATAATCAAACACCCCACAGCACCTTGCAAGAGACTTGCCATGACCAAGTCCCAGCTGAATCTACCAAAGAAATATTGCAGAGGACTGGGTTTTGTGAACGAGCAAGCATATGAGCAATTAAAATGGCAAAGATCCTGCCTCACAGCATGTGTCATGTTGCTTTGTTTCGATAACTGCAGTTTAGTATTAATCATTATTATGATGAAAAGTGCTAATGGCTGGCAGCAGGAACTCTTGGATCCAAAGATAAATCACAGATATCCTTTAAACCCGTGGGTGGGACAAGGAAGTTGTTTCAGGCTCAAGGAAAGAACTAATCAAATCTCTTTATTAGTCAGTATCTGTGTGGAGACCTCACAAGGCAAGACAACATGGCAGATCAGAGCTAGCATGGACTTGGGGTTCGTGGGGCTAGGAGATTGTCTGCAGGCTGTGTACTGACGATGAAAAGCCAGGAGGAGTTAAGTGTGGCCCTGAAAGGAAGAAAAGAGAAAAGGCTTCTTGGGCACTAAGCTTACTAGACTAGATATGGGGATTTCTGCAATTAGTAGTTTCCCTGATGTTCAGGGAGGCAGAATTGCACGTACCTATCTTTTAAATAAACCAGATTATATCTGACTTTCTCATCATAATGGAAACAGCGCTGCTAGACCCTGAATTTCAGCCAACTACTCAGACCAAAGGTATAACTTTATTTTACAGCATCTGAAAGTGCCCTTGGATACCTTACTAAACCGATATTAGAAGAAATGGTCTCTGCCTCAGAGTTTACAAGCTAAGTACTGAACCTTCCAATGACTTAACACACATGCTTAAATTTATACTCTATGACTTCAACAGTGCTGCTCACAGTGCATGAAGTTAAATGTCTGCATAAGTCTTTGCAGAATCAGGCCATAAGGCTTCCATTTTCCACAGAGCTCCACATGGGTGGACTGTTGTGCTCAAGGAGCCCACTGCAGGTTCAGTTGTATTTCAGTCACAATCCATGAAGCAGGATAACAAATTTGCAGACAAGGGCTGGAAGGAAGTATGAGCTGGAGGTAATGTCAGAAAATTTGTGCTGTTGCTCAACATGGGCTTGCATATGACATCATTCCATATAAAAGTAGAACATATTAGTAAAGTACTCCATAGCAGTGGTGAGCTAGATGAGTGGCAGGGGGCAAATCTGGGCCCCACCCCATGTACCAGATCGAGACACCCCCGGTCTGGGCCAGCCGATGCCCACATGTCAGATCTGGCTGCTGAATGACCCCATACACTGCCCCACTAGAGACCACTGACCTAATGCATGGGACCATGTCATCCGACCCATGCTGCTCCCCACACACCTGGAAGCTTGGCAGCAGGAGAATGGCAATTAACCCTGCTACCAAATTTCCAGACCTGTGGGGATCTTTGCAGGCTGGATGACATGGCTCTGGTGGCTGGATCTGGCCTGAGGGCTGGAGGTTGAGCACCACTGCTACATAGCATATTGTATAAAATTGACTTCCATCTTGTTTCAACCCTTCACTATCAAACATTTGCTACAAGTAGAAAGGGAGACTTTGGGCCATTAGTAAAATGATGTCCTGCTGAAACTGATCTACCTGAAAACAACCCCATTCAGCCAGATCCCTTCAGCACACACATGGAATGGAGGAAGAAGAGACGTCTTCTACAGAGTCAGAGGTAAAGGAAGCTCATGCCCCAGAGGCAGCACTCCCTAACAATGCGTAGTCTCGTCAAAGTCCTTCTTTGCAGGTGGACAGGGGACAAAATGCTTTGATCCTATGACCATAAAAGCTCACTTCATTTTTCAGTCTGACAGAAAAAAGGGAATAAATCAAAGACTCTGCTCCCCACATCAAAAGTTGCATTTATAGGATATTCTTTGGAAAGTCTGTGTGCAATTTTACAATACAAAATCATCAAGTTTTACAACAAAGAATCATTCTATACTTGGACACACAAAGCAACAGTAAGCATATACTTCTTTCACTGATTTCTAAACTCTGTTATAGACACAGGTGGCAGAAGGGGGGGGCTAACAGGGCTTATCCACCCCAAACATGGGGCAGTGGTAGGGCCGCGAGGCAGCCCAGCTGCAGGCTTTCAGCAGCTGCAGCAGCGGTGGCTTGGGGAGGGGCACACACACAGCAGTGAGGGAGGGAGAGGGCTGGGGTAGGCCCTGCACAGCCAGGGTGGGGTGCAGAACGGAGCTGCAAGTGGGTCATCCAGGGCACACCCTGGGAGGGATGGGAAGGCATGTGACCCCAGATCTGCACAGGGCAGGGCAGGCTGCCACTGTGGGCTGGGGCCAGAGCATCTCCAGGCTCTTTCCAGGGAGAGGTGGGGGGCTGGGCCATGCTGTGCTCAGGGTGGGCAACAGCATCACTGGGAGGGGAGCTATGGGGAGAGCTGCAAACACCCTAAAATTCACCATAACCCCCCAACCAAGCACTGCCGCTGCCTACCCTGAGAGCAGCATGGCCCAACCCCCTGTCAGGAAGAGCCCAGTAGAGCCCCGGCCCCAGCCTGCAGCAGCAGCCCACCCTTTCCCCATGCAGATCACAGGCACATGTCCCCCCTGGGAACTGCCACCCCTTCCCCGCACCAGGCACCCCCCAGACAAGCCACTCACAGCTCCATCCCACACCTCACCCCAGCTGTGCAGGGCCTGCCCCAGCCGCAGCCACAACCCACTCCCTCACCCCCCCACCAAGACCCTTCCCCCACAAATTTAGCTGCTGGGGGGGGGCACACATGCATGCACATCTACTCAACCCCCTGCCTCAAATAATTATTTTCCCTCCGCCTATGGTTATAGATTAAACCAATTTGAATATTGACAGGTAATAGATAGACCAGGACCAAGACCAGGACCAACTGTGAAATCTGTGTTCCTGTCTACAGGATTGGCTGATTACCTTACGTGTCCTAATTTACAGTCTATACCTCCACTGAATAAACTAAGCTCACACAGGATGAGACTGTATCTAGTACTGGAGAACAACTACAGCTCTATACCCTTTTACAACAAGAGGAAACTGAGCTACCAATCTTGCTTCTCTATACCATCACCTATGCCTCCCATATTTCTCTCCCTCCCACCATTTTGCCTAGTTGAGAACCTTCCATTCTCTAGCTACCACTCTTACAATCTGCAGCCTCTAAGCCCCAGATGGGGTCTCTTCTGGGTGGGTTCCCCAGTTGGGTATGGTGCACTTCGTACAGGGGCCAAAAATCTGAAGGACAGGGTTCTACAACTGACACTGTGAAATGACGTGATTCTCCACTTACTGCTTGTGCCAGCCAGGGCTCAGAGCAAGAGCAAAGCCCAGAAGAAGGGCACAGCAGGAGGAGAGCTTTCAGCACCTATTGGGGAGATTTTTTTTTTTTTTTTTTTTACATCTCATATAAAATAACTGGGGGGTGGGGGGATCCTAACCACTCATTGCCATTAAAAGCCCCTGAGTCCTTTACTTAAGTGAAGCTGTTAAGCCGTCTGCCCAGGCCAAATTCCAGGTAAGGTGACAAACTACATGGAAAAGACAAATCCTTTAAATGAAAGGATGATTAAAGCCATAGTGTTCAGCCAGACATACCACACAAATCCTTTCCAGTACCTTATTAAAATGCTAAAAGATCAAATTAAATCCCCTGAGATTCAGGGAAAAAAGGTCACTGTTTACCTGTTTTTGTAGAATTTTCCGAACAATAAAAATGAAGTTGTCTTGAATATTAAAATGGATTTACATTTCATTTCCCAGCACTAATAAAAGGATCACCACTTCAATGAAGACCGAGTCATTTAAGGGCATCTTTTTTCTTTCACAGTTTATACAGAATAAATACATGAGCCATTTTCAATAACTCAGGTAAAATTTAAATTTCCAAATACTGCTAGTTTTGGAAGATCTATGCCAATTATAAGGCTTTTGCTCTGAAATACTATAACCACCAAGTTAAGCTAAAATAGAAGACCATCATCAACTTAAAAGTCAAAGTTTTACTTTACATATTTAAAGCAGTACTCTAAAAAGTTACAATTCAAACAACCTGAAAGATTAAAGAAAAGCCCATTTTTCTGTGTATTTGAAAATTTCTTGCATATGCTCTGTTTGACTGTTTACTTTGAAAAGTAAGTTTCTCCTATGGTTTGTTAATGCTTTTCCATAGAACAACTGAAGGAGGAAAAAAACATTTTAAAAATACAAAAAGGAAAAAATGCAATTGCAATATTGCAAATATTGGCAGAGACAGGCAGAAAAGATGTGTGGGCCTGAAATACTTTTAACACTCCCTTTCTTCCTAATTCTTTAGTTTTCCATTTAAAGTATGGTCAGTAGACAGTGCCAGTGTTCTTTCTGGGTGCTCCTGGTCTGCACTGTTTGAAGTGGTGGTTACAAGTCCCCTGAGTCCTAATGTGTCTGGCAGCACAGTGAATACAATTTGTTCCCCATCTCTTGAGGATGAAGTTTAGAAAACATTTTGTACCTTTCTACATTACTGCTGCAACGAGACAGTGTGCAGTCCATAGCCAGAGTCATAACAGTTGCTCAGTCTGGACTAGCGTAACGGCATTCACTCCAAAGTAAAGCATGCAAAAACAGACATAATCAACTCTACTCCCTGACAATTGGTCCAGACTCAGTCCATTTCATCAGTCTCTGTCTAAAGGAGATAATTTATAGCCTTTTACAAATGACGCACTAAATCTAATAGATTTACTAAATCTAATAGCCCAATCTGCTAAATGTTAACTGATTCTTACAAGATAGAAGACTGCTTCCACGCCAACTGCAAGATCAGATGCACACCCTACATTCAGATGCAGTTGTCAGTATCTTCAGGTAAGAAACCCATAATAAACACCCACATAGGGCCTAATCCTAAGAGACACTGAGCATCATCCAGGCTCAGACCCCCAACTCAGAAATGCACTAAATAAATAGGAGGACACAGTATTTTTGAATATCCAGAGGAACAAACATAAGACTGCTGCTTCTGTGCTAGGAACATCCAAGTCCTTTTTAGGCTTTACTATCCCAAAAAGATGTACTTTTACAGTGGGATAGGTAATGCACATTAATCATCCTGCTGTAAAAAGCACAGTGGGAACAAAAAGCCCTGCAGTTTTACCACGAGGTAAACAAGGTGAAGTCAGCCACTGGCCAGAGAGATAATGTTGCCCTTGCATAACTACATCATCATAAACATTTCAAGCATCTTTTCTCCATTCACATATCACACAGTGAAAGTTGGTGGCACACCAACCTTCTTGCTGGAGAGGACACACTGGTGTCTGTGGAGACGAGGCCTATGTCTACTTTACAAAGTGCAAATAACTTCAGGTCATATTAGTTAACTTGTTTTGAGTTATCTGAGTTTAAGAGTGGTCACACTGCCAAATAACACTGAAGTAATACACAGAAACTGTATTAGCTGCACAGAGGAGTTATTTTAGTTCCTGATGGGTTGTGCACTGACTGCATGCAGGTGCTAATTTCTACTGGAAGAATTTTTTTCCAGTAGAAAAACAGCCCAGGAACTGGACTATACAGATGTTCCTCCAGCCACATAGCTGGAGAGCTTTACAGACAAGCTCTCCAGCTGCAGGGCAGTCGAGGGCTGCTCCCTAGATCACCCCACCCTTAAGGAAGCTCATTAATGGACAGCATGCCCTCTCCCCTGCCTGGGAAGGGTATAGGCTGTCAAGTGGCAGTTGACAACTGCTGAAAAACAGCAGCTGCCAAAGACAGGTTGGAAGGGTTCCCACCCCAGGTAAATGCCCCCCCTCATCCCACAAATCAGCTGGCTAGAAGGAAGAAGGCAATTTCCAGAGAAGGGAACCCTCCCAGTTCTCTTCCCCCAGGAGATCAGCCCCCGCTCTTTGCACTCTACTCCATTGATCCAAAGGAGTGCAGGGAAAGGAGGGAGCACTCGGTCACTGTGACAAGGCTCCAGGGCCATGTCCAGGCAAGCACAGATGTTTGGTTCCCCAAGGACAAGTAGCAGCAGTGGACCTTGCACCACAGCTACTTGTCCCCAGGGAACGCCAGTGACAAATACACTTTTGTGTGGAAAATTACCCTGGGGGCAGTAGGAGAGGCTGGGGCCAGCACTGTGGGATCAGAAAAACCAGCAGAAAAAAAAGCAGGAAGCAGCACACACGGTCAGCACGCCCTTGCAATGCAGAGAACACCTGACTGTACGGTATGTGGAGCTGCCTACAGGCATGTGTGTGGTGCCACACACCATACAGCTGCGCTTATCTGAACGTGTCCTAGGAGTCTTGCAGCAGAGGCATAGCAGCCTGCTCACCCACTGTTCTGGACTGACCCAGAGCAGTGCAGGATGACTTAGGGGCATTTCACAGCAGCATCAAGTCTTCCAAGCCTGCTGCTGTGGCACAACAGCCTGTCTCCTAGCCCTACTCCCTGCTGCTGACTTAAATCACTGCCCTGCCACTCAGCTGGATCACAAGGACAGCAAGGAGAAGTCAGTCAGAGTCAGAAAAGCCCTCCATCTTTTCCCAAAACAGGGAGCTTCCCAGTTTGGGGAAGAAGCAGGGAGTGGTGGCTGCTGCTCCCTTCCCCTCCCAGTCTACAGGTCAGAGGGAAGTAGCTGTCCCCCATGCCTTCTCAACACTGGGGTAACTGTGGTTTCAGGAAGGCAAAGGAGTCCTCCCAGGAGGTGTCAAACAAGGGGAAAGTGTATAGACATTCAGTCTCCCAGGAGACACTCTCCTGGGGGTTATTTCATCCTGGTTGTTGCCAGATTATTTGTCTCCTGGAGCAGCCATTTTTGCTCCAGGAAAGAAAGCCAGAATGTCTGTATATTTTTGGTTTCTTCCAGGAGAACAGTGATTCTCCTGGTAGAAGCAGAACGTTTATACCTAGCCTTGATGCAGCCTATACAGCTGAGGTCTCCTGAAAAGCAAGTTAAGAACACCATTACATTTAAGTAAAGAATGAGTGAGTGAGTGAGTGAGTGATCATTCATAACTCACCTTGGTAGTGAAATAAGCCTTTAAAACTTCTGAACTTAAACTTCTAGACAAAGCTGGAATTCTGAAACATCTATTAGGATTTAACAAGGACCATGCTGCTGGCTACCTTGTACCACAGATACTTTGTGCACAGTGGGGTTGCAAGATGCCTATAAATCTAGCCATGCATGTACACATTTTTTTCTAAGTCTGTGGCAAACAACAAAAGGTAAACAAATCTATTTTGCCAAATACTTATAGGATACCAAGGCCTATTTGATCTGTAGAAGTAAGAGTGTAAGAGGCTGAAGAATCACAATAAATACATTCAAAATGGAAATCCAAAAGTATTAAATCTTTTAACATATTATCAATGTTAAAATACTTAATACTTTTCACCCAATCAAGAAACATTTTTAATATAGCTGGTAAGCCAATTAAACTTGATAGAAATACAAAGACATTCCTATTTTTAAGGCTCCTCAATAGTAATTAAAAGGATACATGTTACTTGAATGACTGGGTCTGAGTCACAATCTTCCCACACACATCACTGTGAGATGTACTTGCAAAACAAAATCAATAGAGCATGTTATGTACAGGAATTGTGAAATGGGAAGAGATGAAAGAAGTGATAGACAGGCATGTTGGTTGGTGGCTTGTTCTACTGAAGAGGGAAAGCCAAATTAGCAATGAGTCTTGGGGTATATGAAAAAAAACCAGCAATCAGAATAATCTGGTTTGGTTTTGAAAGATAAAAAAACAAAACAAACAGTGGAGATAATGGATAGTTTGCTCCCCTAGGAAGTAATGAATAGTTCTTTTGTCCTCCATCTTCCCAATCCTGCAATCCTCTAAGCCTAGAGTTGACTTAACTATTTAACACAAAGTCCATGAAATAACTTACAGCAGACAAGTTAAGAATGTGCATTTGTAAGATCAGAGCCCAACTTAAAAATAAATAATTGAAAAGACAGACAAAGACATGCCATATGAAAGAGGCTGGCTTATTTTAAAACACTGTAAAGATGAAACTTAATTCTTAGGATGATGCACAAAGTCATTAAAGGTGAACCTAGTATGTTACAAAATTGTTTCAATTGAAGGTCACAAAAGGATGACTATGCAGATTCATATAGCCAAAGTAATAATGTAAGAAATTTGTATTCACCATACTTCCAGAATTGTACTATCCATTTGGGAAGAGAAAATAGGAATGAAGTGAATAAAAGAAAGGGAATGAGTAGATCTAAATAAGAGACTCTAGTTCAACTGGAAGTCATGGAGCTTGATGAAGGAATCACTAAGGGCTACAGTCATAAAGAGACTTTGATTTGTAATGTTTAAACTCTTCACTATTCTGCTGCCAAACAGAACTTTCATCCCTGACTTAGTCTTGGTCTCTGTGCTACAAAGTTGTGCTGACAAAGCTTTGTTGATTATAGCATGCAATGCTTTCACCTTATCCGGATGTAGTCATATCAAGAGAAGAGGACTTCCACCATGCGCAGGTTCTGTCAATCAGGGAATGGATGTGGAAGGCCCTTTTTCCCCACTCTACATGATAGGGAGCAGGAATCTGAACCCAGATTGTCCACCTCTCATGACAGTTTCCTTCATTACCAGGCCATTTAGGCAGGACTGTGAAGCTGTTCCATTAGGAATAAATACATAAATAAATGTTCATTGGAGAAGGGGTAGGGATCCAATTCCTCCAAAACTCCAGGCGAGTGCCCTAACCACTGGACTCCTAAATAAAGAAGAATGGACATATGCATATACATAGGCAAATAAACAGTCTTGTCTGCAGCTATATTTTGTGCACAGTCTCATCCATTAGGCTCTCAGACCACTGACCACAGCAGCTCCGCAGAAGAAGCCCAAGGAGAAATCCAGGCCTCAGGCAAGGATTTGGGCTCCAGCTTTACGATGTAGGCAGAAAAAAAAAATGTAGACACCTACGGCACCTATAAATGTGCTGGACAGCTGTTAGTTGGGAGGTGGGGAGAGGCTGTTTATGCATGCCAATTAGCATGCATCAGAGTAGACTTGATTAATCTAATTAGCATGCTCCGGCAGCTTCCACGTCATGTGTAATCAGTGTTCCCATGCTTCAAAATGGCTATGGCAGCGTTTTAACTAAAGCTTGTGAAACAAGCTTTAGTTAAAGCGCCCCTGCTGTCATTTTGAAGTGCAGGATGTTGAATACACAAGACACTGCGGGTGCTTTAATTAGAGCGGCTCCTGAGAACCACTTTAATTAAAGTGCCACCTGGAACACATATAAAGATGCCCGTAGGCTCCCTCTCTATATGTGCAGATAAAGGTGCAATGGGATCTAAAGCATGTTTCCTGCCATGCCACATGGCAGGAGGCACAAGTGTGGGATTGCGCCTTAGATCCCATCATACCTTATTGCCAGTGCAGGGAGAGCCTGATCCTGGGCTCTCCCTACATTGGCAAGAAGCAAGTTCCCATGTCTGGGAGTCTTACACATCCCAGTTTGAGGGGCTACTAGCCTCAGGGGTGCCCCATGTGAAACTCACAGGGTAGGAGGATGCCAATGCAGAGATCTCCACCCTGGTGGTACAGGTCATTGCAGGTCAATTCCCCCCACCCCCAAGGGTGCAGTCCTCCAGCTCCAGGGTTTCCCCACACCCACAAGGCAGGGGGCATCACTGTGTGGCTATCCTCAGGCCCTGGGAGCCCCAGCGATTGCAACAGCTGCAATCCCCAAGGTCCAGGGGTTTCACATACCCTCAACCATAGGATCTGGAGGTTTCATGCACCCCAAGCCCTAGGGATCGCATCAGCTGGAATACCCATGGTCCTGGGGTTCCACACACCCCTGAGCCATAGGGATTGTGGCAGCTGTAATTCCCAAGGCCCAGAGGTTTTATGCTGGCCACAGTGAACCCATGAAGCTGGGAGCTCCATCAGCTGCAGCCAGGGGTGACTGGTGCCTCCCGAGCCTGGGGGGACACAATTTGTGGGCGGGCTCAGGGGTGGGCCAAAAGCCCCATATTCACTCCTATACTTCTCTGCCACAGCTTAGTGTCCCCCCTCCCCCAACACACCCCCAGCCCACAGGGCAAAAAAACTGCCCCGTCCTGAGCAGCGTCAAGTCGGGGGCCAATCTCAGGGGGGCACATGCACCCCCCATACCTCCCTGTCAGTCACCTGTGGCTGCAGGGGAGACCCTGCTACATGTGCAAATTAAAACTTGCTAGCAGCCAGCTATAAAGTCAGTACACATTTTCAATGTTTAATTTTGTTGGTGCTTGGAGCTTTTTATTGTATGATAGCTACTTTACATGTGTGGCTGACCTCAAGGTAATTGCACAAATGATCAGTTAATTATGCAATTAGCTGTAATGTGCAGAGGGGGCCCTAGATCGAGATCCTATTCCATTGTGGACGCATCTACATGTGACACTTAATGCACATTAAAGGTAATATGCATTAAGGGCACACATCTACACATGTAATCCCTTAATGCTAATTAGAAATGGCAAATTTAGACTATTTGCACCTAAATTTGATACCTGAAGTCCACAGCATTTATGCACTTTAACACCTGCACATGTTGACACCTGCCTAAAACCACTTAATTTGCATTAAAGCTAGTGTGCATTAAATTTCGGTGCACTTAAATGCACGTGCAGACATGCCCTGTGTGTCCAAGTGGACTTTGATGCCCAAGTGCAATTATAGTCAACTATTTGTTCCTGAAAAATCCAACCTGCCTTTGTAACACACTACCATCTTACCCTTAAGACTGTCACAAAGAAGCAGCAAGGAGGGGGAGGGGCCACTCACCTTTTAAATCAAGCAGGGTGGATTAGGGTTACATATAAGCATCTAAGTGTACTTAAACGCCTAATACACAGAATAGAATCTGGGCCTTGGTGGATTTTCGGTGCCTACAGGGTTTTGCAACAGCTGAGCAGGGATATTACAGATGTCAGTAGCCTCTAAATAGGATTCTTAGAGTTTGATCCATCAGTAGACTTATTTGCCTTTATGAAACATTAAGGCTTTTATGGTAGAGGAAGTCAGGCTAGATGAGCACAACAGACCCTTCTGGCTTTTAAAGAAGGAATCTAGATTCCAGTTTCAAGGCCTGCTTATCCAAATCTACCTGTTTTTTGCTACAATACTGAATTCTAACCCAATGGCTGAAGAAAACTTTAGGCTGTAATTGGGGAAACATCTCTTTCTCAGTAGAACAGCAACCACATTCATGACAATGGACTACATCTGGCAATTGGAGATGTTGCTATTTTCAAATGTCTTTGCCTTGCTTCCACATTTAATCACCCATGTAGGCTGAGTATTGTCTCTGGATCTCTCGACTATGTACATTAGCCCATAAACAGAATTCCATAATATCATCCCAAGTTTTTTACAGCTATTAGAAGCCATGTCATTAAATTACTCTTTTTATAGTAATTGACAAATGTATGAATGAGTGTATTTGCCAAATACATTTCCTGTCATTGACTAGCACTGAAAATTTCAAATTACAGAGCAATGAAAATGCAGAAATGCACTTTATTACTTAACAGTTTTTGGTAATGAATCTGCCTGTTTGTGTTTTAAAGACTGAATATATAAAACAGAAGAGTTGTTAAGAGATTGTGCTTCCTAACTTGTACATTCAGATTCTGGTTTTAGGAACACATCTAATAAGAATACAATGCCTTCTAAAAACACTGAATTGCTGTTGAATAGTTAACATTTGCTGTCAGGTACTAATGACCCTAGGCAGCATACTTTGCTTTCATCTGTCATCATAATCAACCAATACATAGCCACTGGATTATTAAAAGAATCTCCTCACAAGATTACTTGATATTTCTGAGGCTCTTTTTCATTCAAAGCATGTCCTTTTCTTCCAAAATCAATATGATACCTGCGAAGCAATGAAATCCTTTGGGCATATATGTCCTATACCTAAATAAAAATACCTACAAGGCTGTATATGATCCCTGACATTTAGGGGTTCAGGATCCTATTACTGAGGTTCTACCAACCCTATACCTTCCCATTTCTTTGACTCTCTATAGCTGGTTCCTTTATTCTAATACTTCTCTTAGTCCTCCTTTGGCTTCTTTTTAGACCTGTCTCCTGCCACCACCTCCTCAACCTTTCTATTCAATATTCATCTGCCTCCTGCTTTTCAGTGATATGTTATGGGGACTCGGGGATTTAGAAGTCTCTTTGCATCATAAAGCCTACAAAATTTCAATTGGTCACTCTGAAGAGGCTGCCAGGCCTTCTTGGCCTCAGGTATGAGACAGCCAAAGATAAAATGCATGGTAGGAGGACAAGAAACATAGGTAGGAGAAAATGCTGGAAAATAGTAGGGGGGAGGATCTGGGACTGCAGGTGAGAAGGGGAAGTAAGGCCAGTTGATAGAGTCTGGGAGAAGAAGGGTAAAAAGTGGAGAGAAAATAGATAAGGATCACGTGGAACATATGGGACCTGTGGCTGACACACAATGTCACATCCTGGCATGTGGATGCCTATATCACCTGAATCAAAATAAACCATGTGGTAGCAACAAGATCAATAGGGGAAAACAGTATCTGGCAATGTACCAGAAGCAAGGAAAAGCAAAAATTCATGCAGGCAAATAAATGGGGCCTAAAGAGGTATAAGGATGAGTTAAAGGAGAGGTAGGGTCATGCATCAGTTGTACAGAATCAGTGTCTAATTACACTGCTGATAAGAAGAAAGTAGAGAACAGACAAAGCTCAACTTCAAGTCAAATAACCCTCCAAAACCCCCTAATTCTCTTACGTTCCATAAGCAAGCTTGCATGTGTTACTACAAGTGTGCCTGTTAAGTTGCATAAGGAAAATTTTCTAACCTATTTATAAATCTGTACTACCTAAATAAATTTTTAATACCTAAAAGGGCCAACAATCAAAGTTCCATTGTGTCTGTAATCTCTCTGGAAGAGAGATTCTTTCACTAAGTTTTGTATTGCGCCACAGACTGGAAGGGGGGAGAAAAAGTACATGAAAGAGATGTCACACCGTGGATCTGAGCCATGCCTCCAGGCCCCAAACCCAGTGCATTTTCAAGATTAGGGAGGTAACAATTGGTCTTCTATTGCTTTTTCCAGTGCCTCAAAAGTAAGCTTCCCTTGCCTGTCTTAACAGACTGATCTTCCATGCTGCCCATGCAGGATCATTTCCTGAATGTTTAGAAGCTAACCAGCCCCTGTTCTGTTCAAGCATTTGTGTAAGCAGCTCTCAGAAGGAAACCAAAATAGCACTGTCCCTGGATGAATCTCTTTTTCCTCAGGACAAATGGATCTTACTGGAAGCTTCTTTAATGAAGGAACTTTTTGAGCAAGAAACACATTCACTAAGATCAATCAATAAGATAGAAAGGTTAGGCTGTGCAGTGACTAATGAGCATCCTTAAAAGCTTTACTTGAGACGCATGCCAGCATTATGATAGCAATGATAGACACTTTAGACTATGTGGGTCAAAGCAGAGAAACTCACTGGCTGAAGTAATGATAGCACAAACAACATATTGCTTCCATAGAAGGCTAACACAGAATGTTTTTAGGTTTTTTATTATTATTAAAAAGCCAAAAGTTTCTGAAAAGCTGTTTTTCAACTGCTACAAAGGGTAAAAGTTTTAGGTATAAGCTATAAATGTTATTAAACAAATGTTCCAGATCAAGGCAGGGGTCCTGAACACCAAATACTTTGAGATGAATTGAGATGAAGTTGAAGCAAATAGGTTTTCAAATAAGCAGTTCGGGAGGGGACAATGAGGAGAGGTAGAATACTTCTGTTAGGCTACAGAATGGCAGAGTACTCCGGGGTAATAGATCCAGCAGCCAGAAAGCTCTTGGCAATATCTTCACACCTCTCACAGTCTGCCCTGACCAGTGCTGCCTACCCATTCCTTTTGGTACCAAGGACAGCACCCTTCCACAGGCTCTGCTAATGAGACTGGCTTTTCTGTGCATATTGTCTGTGTCCTGGCCCTAGTCCTACTGTCTTTGGGACTGCTCCTATTCTAACTCATTTTTTTTAGCCTTGATGGATGGCAAGGTACAAGACCTTAAATCTTCTTCCTATATTGGGCTCATCATTTCCTATGTCTCTGGTAAAAGGAAGCTGTGGGGGAAAGAGAACTTGAAAAAAACAAAATTCACCCCTTAGTTGTTTGAAGTTAATCAGGTTTGGAAAGTTAGAATTTGAAGCAAAGAGAGGTTACCAAGTATAGAGAAGGTGAAACAAATAAAGCAGACTTGTGAATATGGATCAACCGCATGGTTCTCTCTACTGCATGGGGCATACCTGATGGACTTAAGATAAGCAGCTCTTTCTCATTTGCTATTGTATATCAGTCACCTAATTCCCTTTCTAAATCCTGACAAAGAAGAGCACAACAATGGGTCTGAGCACATAAATGAAACACAAACCTACCTCTGACAGACTCACTTGCCTAGTCTCTGCCTCAGTTTCCACATCCTTAAAACTGGAATACCAGATCAGACCATAAAGAGCTGCTATGTTGAGAATGCACTTTCACATGAATACATTGACTTAGTTAGCATTTACATCAGGTGTTTTATTCTATAATGCATTACCCTTTTAAAGTGACAGCCAAAACTTTAACTGGACTAATATAAGAATAGAATTACTTTATAATTAATGTAAAACATTTGCCAACCTCATCCCAATATTTAGTGTACACACAGACACACACAATGCCAGAGAATCACAACACACGTTAAAAGTCAAAGAACTAACAGAAGCATTGAATAAGCTGCATATTGGAAGTGTGGGAGCTCATTAAAAAAGCACTGCAGAAGAATGCTTGAGGCAAATGCCATTCAACTTTGTTCTACTGTGAAGATATTTAATCGTCACAGCCAGTCATAAGGGAACAGGCTTTCCATGTAGGAAGGAATCAGTTTCTTATTCTTAAGCTCACTGCTGTTCAGCCTTCTGGAAGTTATTCACCACATAGGCTCCATGAGTTTAAAGCAGCTTCTTAGTTCTGAAAAACATTTCTTATAAAGCTAAGGCTTGATACTGCAAGCTGTTGAACAGCTTCCAGTGCCACTAAAACCAGGGAGCTGGGGTCCCTGACCACTTAAAAAGGCCAGACCATCTAGACATGAAGCAAGCTAACTATAAAGTAATCCAAGGCTTTGTAACCAATGAGACATAGGTAGCCATGTTGGTCTGAAGGCAAGCAGAAGACAGGGTAGGTTTGCACCTTATAGGGTGCATCTATACAAGATGCTTTACTGTGCACTAGAGCTAATTATTGCATAGTAAACATTACCGTCTACATGTGATGCCCTTACTGCACAGTAATTTCTTCTACTCAGCAGTTAACTTGTTACCTGAAAAACCAAATTATTGCTGAGCAATTATTGTGCAGTACAGCATGTGCAGATGGCCAGCCAGGAGCAAATTTGCTCCCAGTCAGCCGGGGCAGAAGATTGCTCCCTGCTCTCAGGAGCTGCCTGCTGCAGGAGCAGGCTCAACCACTAGAGTCCAGGCAGGGACAATGTCCCTTTGCTCCATCAGCAGGGAGTTCCCAGCCCCTGCTCCGCAATAGCAGAGGGGTGACTGGGAACAAGCTCTGTCCCGCTTTGGGCAGTCCCCAGCCAGCTCTGCATATGCAGACTTTTGCATACAGCCCAGGAACTCTCCCAGTCAGGGACAGATCCAGCACTGTCCCCTGATCGGGCAACTGAGGTGCTTGGAAAGAGCTGGGGTGGGGGGGCTGGTCCCAGCCCCCTGCCTCAATCCCCCACAGGGAGCTTGCAGTATCTGGGCAGGGAAATCCCTGCCCAACCAGGGAATCACTGCCAGCTGCCCCACTGGTGCTAGAGCTTCACCTGGCTGCTGCAGGGGGCTGGTGCAGGGGAGGAGGGGATGGGAGCACATTGCTCCCCAATCCCTGCATGTATAGACACCTGCCTAAGGTGGGTTTACTCTAGAATAATCCCACCCAGCAGCATTTGCACATGTAGATGGAAAGAGAGAGAGAGAAAGCTTTTATGACCTGGAGTTCACTTCATCAGATGCTATGAAAGGACATACACAGAGCAATATATAGAATAGAGAGAATGATTTCAATACAAGGGGCAGGAAGGAAGGAGAAGAGCACTTCTCTCAAGCAACACATCACTTAAATTTCATTCTCATGGATGTACCAGACCTTGCAATGAACCCATAAGACTGCTGTGACTCCACACCAATATAGATTGCAACATCACTGGATTGAATAACACAGATTTTAACATCCAAGGTTCCCTTCAGCTGCAACTGTACCAATATCACATATACAAACACCTTCTCATACTGCCCCTCTGCTATCTATGTTGGACAGTGAAGGCTACCTCTACATGTAAGAATGAATGAACACAAATCTTGCATCAGCTCCAGAAAGACATACAAGCAGTGGAAGAACACTTTAACCTTCCATTGCTGGCCTCAGGGTAGCTGTTCTCAGACAGAAAACATTTAAAACCTTTAAAACTTGAATGGGATACTGCAGAACACGAAATCATCCACAGACTGAATTATATTAAGTGTGCTTTAAACAGGGACTAAGGATTCTTATCTCATTACCTGGATTACATTGTGCAACTCCTTTGTTCTTACGGGTTGTTTGTTTGCCTCTCCCAGCACTGTCCCTTCTCCCTGTCCTTTCCTGCCTTTTGTATTCAATTCACTTTCTCCATTCTTTACGCTGCTCTGTGCAGTCCTTTCACAGCATCTAAAGTAAGCTCCAGCTCATAAAAGCTTATGCTATATATATATAGCTCTAATTTACTTAGTCTACGAGGTGCAAATCTATCTTTGTATCTGTTGTAGCCAGTAATATTCAGTGTTTTATAAAACCCAACCCTCTTTTCACAGATATCAACAGGAATGTTGCCATTGGTTGAAATACAGTAGAATCCAGACAACTGACTGGGGGGCACAGCAACCATCCACAGGCAGTAGTGGTGGTGTTGGAGGTGGGAGCATGGTGGTGGGTAGCGGGGATCACCCACAGGCAGCTGTCATGACGTCAGTGGCAAGGGTGGGCCAAGGGGGGACTGCCTGCAGGTGGCCACGGTGGCGTTGGCAGTGGGGGGGGGTGGCAAGTGGTGGGCAGAGAGCGAGGACTGCCTGCAGCCACTGTCCACACTGTTGGTGGCAGTGAATGGGGACTGGCCACAGCCACAGGTGGCCATGTCAGCAGGGGGGCAGTGACCGCCCATAGAAGCCAGTGGCAGCTTTGGCAGCAGCCAACCTCAGGTGGGGCACGTGCCCCCCCTGTGTCCCACCTATGCCCCCCACCTCTCTCCCCACTAACTTTGGCTGCCCACACTGTCTATCCTGGGGGAGTAGGCAAAGTGTTAACCTGTCTGCTTGGCTGTGGCTACTAGTCACAATTGCTGCTCTCTGGGCGGGCTCAGTCCAGGGAGGCCTAGCAGCCCAGCAGTGGTGGTGGGGGCTGGGCACACAGGTTAACCCTTCTCTGCCTGCTCCTCTGAGACAGCCACAATTAAGTGCAGGAGGTCAGGGGTTGGGTGTGGGGTGGTGGAAGACCAGGGCATGGGGAGGAACTAGGGAAGTCTCAGGGGGTGGAGAAAGCCCAAAATGGTGGTAGGGAGGAGGATTCTGACCTCTCAGTCCTTCAGGTCCCTGCTGGCCTGAATGTCTGACTGTTCCAGCCTGGAGCTAGCACTAACACTGATCAATGTTTGTGTGGCTCACTGTGTAAGGTGAAATAAGGCCCTCCTTTGCTTACAGTTTGGCAAGACCTGGAAGATGCACTATATCTGTGCACATTTATTTAATCAATTATCTAGCTTAACATACTTTTGAGAATCTTAATTTTCATATTTTGATAGGAAAAGAAATGCATCTGTCACCATTTTTTAAATATTAAACTTTTAATCATGATTTGAGTCAAATTTCATTGGGATAAGTAAATAAGTGAGAAGTAAATAAAAATTTATACAAAAAGCATTTGAAATTTGTTTTTAGTTAAATGCAAGTATTTGAAGTATGTGACAAACTTTTTTTTTCTCATCAAAAGGTGTTTTGAATTAACACTAACCAAAGCTTTATTTTTTTGTCTGTGAACTGCTGGGTTTTGGTTATTTTTGCTTTCTGACTTCATAGATTTCGTAAACATTAGAGTTGGAAGGGACCTCGGAAGATCATCGATTCTAGCCCCCCACCCAAAGGGCCGGAAGTCAGCTGGGGTTATAGGATCCCAGCAAGATAAGCATCCAATTTGCTCTTGAAGGTATTCAATGTAGGTGCTTGAACTACCTCCGATGGCAGGCTGTTCCAGACCTTGGGGGCTCAGACAGTAAAGAAATTCTTCCTTATGT
>NW_017728943.1:60871298-60872474 GCF_001723895.1 Crocodylus porosus
ATCCACTTTCCTCCCTTTCTTGAAGATAGGCACCACATTGACCTTCTTCCAGTCTTCGGGCACTACACCAGAGTGCCAGGAGTTTTCAAAGATCCGTGCCAGGGGCTGAGCTATGACGCTCACCATCATCTTGAGTACCCTGGGGTGTAAATTGTCAGAGCCGGCTGACTTGAAGGTATCCAGCTGCTCAAGATGTTCCTTCATGAGGTCAGCATTTATGGAGGGCAGGGGATCTCCCTCACCCGGACCTCCCTGCCCCATAGCTGGCAAGACCGATGCAAAGTACCCATACAACAACAAATAGATCTCCTTTCACACACCTCTGTCTTCCATTGATTGGGGGGGGGGGGGAAAACATACTCTTCTGCTTTTTCAGTCTATTTTCCAAGTTTGAATGAATAAAGTTGTGATCTATCTGACGAAGTGTGCAAGCTGCGTATTCTGAGGGGGAGTTGGATTAGTGGAAAATGACCAGAAATGGATCTAAAAACATTGATGTATACATAAGTAATGCACACAGAGTCACAGAGGCACACAAGAAGCTTGGGGCAGAAGAGCAGAAATTCTGTAGCAGGTAGGATTCAATTTAATGAGCCTCCAAGGTCTGGAACAGCCTGCCATCGGAGGCGGTTCAAGCACCTACATTGAACACCTTCAAGAGCAAATTGGCTGCTTATCTTGCTGGGATCCTATGACCCCAGCTAACATCCGGCCCTTCAGGCAGGGGGCTGGACTCAATCTTCCGAGGTCCTTTCTAGCCCTAATGTCTATAAACTCTATGAAATTAATTGCAGAGCCAGCTAAGGTCAAAACAAACCTGCCCTGGCCAGCAGCTCAGGGCTACTTGCCCTCGGGATCCTCAGCTGCCTGTGTGTGATCCCCGCTACCCTCCACCATGCTCCTACCTCCAACACCACCACTGCTGCCTGTGGGTGGTTGCTGTGCCCCCCAGCCTCAGGAGGCATGCATCGTTCATGGTGGGGGGGCAGTGAATGGGGATCTGGGGTAGTGGGAAGGGGAGGAAGAAGAGGTGGGCTGTTTATATTAAAGTGTATTCTAGAGTGGCTACACTTTAGTGTACTAGGAATTAGGTAACATGGATCAGAGATAATCCTACCCTGGAGTGGCATAATTATAAGCCACCAAATGAGTGGCTTACTACTAGTTTCAGGTATT
>NW_017728943.1:60872574-60886170 GCF_001723895.1 Crocodylus porosus
GGAGGCATGCATCGTTCATGGTGGGGGGGCAGTGAAGTGAGCCCAATCCAGGCCAGCAGAGGAGGAGTAGCAGGCAGGCTGTTTACAGGAAAGTGTATTCTAGAGTGTCTACACTTTAGTGTATTAGGAATTAGGTAACATGGATCAGAGATAATCCTACCCTGGAGTGGCATAATTATAAGCCACCAAATGAGTGGCTTACTACTAGTTTCAGGTATTAATGTGCACACAGTACAGGGGTTAAGAACTCCAGGGGCTGCCCAAAACTACCGTGTAACAAGACCCGAAGATTATTTCACTTGTAAATCAACTTGTTTGGATACTAGTCAATGAGACTCAACATTGCATTATGAAAATTACAGAATAATACAAGGATGAGACAAGGTTAAAATTGACTAGTTAAATCTTGCAGATTTAAAACATAACTCAAATTGGCAATTTAAAAGTCAAATCAACCCTAGACCCTATCCTTACCACTGTCACATAATGAGTCCTCATTATCTACATTCTAGTATGTGCTACTAATATTTAAGGGAGCTTGATAGCCCCTCCAACCCAAAAATCTACTTGCCACTGGAAGCATAGTGCATGGGCAGGCAGCTCACTTGGTCTCTCTTAGCCTTCTACTCGTCTTGACCTCTAGGTAGAGTTTCTGCGCTACTCTTTGCACAATGCATCAGAGTAGATCTAGTCTCCATGTAACCTCCTCAAGCCCACCACAACACCACCAACCCTTCTACCACTTGACATTATTAACTTATTGCAAACATTAAGATCAAGCTTTGCTGCTTCAAGCATTGAGAAATCTGTTGCAAAACATATATGCAACAACTAGCTAATTGCTCATCAAGAATGACAGATTTGAGGGAGTGTTTACATAACCCCCCCACCCTTGCCCTCTGCTCACCCTTCGGGGCCAGCCATGTAAAGACTCTCTCTGCCACCGCCTCCTTCTCCAGCCTCCAGTGCAGGGGCTCCTTCCCCACACCTGACTAATAAAAAGTTCCCTTTCAAATGCATTTGCTGTAGAGCAAACATTGTCTTAAGCACCCAACAAAAAGAGAAACAGAAGCGTATTTGTTTAGAATAACATAGGTGTGTAACTACAAGTAAAATCATATTGTACTGTAACGTTGGGTTTTTTCTATTGTTGCTTCAGGAAAACACTGCACAACAGAAAGGTCCCCTAGAAAGGACTCCAAGATATGCTGCATCTCTAATGAGCTATACAGAGCAGGCTTAAAACATCTCTGTACTCCAACTGCCCCAAATGTTCTTACTAGTGTACAGCTGCGTGTTGGAGATGTACTTAGAACCATAGAATCACAGAAAATTAGGGTTGGAAGAGACCTCAAGAGGTAATTTAGTCCAACCCCTGGCTCAAAGCAGGACCATCCCAAATTATATCATCCCAGCCAAGGTTTTGTCTAGATGGGTCTTAATAAGCTCCAAGGATGGAGATTCCATAGCCTCTCTGGGTAGCCTGTTCCTGTGCTTTATCTTACCTGCTTTACTTCAGGTTGGAGGGAAGGAATAATTCCCCTCCCTATTACAAGAAACAGCAGAGCCCCTCTGTATGGTACAGCAGATTTGACTAGCTTCTGGCTATAGAAAAATGTAATTTTCAGCCACTTTAGAAGGGGAGGAAAGCCACCACTCAAAAGCATGCATCAGCTGTTCCATCCGCATGCTCCTGTACTGGCAGAAGCTAAATCACTGTAACTTTAACCCTGAATGAAATGGGATCCAAGCTGCAATGGTTTTGCTACACTTTAATCATTACAGGAGGTTGCAGACCTAACACTTGCACGGTAACACCTTATACTGGTATAAGTTTATGTAGATACAAATGTTACATCTGTCTATCAGCATCATACCCACACTCCTCTTCATGAAGGAGGCAAAGAATGCCCAGTAGAGCCACACAGTGGTGCATTCACTATCCTAACCCTGTCTCTATCTCATGTCCTGTTAGTGTACAAGTAGCTCAAAGTTGGAATATGTAGTTCAGAAAGAGCACTGACCCCTCTGTGCAGGCTTTCCAAATGTTGTTTCCCTTTTTGGATTTAAACAGATTTGATAAATGTATCAATATCAAATTATCCTGATATAAAACTCTTATGTTGTAAGGTTACATCTGCAACCTCCCCTCCCATAGTGACACCAGTATAGCAAAACCATTGCAATTCTAACCCTGATTCATTGAGGGCCAAAGGTAGAGTGGTTTAGCTAACCTGTATGGCAGCAGGGACTTCTAGATATAACAATTCCATTGTAAAAGGTGATGCACAACGTCAAGGGGCAGCTCCCCACCCTTTAAAGCAGTTAAAATGGTATATTTGTCCACAGACGCATGTTCATAACTTTGGTGAAAGCCATGCACTCATTTGGGGGGCGGGGGGGCGAGGGAAGTCAAGTTCTTCCCAGAATAACTTATGCTTTTACAAGGAAGAAGTGCCAGGAAGTTTCTTTTCTTTTCAGGGAACGTGCACATCTTCCATACCACCCATTACCTCTAATGCAGCTTGTATGTCTGCAATGAAAAGCAAAATTGATTAGCCTTCCCTGCCAACCCTGGAGATTTACACCTTCAGCAGCTTCTAACAATAACACCACCACAGACTGATCGAAAGTGTTTAGAACTCTACAGTAGGTTGGGGGAAGGGGTTCTCCCTCTCTCTTTAAAACTTAATTTTAAAGAAAGTTTAAAATGAAGGGGAAAAGTCTCTTTGGTGACCATCACAAATCACCCCTTCTCTCACACCAAACTAGCAGGTTTGGGAATGACCCCCACTGAGGGGCCTGAAGGCAAATGATTAAACAGCTGCTATCCTGAACAAGAGTTTAATTAATGTAATCAAAGCCATAATTTCTTTAACACTGTAAATATAGTAATAAAACATTGTCCATCTGATCAATCCCTCTTTCTCATTCTAATTGTAGAAAAATGTGGATTTGGGAGTATTTTAAAAAGTGAATTTGGGATGCTGCTTCAGCAGTTTAGCTGATACAAGGGGCTAGTGCCCCCAGATACCAAGTGGCTGGGCCTTTGAGGATCCTGAGGGCAAGCAGCCCTGAGCTGCTGGCCAGGGCAGGTTTTTATATTGCTGGGGCCAGCACAGGTGCTGGCCCTGGGCTGTAGCTCCCCCTGGCTACAGATCCAGAAGGAGCCAGACAGGGTTATTTTGCCCCAAGTGGCACCATTTGCTCCACAACGAACTGCATGTCTGGGCACGTACACTGAGGCAAAAAACCCTGGCTCAAATTTGCAATGCTTCCTTTTGAGCTGCTGCAAGCTCACGTGCTTGCATGTGTGGACATGCCCAGCCAGTATCTATGTTACACAGAACATTCTGTTTTTCATGAAGCAATGCCAGAAAACTAAATTATTTCAGCTGTAAATATTTGATTTTGGTGTGGCATCATAGCCTCAGAAGGGAAGCTGCAGTTTGCTTAATATTCCCAGTCAGTTGTAGACTGGTCTACATTTCCCACAGAACTTAAAGCCAGAAGAAAGCATTGAATTAAACAACCTGCTCCTCGGTATATCATAGGCCATGTAGTTTCATCCATCATTTAAGTTCAAAAATGTGGATTGAACTAATCCATTTCAGCCCTCAGGAGACTAAACTGTTGTATGTCACTTCAGGAGAGACAGAGGTGCTACCAATGACTAAAATCTCACAGTGACAAAGAACTGATTAGTTGAGATGTGCCCAGTTGATTCTTGTAGGTGACTCATTAACATTTCTGTATAGAAGAATGGAAAGCCCTCAAATATGTTAATGATCTCTGACCTGTGGGCAAAATTCCTTCCAGACCCCATATGTTCCTAAGAGGTTGATCATAAATGGAGTTGGAAGTAATGTCCCTTATTGAGGTTGCCTGAGACTTCCCATTATAAACCTGTAAGCATTTTCCATGCTGGGCTTGTGTTCTGGTGTAGAATTTAAATAATTTAAACTTAAATACAATCACCGTCTAGTTCATTTTTATATTTTTCAAGTAGAGGTGTGTATTCTTTAATCTACCTGTGTAAATTACTTATGTCTGTTCTCAAGACTAAAAGTATGGGTAAACAAACAAATTACATTAATTTAAGTTGGAGTTACTGCGAACAGCAAATGTGTGGGCAGCTGCTTTGTATATCTGCTTCCATCCCATGGTAAGTGAAAGCAAACCCAGGGTAACTATTTTATTTAGGGGTAAGTTGTTGCAGTTTAATTTGCATTTATTAAGGATGAAGAGTAGAGAGATGAAACCATTACTGCAGAGCAGCTGATAAAAAGCACTCTTCACCTCTTTTTAACCCACTTTTAAACTTGTTTGCTCATATTTTACAATCCTCTGCCCAATGCAGTAATTGACCTGTGCACTGCTAATAGGATATTCCCACAGACCTGCAGGAGACCTCAGCTGAAAAATGAGCCACACAAAGAACTTCCCAGATCACAGGGAAGGACTGGGTTATAGTCAGTCCAGGACTATCCCATGTTACTGGAGTAGGCTAAGAGAGAAGGTATATCCTGGGTGCGTCTGCATGTGCATTTATGTGCATTAGTTAGTACCTCTAATATGAGGTACTTGTACAAGTGCAGAGTGCCCAGGGACATATTTGTGCCACCATTTGTCCTGCAGGAAATGTGAGCCCCTACATGTGCATGCTTGTTGGGAAGTGCCCTTTGTGTCCAAAATTGTCATCCTTAACTCTCTCACCTCAGTTATCACAATGCTGAAGGTATGTGAAGACAGAAAGGTTTTCATCAGTGAGGTACCTAAAGGTCTAGACCTTGGTATGCCCTGAAACACCTCCTGTCTTGACAGTTCTCAACAGCTTTGTCCAAGGCTCATGCCCTAGGCCCCCCACCAGGTTCCACAAACCAGGCACTTCTTTATCTAACTTGCTCCCAAAGCCTGATCAAGTAGGCATTCTTCAAACACATGCAGTAGATTAAGCTCTGCCCAAACATAGCTGGAAGAAGCGGTGGCAGTATCCAGACCACTTTTTACACAATAACTCAAAGGTATTAGAATACAACTGAGTTTGAGGGAGGTTAGAATTTGAACCTCACATCTCCCACTTCCACATTTCATAGAGCTATTGAGCAGTAGGCCAGAGAATGAGTGAAAAACTGAATACTTGAAGCCTGGTGGTTAGAGCACTTCTTGGAAACTCTTAAGTTTCAGTCCCTGCTCTGATCAGTATTTTAACATTCTTTGGAGCACAGACAAGGACCCACACTGCAGCAAGGGGGCTGGCAGAAGTAGGGGCAGCACAGGTGCAACTCAACTGCCTGGTCATGGCAAGGGTGCAGGGAAAAGCCCCTGCTGATGATGCACCAAAGCCATCCGGTCCACGCCAACCCAGAGCCAGGCTGTTCCAGCCCCATAAAGGTTGCCAGCTACCGGGTTAGACAAAAATTTGTCTGAGATGGTTTGCACTGGGATGATCCTTCCTTGATTGGAGGACTGGACGT
Source organism: Crocodylus porosus (assembly GCF_001723895.1). Lineage (NCBI taxonomy): Eukaryota > Metazoa > Chordata > Crocodylia > Crocodylidae > Crocodylus > Crocodylus porosus. The sequence goes on from NW_017728943.1 coordinate 60,878,052, forward strand.
CCATGATATGCGTGGCTTCTTCAGTGCCGCCACAGCCATCTATGGTTTAAGCACTCAGGGACCAATCCCCTTGAGACCTAATGATGGAGGAGACATGATTAAGGAAAGGGGAGCTATCACTGCCTATTGGAAGGAACATAGTTTCATAGTTGGTAGGGACGGAAGGGACCTGAGCAGATCATCAAGTCAGACCCCCTGCCATAGGCAGGAAAAGATGCTGGAGTCAAATGACCCTGGCAAGGTGTCTGTCTAGCCTCCTTTTGAAGAACCCCAGGGTAGGAGTGAGCACCACCTCCCTTGGAAGTTGGTTCGAGCTCCTAGCCACCCTGACTCTGAAGTAGCGCTTCCTGATATCTAGCCTGAATCTACTCTCAGTCAACTTATGGTCGTTATTCCTTGTTACTCCCGGTAGTGTTCGGAGGGAACAGGGACTGTTCCATTGCCTGCTGGTCCCCCTCGGCAAGTTTATGATGGCCACCAGATCCCTTCTCAGCCTTCTCTTGTGGAGGCTGAACAGGTTCAGGTCCCATAGCCTCTCCTTGTAGGGCCTCCCCTGCTGTCCCTGATCATGTGGGTGGCCCTCCTCTGGACCCTCTCGATGCTGTCCACATCCCTCCTGAAGTGCGGTGCCCAGACCTGGATGCAGTACTCCAACTGTGGCCTGACCAGTGTCACATAGAGAGGCATTTTGAACACTTTCTCAAATCGAGACGCTGCTGTCCACCACAGGAAAGATCATTGCAAGAACCCTTCTTAACTGTCTCCTTCCAATCGCTGAAGAGCTCCTCCCAGACTTTCAGTGTCAGTTTAGGGCACCAAGAGGCACAACTGACATGATCTTCGCAGCTCACCGCTGCAGGAAAAACGTTGGGAATATATAAGCCTCTCTACATGGCCTTCTTTGACCTCACAAAAACTTTTAACTCTGTCAGCCAAGAAGTGTTATGGAAAATCCTGCTGAAGTACAGATGCCCACCAAAATTTGTCACCATTCTCTGCCTGCTCTATGACAGTATACAAGCCATAGCCAGCCATGTCACCCGGATGTCTGACTCCAGACTCCTAAAGTAAGTTTTATTCTCCCAGGTCAGCCTAGGTATATGTTCAAGAGGAGGGCAGAGCGAGTGCTTCAGGGAATTCCTCAAGGCCAACTTAAAAAAAATGCAACACTGATGTCAATTCATGGGTGACTATTGCCTATGAATGCTGCAAATGGAGGAAAAGTCTGCTGCAGGGATCTCAGTACTTTGAAACTTTATGACAACAACAGGAGATGGAAAAGTGGGAGTGACAGAAACAGCATGTCACAGACCAAATCAAGAATCCAGAGCCACCCACTTCACATGGAAACACATGTCCAAGCTGCAGTAGAGTCTGTCAATCCCAGATAGGCCTCATCAGCCATCTTTGGACACACAGATAAGACAATCACAGAAGACAATCATCCTTGACTGTGAAGGACTGCCAAAGAAGAGGGACTAGGTGACCCCTTCAGGTTCCTTCTAGCTGTATCTTTCCATGATTCTATTAAATGGATCTATATCACTTCAAACCAGCTGAGAAACAGATGAGTCAAGTTGTTTGTTGGCAGCTATCACCCAGGATTGTCTGGGAGTGTGGGACAAGGGTACCATATACTAGGCATCAAAAACCTGCCCCTTCAATATTGTTAATACAGAGGAAGTGTTTTGTAAATAGTAAAGAAACAAATTCAACCTGGCTATAAGTTTGCAAAGCCGGTGCAATTATTCCAGGGCAGAAGGGGTGACTTACTTCCAGTTTAAACAAAACATGGTTAAAGCAACATACCACCTGAGGAGATGCTACATTTGGCCAGCAGACAGGCCTTTAAATGACATGTTGGTGGCAGGGGAGCCACTCCAGGAACAGGCAGCAAGGAGTTACACCAGGGCCACAGCTGGGAGACAGGAGGCAGCAAAGGCAGGAAAAGCCATGGTGACAACTGGCTGTGTCAGGACACTGGCCCACTTTGGACCCAAACTGAATCTGTTTGACTGCAGCTCCAAAAGCTCTTAACTGCTGGTTTAGTCAGTAATAGTTCCTCTTAATAGGAAGATTACTTTGTTTCACCCAGATACCTTACAGTAGGCCCAAAGACTCTCATTTCAGTCCTCAGAAGACAGAATATGCTAAGCTGCCACCAGTGCTAGAGGCAGGTGTAAAGGCAGTCATATCAGCAGGTGAACAATGCCCTGTCAGAGAGGAAGCCCCTGAAACCTCTAAAGGTCCTTGCTAATCTGAGTATTGATAACAATGTAATCGCAGTAGAAGCATAGCCAGACACCCCCCCACCCCCCCGCCCTGGGCACTGCCACCTGCTGTAGTGCTGATAGCAGCAGTACAATCAACTACTTATTATGTTATTATGATCACTGTCTTACTCCAGAACTGCAAGTGTTATCAGAATATTATGAATAGGCAGGCGATCCTGTTCTTTCTATGGCCTGTGAAGAAGGTAAATAGATGGACCTGGATTCCAAGTCTAGGGGGAAAAAAAAAAGCAAAAACCAGCATGCTGTATCCCATGTTGGTGGTTATAGAGATTTTTCATTTAGTGTACCGCCTAGGTGAACAAACACTCTCAAGAGTGGCCAAGATGGGGCCATATCCGCTCCTCCTATATGATGGTCTGCATAACCCCATTAGGACCGTCTCTTGGACAATGCAACTCTGCTCCACCTCCCCAGTGTTGACTTATTGACAACATTGACTTTACTGTGCGCACACACTGACTCCCATCCAGAGATGGAGGGAGTGGCAGCCAATAAGTAATAAGCTATTTAACCTCTTACATGTATGCCTCAAAACTTAGGAAATTCTAGAATTAGTCTTGCTATGCAATTTTAAGTCATCCCCCTTGTGCATATACACTATGCTACAGCCTTTAATTACATGATCATGTTTTTTTCCACCTTGCTCTGAAGCCATGCTAACACCATGTCATTTGTTGGGAAAGTCAGAAGCAATGAATAAGGCCGTGAACTGCAGGAAGAGAAGAGATCATCTCAAGGTTAAGGCAGTTCAATGTGGGGCCCTAAGAAATGGATTCTAGTATCAGTGTACACACATTCTCCCTCTCCCCCTCACTCTCCATCCCCAGTGGATCTTTTGTTATTTCAGGTTTCCCTCGATTTATGCGGTACATGTATTCCTGGAGAACAGCACATAAATCAAATATGCATAAAGTGAACCCACTTTACAATGTAACAAATAGGGATAGGTTCCCATGGTGGTGAGAGAGGGAGGGAGGCTGGGACTAGGGAAGGAGCGGGGGGAAGGGTGCTGTTCCCAGGGCTGCACAAGGTAGCAAAGCACGGCAGTACTCACCCCAGCCTCGGCTGCAGCAGTCCCAGAAGCAACCAGTGCCAGCTGCCTGTACCACGGCATGGTGCAGCCCAGGAGCTAGACTGAGCTCAGGTGCAGTGGGGACAGGCAGAGCACAGTGCAGCCCAGCAGCTGCAGGCAGCTGGTGTCAGCTGCTCCCAGGGCCACTGTGGCCAGGACTAGGGCAAGTGGGGACACGGCCCTTTCCCCTCCCCCCACAGACTTACCTGCTTGGGCAGGGAGGCATCTATGCTGATCTCATAAGAGTGAATTTACCTCACATATATTATGGGTCTAAATATGTTCATCACATAAGAGTGCATTTGCATATAAAGAACCCGCATAAAATCGAGAGAAACCTGTAAAAGTGAAGTGAAACAGCATCAACGAGGGGCTGAGTGTTCTACCATCCCTCCTCGCCTCATTCTAGTCTAGTGGATTGGACACTCTTCAGAGTGGCCACAGTGGTGGGAGATATGGGTTTAAACCCCCTCAGCCAGGAGGAAAGAATTAAACTAGGTCTTCCAACTTCCTGATTAAGTACTTTCAGCCCTATATATTAGACTCCCTTCTCCATCAGAGCCATAATTTAGCCTCCTCCCTGCATTTTAGCAACAGGAGGTGGCAGGAGCTCAAGTACGGTGGGGGACACCCGTCATCTCCCCCAGGAAGCTGTGTGGGGCTCAGTTTGCTGGATTTGTTTTTCCCAATTGGCCATCAGCTACAACAACAGATACAACAGGGGGAGCCCCTGAAACGGCATAGGTTACTTGGGCCCAGGACCAATCCTGTGAACCCACCATACCTGGTGCAGGGTTGAAGGGTTACCTGCCCACACCTTTTTCCACAAGATCCGGTGGTCTGTAAAGATCCTAAGGGAGAGGAGGCAGCATCCTTCAAAACATTTTTATTGACTAGAGTCTTCAGGAACTGTAGAACTTAGAAACAGAACTGAATAATTACTGGTCAATTGAAGTACAAAAGATATTTCATAATCAAGAGACATTTTAGAGAATGAAAGTAACAAATTATGGACCTGGGGAAAAATAATTACTTTTATTGACTGCTTTTACTAGAAATGAACAGGGAAATATTCTTAAAAGTACAAATTTTATTTTTGTGAGTATGTGACACATGTAGACAGAATGGAGAAAGACACACTGAATTCTTGTGATGTATGTCCAGTTACTGTCAAAGATAGATTAGTGTAGTAAAACAAAAAGGGAGAACTGGTCAGGTACCTACACTTGTTTTCTTCTTTGAATTCTCCTCTTTCCTCATCATCACAAGACATCAAGTCTTGTGATGAAGATGTGTGAGACAACAAAAAAGGCCCATCTCATTTCTTCCTTTTCCCATAAGTGCTATGGACACTATTTATCTCCAATAATAATTTTGTTTCTCCAAGTAATTTCAGTATCAAAAATTACTTCTCCTGGAAAGTCTTCAGGTGTTCACCAAACTGGAGACAGAGTTTTGGATTCAGTATCCAATGACCAGGAAAAAAGTAGCTTCACTATGTTGGCCAGCAGTCATTTCTACCAGCAATACACAACTTTACATTGATGAAAAATCCTTATATGCTCACATTTTTAAAAATAAATTACATATAAAACTTGCAAAGTTCCAAGTAGCAAACAGCTTGTAAAGTAGTCTTCCAAATGCTGAGGGAAAGGATATGAGAGGGAGAATTGGTGCTTTACTTGCCCAAGCTCCCTATTCATATCTAGTGTCTGATGAATGGGGCAGTCTTCACAATGAGAGTTATTAACATGATGATAAGCAACGATATACACATTCTAATGCACAACTGAATATCACCATGCAGTCCAATACTGTTCACAAATTTAAAAAAAATAATAAAAAAGATCAATGAATTGGGCCCCCAGAAGGTTATTTTGAGTTGTGCATGACACCATGGCATACACAGAAGCCACCTGCATTTTGCTGATGAACAAGTACTTCCACCTTCTTTGTAGAATGGCTCTGATGCCCATACAATGCTTCCCTTCATGGAGATGTTGAAGATCTGACAACTGTCTCATCACATGACAAAGCTTTCTGCTTTTGACAAGTTTGAAACAAAAGCAAAAACAGTAACCAGCCACTATGTTTCAGCCTTATTTAGAACAGCATTCAGTTGCATATACTGAATGAGCCTCATCATACTCAATTTATTATTTCTCTCAAAGATCTTCCAATATACATGGTAATATTTCAACCAGCTGCTGTTGAAGTCGGGCAGATGCACATTGCTCCCGACTAATCTGCGCTGACATTCTTGATGACACTGTCTTTGGGTTCCAAAAATTCAAATTCTACTTCACTGCTTGAACCCCTAGCAGCATCCATTCAGAACATAGATAATGATAGTTCTACATCGTTTGATGCCAAGAATGACCTCCTGAAAATAAGCAATGTTTGTGACAAAACTGGAAAAAGTCTACATAAAAAAGGGAAACAGAAAAGATAAAAACTGACAAGATGGAGTCACAGAAATAATTAGGCAATCATTCTTGTGCATAAGACCAGCTACCTTATTGATTGATTCTTCCAGGGCCAATACCTTTGTTATGACAACTTTGATCCATCCTGTAACTTTATTAATGGCTGTTGCAAATTTTGCAGGATGTTTAAAAACAAATGAAAACAACTGGAGGGAGGAGAGAGGAGTAAGCAAGTAATAAAGCAAGCAGCAGCACGTTCAGTCATGAAACAACAGAGATTACAGTCCCAGGAGTTGATCACACAAGAAGTATTTGTCCCCTCCTTAAACTCTAGCAAGTATGCCACAAAAATAAAGAAAAGAGAAATAAAGCTCTCTTCCCCAATAATTCTCTTGCTACCAAATTTCAATTTTCTAGTACAGCTGACCTAACAATACATTAAAATCAACCTCTTCTTTTCCATTTTATAAAACATATTCCTTTCCACACTACCTTCTCTCTCAAAAACTAGTTGAACCATTTGTTCAAACATAAAAAAGAAAAAATATGTATAATTTGCCTAAAAAACAGTCAGACCTAGACCATTTCAGCTTGCAAAGTGAAGGATTCAGAAAGCTACAAGAAACTGTAAGAAATAATGTACAATGAAAATGCATAGGCAAACTTAATTATAGTGCTGCAAATACTCCAGCTATTATGCCACTGGGATGGCACAGAAAAATAATGGTAGTAAAAAAATATCACATGTGGTAGGAAGAATTAATACAAACAGTCACATAAAATGCATGTTGTCAGTCTGTGGAAGAGGCCAGACGTAAAAACAATTAATTTTTATTGATGGAAAAAGCCATAAAATGGGAAGACACTGGTCCAATCAAGCTGTTTTGAATTGATGATCATAGTTTTTATGCTATCTTTACTTATCTGATTGCAATTTTAAAAGCCCAAAGCCTGAATTACAGTGCGCCAGTGTATTCATGACACAGTGATAAGACATAGAAACAGCAGAGAGATCACCGCAGGAATACAGAAGCAGAGTACTGTTTTGTTGTTGTACACATAATAGTACTAAAAACTCTTCAGCTGATACTGGGGAGATGCATTCATTGCCTTCACTAGACAGACCATATTTTTGGTACTTGTGAGTCTCCTCTGACTAGACGAGAGAATTAATTGTATGTCACCATTAAAAGTGCAGTTACTTTCAGAGATGACTGGAGGCTGTTTACTGGGAGAATCAGCTTTCCATTACTACTTTTTCCTGTTAAAGTAATTTGTTTGCCCATTTACATTTTAATTTCTTACAGACCTACCCAGCTATTTACTACATTTAAGTCTCTATTCAGCATTTTCATCAACTTCAAGCCATGCGCATATTTAACCTGGATAATCATGTGACATTTTAATACCACATGCCTCATTCCTCTCCTCCAAGGTCAAGTTTTCTACAGCAGTCACTGGCTTTTTTTTTTTTTTTCAAAGCTACTTCACATGTTGGTACCCAGCTTGAGACACCAAGGGCCTGATTTTTACAAGTGCCACAAGCACATTACTCCATTTGATGTCAGTGGGAGTAACACATGTTCAACAACTCTGAAAATCATGTTCCAAATGGGAAAGCCCAAAACTAAGGAACACCAAATCAATGCGGGGTTTTGGTCCTGGAAGCATCAGTGAATAAGAGAGGTAGCCTTATGCAAAGATGTGACTGTTTTAATTTTTAAGTCTTTTTGGCAAGAAAAACTTTTGAGTCACAAAAGAAAAACTGTGTCAGGCTATAGAATGGTCTCCTGACTTCCAGAGAGAAAAACCACATGTGAAGCATGCAAACCTTGACATTTTAATTTGAGAATGTGCCCCTGGTGTTCAGTGAGAGGAGGAAAAGTATGCTTGCAAATTTGAACTCTGAGACAAGCCACTTGGAAAAGACCCAATCTTTTTTGTCCTCTTGTAATTAAACAGCTGGAGAAAGAATAGGTCCTACTGGCAAATCCCCATGGATTTTAATCCCTGCAATGGTCTCAAGTTGCAGTAAGGGAAGTTTAATATAGATATTAGGGGCGAAAAAAATCGACTAGGAAGATGGTAAACACACTGGAACAGGTTACCCAGAGAAACTGTGGAATCTCCATCCTTGGAGGTTTAAGACACAGCTAGAAAAAAAGTTTGGCTGGGATGATGTAGTTGGGTATGGTCCTGCTTTGAGCAGGAAACTGGACTAGATGACCTCCTGAGATCCTTTCCAACCCGCGCACAGGCGGTCTTCTCTTCCATCCTGCCAGTGAGCGGTCGAGGCAGACGCCACGAGATGTGCATAGCGGAGACCA
>NW_017728943.1:60886181-60904834 GCF_001723895.1 Crocodylus porosus
GTGCTCTTTCCTGCCAAGGCAGGGGGTCGGACTAGATGATCTACCTAGGTCCCTTCCGACTCTAGCTACTATGAAACTATGAAACCCGCATTTTCTATTATTCTATGATCTATAACGTCTATTACTAACACCAATGTAAAAATCAGGAGTGGCCGCACTGAAATCACTACAGTAAAAATGGATACCAGAGGACAATTGGGTGCAGGTAATATACCATTTTTTGACTCAGCATCAAATCACCTCCCTTCATTTGGTGAATCTGCCTTTGCTGATACAGCAGCTGGTCAGGAGTAGATCATATAAAATAAAGGCACACAACAGATCAATGCCAGTGCAATTTACATCAGTTTTGTAAAGAAATGTAAGTTAGGCCAGGATCTGTAGCAGACAGATGACTGGTTATTGTATGACAACTGCTGAAGTACGGACTATAACAGCATCTAGCCCCTAAGTGCCTGGAGAACATATAGCAGTCTGTCTACATGGAGAAAACAACTACCCTGGGATAACTGGAGACACACAAAGCAGTGCAACTTAAATTGCTGTATTTTTACTGCTGTCTTTTCCTTGAGTTACAGTGGTTTTATGCTGGTGCAAAGTTTTATATTACACATCCATTCTTATTTTACACTAGTGTAAAGGCAGGTTAAAGTTGTGAAAAAGTGGCAGTTGTTCAGGCCTCTAGTTTAACCAGGGTGGGTTTCAGAACTGAAGCACCAAACAGCAACCTTCTTTTTCTATTGAACCTAGTAGCCAAGCACCGGAGAAACTAAGCAATCAATCTGCGGCTTTCCAGCTACAGTTACAAAAGTAAGTTATCTCCCTTACCTGTAGCTACATTCAGTTGACTTGTGAGAAGCATGAACTCCTGTAGCATTTAAAGTGACCTCAACTAATAGGCATTTCAAACAGCCAGTGATTAGAGGAAAGGAAAAGAAAAGTAGTCCTGCTTTAGCTGAACAGCAGTTGGCCTACCACACCAAAGACTTAGACAGCAAGCTCCCACAGGCCTATTAAAACAGAAGCAGAACACCGCTGGGTAGTCAAATGCCAACTATTAAAAAGTAGAACATTTCCATGAACAATTGGGGAACGTGGCCATTCATGCCCCAGTTGCAGATTGCTGTGCAGCTATTCCTTACAGTACACTAAAGAGGAAAGGCTCTTTGGCCCAATTTACAGGTAACACTTATGGCATGATTAACCAGTTAATCATACCTTTAGTGGTCACCCAGCAGCATATTCAATCAATTAATGGCATGATGGGATGCTGGGATCTGACTCTTAATCCCACAACCGCACCTCCTGCCATTCCCCTGAATGCTGCAATATCTTTCTCTAGGACCCCTCCCCAAATCTCAGTTCTCTGAATTCCAGCTTGATGAGAAAGAAAATAGAGCAACCTCTCTCATCCATAAAAGGACTTACTTGGTCTTCCCTCTTAGTTTCCTACCCTCAAGCAACTCTCTTGCTTGACATTACTTTCAGCTCTTTTAAACTAGCCTTTTCCTCTCCTTGCTTTCTCATTCATTTTCTGCACTCAAACCAACTCCTCATGCAAACATTCTTATTACTCTTGGGGTGAAAGCCTTCTTCTCCTCTGCTGACTCAACCATTAGTACAGGCTTCTAACATTTCCACCTCTCTGACCTTAAATCATATTTCAAACCTCTGCTGAGAACGTGGTCACAGCAAGATCCAACCATCCCAAAAATCAACTGTGAGAAGGGCACTGGTGAATATTTCTACAGGGTTAGATATACAGTGACATCAATATGGTCCCCAACATTACATAAAGTGCTCCTCCAAGCCTTTCCTACTCCTCAGTAGGTCTAACAATACCATGTCATGAAGATATCTCCTCCCAAAGTCACTACTCTTTATAGATAGAAAACTTTAGTGAACAATTTGAATTTTGTGGCAAGGCTGTATTCAAAGTCACACAATTTCCCTACCTTTCAGGCTCTTTAAGATGCTAAAACATTCCACTGGGATCTGTGGTTCAGATACTGTAGAACTATCAACTCGTGTTGAGAACTACCAGCTAAGCAAGACACCATGTGATCTTACTACCAGTACCCTCCTCCCTTCCCATTTCCATCTTTACTCATTATTTCCAGTTATGCTATTATAAAACTTTTCTTAACTTCCACTAAAGTCAGAGTTACCCTGGCTTTATGTTGGCATTCCTAGGGTAAGAATCTTGCCTGCATTAGGTAAGATGACATTTGATACTGAGAATGCCTTTGCAGGCATTTGAATAAAACAGCCTACTGTCAAAGCATTTGCTTCCCACATGAAGTGATCTATGTTCCCCTGTCAAAACACAGTTCCTTTTGGAACTGAGAGGCAAGAACTCCAAAACATCCCTTTTTTCCCCCCACCAGAAATGCCAAGTGTTAACACCAGAAACATTAATTTTCTATTGGGCCCTAATAAGCAGGAGCAGCCAAAAAATGTTTTAATGCACTGGATAGCATTCGTCTAAAAGTTGTTGAGTTCAATAAAAAAAGAAGGTAAGTTTCAATTTTGGGCTGTTTCTGCAGGCTTGATTTTATATTTATATTCATATTTAAAAGGCAGGTGATGTGAGATGCAAGCACAAGTTGCTTCCTCCTTTCACCCAGTGCCCTTCAGCTTGTTCACTAATGAATCAGCAGAAGCTCACAAGCTGCACAGTTCTGAAAGGAAGACCTGCTTGCCCTCTGCTAGAAAGTAACAGCAGCTGGCTGCCTGGCAGCATCAAACCATGTCACTAGAAGAGTCTTGACAATTGTATTACACATCTCTCCCAAGCGGAAGCCACTGTTTCTGCATTTCTCAATAGAAATAGAAATATTTCAATTAATTTGCCTGGCACAACTGTTATGCTTAGAGCACTATTTTCTTTATGCAATCCAAGAAACAGATACAACTATGTTTCTCCTCTGGCTTGCCCTCCAGGATGTGCTACTTAATGGTCAGTGTGGTTCAATGCAATCATGTGTATCCATAAATTTTAGATAGCTGGTCCTATTTTCTCCCCGCACCCCATAAACAGAGGAAATGAGTCTGAGAGAGAAATCCTTCAGCATCCAGGCAACTTGGTTCCAGGATTTTGAAGCAAGGCTGAACAAGAACAGACAGCATTTAGTTTGCAAAACTGGAAGGATTCCTCTGCACAAGAAAATCCTAATCTACCACCAGGTTGGATAGAATTCTCCTCTGTGCCTTACAACTTGTTTGCAAGCCCAAGGCAGATACAGAGTCTGCAATAGCACATGTCCCATCCTGAAGAGGCTGTGCTGTCATGCACAGCAAGGGAGCCCACTGCACAAAAACACCACCTTACTCTGGTGGGTCGCAGAGCTTCTGCAAAGCATCCCCAGCAGATCCAGGCAATCCCCCTGCCCACCATGGGACAAGACAAAATCTAAAGAATGACTTGGTTGAAACTTTAGACAACTGAGAGCTATGGAGGTTTAACAATCCCCTTAATAATTAGGCCAAACCCCCTTGGGATAGGCGAAGAAGCAAGTTTGCTACTCAGATCTCTAAGAGGGAGAGCACAGTGGAAAGCATTAGGTCTTCTTATTGCTATTGGATTTCAGGCCCAAAAAAACACTGGGACTACACTGTGCCAGGTAATGAACACACACACACACTCCTGAGGAGCTTACAGCTTAGAGCAGTTGAGACAGACAGAGGCTGAGAAGGGAAAATAACTTGCCTAAGGGCACACAGCAAGTTAACAGCACAACCTGGAATTCAGGTCTCCTGTGTCATTGTACAGGGCCCTGGCAACTGGATCTTGCTGCCACTCCAGGGGACTTCTCACACATTTTCCTGTCACTTGAAATCATTATACAAGGAACACTTAGAATCAGCATTTCCCTTTCAACACAAAACCAGTCAAAATAGCATAATAAGCCAAGAACAGGTGGATCTGGATGCTTCCTACCTCTCCCCTGCTTTAGCCTCTGGCATTCATACTGGTACCTAAATGAAGTAGCGGCTTGCTCAGAGTAATTTCCTTTTTTGTTAACTTCTCTGTAATTTTTTTTCACAGGAGGTATCTAATTCTATGTGGCTTATGCTCATCAATTCCTCATCCTCCATTCTGCCACAGTGAATAAATTACTTGTTTATGGTGGACTTATCCACAAGGAATATGGCAATCTGCTTTCTAGAAATTTAGCAGATACTGTCTTACTTTTTGTAATTATTAAGTTTACTGTTTCTACCAACCAGGGGATAAAAAGCATTTATAAAAGGCATGGACCAGGAGTCTGTAGAATTAAGAGAGAGCAAGAGAGTTGTGTATACCTTACAGTCTCATAGCAGCTCGAGAAGGAAAGAGAAATTTAATCTGCTGTATAGCTGTGAGCTTTGCAGCTGTAGGGGCAAATCTTGAAGATTTTAGCTGTGGTTTCACTTATTCAGGCAATATTCTTTGAGTGCTGCACCATTTTCCAAAGCACCTTCACAGCACCTGTTCTAATGAAAGTCCATGGGACTTATTCTCCTAAGTTGCTTGGGCATCTTTGGAACTGCTATCCAAGTAGCAAGATTTAACTCATAGTAACATCATTAAACCAAAGCTAGAAGAACAGGACATGACATAAACAGGCAAAGTTTAGTTTCTCTTCTTGCTCTTTGCTGTGTAGTTTTCCCTGTGCAGAAGTGAGCAGGAGATCTTGCCCTTTTCTGCCTGGACAAGGTTCCTACCTGTAATTGGTATGACAGATTTCTGCAGGGAATCAGGCAGTGGGATATGCAAGTGAGGACTACTGGAAACCAGATGCAGAATCATAAAAAATTAGGGTCAGAAGGGACATCAGGAGGTCATCTAGTCCAACCCCTTGCTCAAAGCAGGACCATCCCCAACTAGATCATTCCAGCCAGGGCCTTGTTGAGCCAGGCCTTAAAAATGTTTAAGGGAGGAGGTAACTTGTTTCAGTGCTTCACCACCCTCCTAGTGAGAAAGTTTTTTCTAATATCCAACCTAAACCTCCATTGCTGCAACTTGAGCCCATTGTTCCTTGCTCTGTCATCTGCCACCACTGAAAACAGTCTAGCTCCATCCTTTTTGCAACCCCCTTCAGGTAGTTAAAGGCTACTATAAAATCCCCACTCTGTCATCTCTTCTGTAGATTAAATAAATCCAGTTCCCCTCAGCCTCTCCACAGAAGTCATGTGTCCCAGTCCCCTCACCATTTTCATTGCCCTGAGCTGGACTCTCATCTGCTCACATCCTTTCTATAATGGGAAGCCAAAACTGGACACAGTACTCCAGATGTGGTCTCACTAGTGCAGAACAGAGGGGAATAATTACTTCCCTCTATCTGCTGGCAACACTCCTACTAATGTAGCCCTGTACGCTGTTAGCCTTCTTGGCAACAAGGGCACACTGTTGGCTCATATTCAGCTTATTGTCCGTGGTCACCCCCAGGTCTTTTGCTGCAGAGCTACAGCTTAGCTAGTTGGTCCCAGGTCTACAGCAGTACATAGGATTCTTCTGTCCCAAATGCAGGACTTTGCAATGGTCCTTGCTGAACCTCATGAGAATTCTTTTGACCCAATCCTTCAATTTGTCTAGGTCTCTCTGAATCCTAACCCTAACCTCCAGCATATCTATTACACCCCTCAGCTTGGTGTCATCCACAAACTTGCTTAGGGTGCACTCCACCCCATCTTCCAGATTGTTAATGAAGATATTGAACAAAAGTGGCCCCAAGACCAACCCCTGGAGCACTCCACTCGATACTGCCTGCCAACTAGACCTCAAGCCATTGATCACTACCCACTGAGCCCGATAATCCAGCCAGCTTTCTATCCACCTTACAGTCCATTCATCCAACCTATACTTTCTCAGTTTGCTTAAAAGAATGCTGTGGGAGACCATATCAAAAGCTTTGCTGTAGTCAAGGTATATCCACTGCTTTCCCTGTACCCAGAAAGCCAGTTATCTCATCATAGAAAGTAATCAGGTCGGTTAGCAGGAGCTCTGGGGATGGAGGAGTGTAAAGAAAAGAGTTGACATGGAGAGAAAGTTCCACTATTGGGAATGAGGAGATGGACAGAGGTTGACATATGCAAAGTCAAAATGGGTCCACAGCTGAGGAAAGCCAGGGCAGAAATGATCCTATTACACTGTGGGTGCATCTACACAAGATGCTTACTGCGCATTAGCCTAATAACACTGCACAGTAGCGCGCCACAGCACAAACTGTGCTAATAGTCTACTTTGCAGGTTAGTAAGCATCACTAAACCATGTGCCGGCACCCCGTGCAGTAACTCTAGGTACTGCACATTAGTAGCACTTTATCAAGCAAGTACTAAACTAAATAAGCAGTATCTAAGGAATCAAAACTCGTGGCAGAGGTGATATCTAAAATTATTTTAAATATCACCTCTGCCATGAGTTTTGATTCTTTTTGCCTCTAGACCAAAACAGCTACAACCTGGATATCTGACAGCATATAAGGCACATTAATGAACATGTAAAATGCCGTGTGACTCCTAACCTCACCAGGATGAAGACCAGCAGCAAGGCCTTCACACAGACTCATCAGCCAGAACAGAACACAGCTGGATTAGCTGAGGAACAGGTTGGATAAAAATAAAATGGTTTTTTTGTTTATTTAAAAAAAAAAAAAAAATCAGCTACTTTTGTTTTTCATTTAAATTATAATTGCATTTTCCTTTTCAAAAACAAGCCAGCTTAAAAAAGAAAACTGAATTTAATACAGCATAGGCTAAGGTATAAATTCAATATAATTTATTAAAAGAAGTTAAATTAAATAGCATATTGTATCAATGAGCCTTTACTAAAAACTCTGGAGTTAGAAGCTGATTTTCTTCTACATAAGAATGAGGGGGGGGAAAAAATCTAACTTTTGAGGTCAAGTTTAAATATGACACAATATTTCATGCATTAGGGGCTTAACCCTGCAAGGGATGCAGGGTCTATAATACCAGATGCAAAGGATCAGCAAAGTCATCACAGGTGTTGGAACCTGGCCTCTGCCTCCAGCAGGCACCATCAAGTGTATTCCTTGATCAGGGTTATCCACTAAGCCCACCTAGATGGTATCAAACTCCTGTTTTATCTTCTCTACCTGAACTTTGATTAGCTCAGCTGTCAAATCATGAATATTTATGAATCTACACCCATAGTGGCAGCTTATTCTCCAGCTCAGGGAAAAATAACCATCTGCTCAGTAACTCCCAATCCCCTGCTTCTGAATGGTTCTGGGTACTTCAGTTAGATGGCCTTTCTTGCTCTCTTTGCAAACATTAACTTCCCAAGCACTCTGTCCATGTCTCTAAACAAAAATGCTGCAGCACCTAGCTAGGGTCGTATGACCCCGGTGCTCTTTCCTGCCCAGGGCAGGGGGGCGGACTCCATGATCTATTGAGGTCCCTTCTGACCCTAACAACTATGAAACAACGAAACAAGGCCAGGGGGTTACAATGGCAGAAAGTAGGAATCATGGATTATTAGAAGGAAGGGTTTTTTGTTGTTTTTTTTGGAGGGGGGGTGGTGAGGGGGATGGAGAAAGGGAAGGGTGAAGGGTGAGGTAGGTTATGTCACAGGGAGTGGGAGTTTTAGTTTGCTGTTAATTTCTTGTGTGGAGGAGGGAGAAGGATGAGAGTACAGAGAAACACATGCAACAGAAAGGACTAACATTGGGCTCAAGCCCACTTGAAAGGAACAGTGGCCTGTGGAGCATAGACTAGTCTTGATTTCAATACCTGGAAACTGGAGGAAAAAACTGCCATAGCTACAAATTTCTTACTTGGAAATATTTCCAAGACATTCCTGTGCCGCTGGGACAAAGAGAACACATGACAAATGGAAACAGTGCAACAAAGGGATGCAAGGCATGGTAGTCTGAATGAAGTAACTTTATGAAAAATGCTTCTCAGAAAGCAATAAACTTGAAGATGGCGATTTGGACAGGTCTGAGCCACCTGGAGCAACTGAATAGTAAACTTACTATTTTTTAACCATTCTTCTGGACTGTCTACCATATATTAAAGGGGTGCTCAACCCCCAGCCTGCAGGACAAATCTGGGCTGTAGAGCCATGCTCCCCAATCAGGAAATTTGGTGACAGGGAATCAGTGGAGACTCCGAGTGGTTGGATTCAGCCCTGCACAGGCTATTACAATACAGCAGCATCAGGGATGGGCCCACTCCTTATCCATCTAGATTGGACTAGGCTGCTCCTTGCTTCTTCCTCCATGTATTTGAATCAGGGCTGAGATACTCCCTGCCTTCCCCTGATCTCTCCACCTCCACAACCAGATCAGGGCCGGTCCACGCTACACTTTCCCCCGCAAATCAGGATCGGGACTAGGACACTCCCTGCCCTCCTGGGTAGTTGGATCAGGGTCAAGGTCAGGGTGCACACCCTGCCCTGACCCCTGCTGCTGGGTCTAGCCTACCAGCTGAATCTGGCCTGCAGATTGACCTAGCGTCACCTGTCTGGCCCATAAGGAGAAAAGGTTGGGCACCACTGATAAACTGCAGTGCTAATAAATGTATGGCAGTAATGTTAGTTATTTTGGGTGGATTACTTACGAATTTCAAAACGTTTGTTCAAAATCTAACAGATGTGCTAGTTTGTGTGAATATTTATCAATTATACATTTTTAATGTTACCCCCTACACTTATGAAATGAGTTTTGTTGCTCAGTGTAAACAAATATACAAGCCCTAGGTACAGATATCATGTGCTGAATAAAGTTTTAACAGCAATCTATAAATTTTAAGATAAAAAATATTCAAGCTGTTTTATACTGATAAAGAACAAATTTAAATAGAAGATAACCATTATGATTTATTGAATATTTTCCCCATGGAACTGGGTTTGGAAACAGTATATAATGTAAACACTGGCTTAACTTCTGCTGTAGGAAGGATCTTTCATTTACAATCTCTCTCTCTCTTTAAGTAATATACTGAGTAATAGTGCAAGTGACTAAGTATTTTGTTTCAGGGTCCAGTTTAAGAAATTAAGAATATTGTCTGTAATGTCTGCAACTTCATATCATGTACTGGGACCACCAAGTTGTACTACAATTAACATACCTCAGAAAGTAAATTACCTATATCCAAAAAGAGCCTTTTCTTCATTATCAAGTAAAACTACAAATGAGTTCATAATCAGGACCAGAAAAGTCCAGCAATACAATATAGATGAAAAGATTGCTCAGGTAATTTATACAACAAATTCTCCCTTTCATTTTGTTCAAAACAAACATTTCGCTGACATGTTTCAATCATTATTACCAGGTTGCACTCCATCCAGCAGAACAGAAACTGCTGGAAGGCTTCTGGATACAGTGTATAAGAAGGAAATTGAATAGTGTGTGAAAAACACTGAAAGGAAAAGTGTTAATATGAGTCTTCATGGATGGAGCAATGCATACAACAATCCAGTAACATGTGCTTGTGCGACAACAGAAGATGGGATTGTTTATCTGAAAGAAACAATGCCCATACTGCAGAATATTTAAAATAAGTAGCTGAGAAAGCTATAACAAACTGTGAGCAAAAATTCACATCATGTTCTTAGCCCTGTCCCATATAATGCTACAAATGTAAAAAAAGATGAGAAGAAACTTAGAAGATAAGGAAGCAAACCTGAAGCTTATAGGGGTTCAGTGCTCATCTGATGTCTCGTTTAGCCAAAGATTTAAGTACTCCAGGAATAAAGGAAAAGGTTGTTGGAACTGCACAATGCTATAACAACCAGTTTGCTTCAGCCTCACTGAAGAGCACTAGGGGATCGGGCTAATATTCCCCCACGATGTACAATGGAATACGGCGGTGAACTGCTTTGAGCTATTTATTAAGGACTGGCCTATCTGTGAAGAAAATGGTGACAAAATTAATGGAGCTATTACAGCTAGAGTAGTCCACACTGGACCAAAGAGAAATGTAGAAGATACGCTGAATACACTAATATCTGTTTCCATACCCATGGACAAACAACCGAAAGATTGCTACTGTATTGCAGATGCTGTTGAAATTTGGAAAGAACTTCAAGAAACATTAAAGCAAGAAATGCCCGACAGCAAAGTTAAATTGCAGGCAGTAAAAATGCAGATGGATCAAGTACTTACTCCACCTATTATTCTTGCCAATATTCTTAACACAAAGTACCAGGGTAGATACCTAACTGCTAAAGAGGAAAATTCTTCTGTGACATGGATATCTACTAATCGCCCATCAATCCTGCCAACCATAAATTTCAGGGTTAGAGGTGAACCATTCAAGGAGCCTGCTGAGGATATCTTAAAGAAAGTTGTACGATAAAACTGGTCACTAGCAAACCACCTGGAACCAGGGTTTGTTGAAGTGCTAAACCAGCTTTTACCAGCAGTAGCCTCTTCTGCAGGTACAGAAATAATATTTTTGTCATTTAGACTCATTCTTTCAAAGCTGAGAAATAGATTGAGAATTGAAAAAGCAGGAAAGCTCATTTTTCCCTTCCAGTCTACAAATAAAAAGGTGGGGGATAATGAGATTCATGAGTTCTAAAAACTTGAAAGGGGGTAAATTTTTTCAAAGAAGCCAACTTAAAAAAAAAAAAAAAAAAAAAAAGGACTCTCATTTTAAAGATAATTAGACAAGCAGGAACTTAAGGTCAAGTGACTTTCACGTAGGCATTTTGGAAAATTCTCCCCAAGGTGACCTGAAACCCTTTGTACCTGTTCATTTCTAAGTGAGGAATGGACTGCAAAAAGTAATGTTTTGGTTCACTGGTGGCAATACATGTCAATCATTTGTCCTTGTGATTCTATTGGCTGTGCCTAGAGGTAGGGCACTGCACAACTGTGCCAGCCAGGGAGGGAGGGAAGAAGAGAGGTTGCCTTTTTTGTAGTGGCCCTTCCCCTTACTGCTGATTGGCTGAGCCTGGCCCGCCCCCCTTGCCTCTGTGGGATGTCCTACATTCTGGGAATGCATCAGTGGCCACCTTACCTGCAGCCCCCATCATGTGTAGTATGTGGGCTGCCACCCCAGGACCAGCCACCACTTGCACGGAGCACTGGCCTAGTCAGGCCCTGCCACTCTTGGGGGGGGGGGGGGGGCGGGGGTTGAGCCCCTTTACCAACAGGGTTCCCACTCCTGGCTGCACCCTGCTTTGCAGAGACAGGGGGAAATAATCCCCTGAAGATTTCCCTGTCAGTGCAGCCCCAGCCAGGGCATGGCCGGACCCAGTACAGACCGGCAGGTTGAAGCCTGACAGCACCACCCCAGGCACCAGCCACCGACCATCTCCCTGCTCCCAGCTGCCTTGGCCGGGCACAAAGCACAGGACAACCATGTTTTTGCCACACTAGGTAATTGCCTATGTTGCCTATACATTTACACCATCTCTGCTAAGCCAAGTATACTAAACTAACATGAACGGCGATTATGAATTACCCCGTTTACCTAATTTAATCAAATTCCTTAAGTCTGCTTTTTGACTAAGGCTGTGAATGCTTTTGCATAGCCATTAAATTGCTTTGAAGAGAATTCCCCTCTGAGTTTACAGCTGCAATGATGGCTTTGCTTTTGGCACGCTCCCCAATCCATCCTGGTAGAAGTCAGAGAAAGAGAAAAAAAAACAGTCAGGCCCTAGTGCTTTAATGCCGATATTTCAGTACTTATTGCAGGGCACTTAGCATTTTCAAACCTGATGGCTGTCTTACCCTCCAAGATAAGAGGAATACATTTTCCACTTGGATCCTAGCAAAAGAGTTACTTCTTTCCCTGCAGAGTTTTCACGCCAGTTGCAATGGAAACCACTGGACTGTGCATAAAAGGCAAGCTGCTAGGTATTGACATTTTCATGTACGTTCCATACTTCCTCAAGAGAACAGAGCTTCTGCCATCAGCCTGCAGTTGAAGTCAGAATATTTCTTCAGAAAATGACTTAACTTAGGCTTTAGGAATTTTTAGAGCTCTCAGCTCTGCACCTGACACACAACAGCATCCAAGTTCTCTAGGGCAATATTTAACTTTTTAATAAACTGACAAATCTCTCTTCAAAATATGAAAGCAGCCAAATGCATTGAAACTCACTGATCTGGCAAGCACAACTAATCCTTATTCATTCTTAAATTAGATGTACAGCATGCTGATATTGCATCCAAGTAGTTAAGGGATGTCTCGTCATGATCTATAGGCCACTTAATTAAATATTACAGTACTAAAAGCTATTTCTATTCCTTGACATGTTGTAGCCTCTAGCAGGTCTGACTAAGTCCAGTAAGAATTAGACAGTAAAATAATGAGACTGTTTAGAAGCTCGCTTAGCAATAAAAAAAAAAGACAGTTGGAAGATGTTTCAGGTTATCATGTTCCACAGAGTAGATAAGTGAAAGAAGGCCCACTAGCTGTGCTTTACTTCTTTTAAAACCACAGAACAATTTTCCCCTTCCTACCCAGCATCTTTTTTCTTCTTTTGCATAAGTCATTGTAGACTTCTTCCAGTGACACACAATGCAGACCCTGACCAAAATGAGAAGAGGCAATTTAAAATAGGAATCACAAACTTACCCCCCCCCATACTGCCTGCCTCAGACAAGGCACCTCAAGGCTTAAACATCACTGAAGCACCCATAACAGAAAACTCATGCTGTAGGATAGAGCTGTCGCACTGGAGGCCTGCAGGCTGCACGTGGCCCAGAAAGAGCTAACATGCACCCACAGGCTCCCAGCCAGTCGTCCCTCCTGTCATTGCTCCTGCTGATATGATACCAGATGTCTCCAGGCTTGCCCCTCTCTCCTCTGCTTCCTTCTCCTACTCCTGAGGCCTGGGTGACACAGGGAGGGGGTTCAGGTCTGTTCTGCCTTCCTTCTGAGCTCTGCCAGGGGAGGAGTTGGCTGGAGGAAGAGCCAGGCTGCCTGTCTGTAGGTGTGGTGAGAGGGAGGACAGGTTGCTTGTGTGGCAGAAAGTGGGGGGACTCTCCCAACAGCGTATGGGCTGGAAGCTTGCAGCCCACTGTCATCCAGAAGCTGGAAAGCCCTGCTGTATGTGTTTAAATACTGGTAGATCCTTGAGGAAACTGGGGATAGCAAGATCGTGCCCAGGTTCTAACAGGAGGCTATTTTCATTTAAAACTCTCTAGGCTTCTATGTTACTCTCTGGTTATCTGCCTGAAATAGACCACCTTATCTTTTACGCCTCTTCCTTCAAGCATATCTTTTGGATCCATCACACACAAGCAGTGACAGGGCTGCTCCTTCAAAGGGACTGGGCTGCACTTGCTGACTACATTTTGAAAAGAGCTGACATGTTTTAGTGTCTTGGACTTGTTTGTGGTAAATGACAATTTTTTTTTACCGTGACATGAGCGAAGGCAAAGCCGTGTGTTAGTTTAAACCATTCAGGCAGGACTTAAAGAAGAGCAAAGTTATGAACTGGATGTCTACACCCATTAGGGCAGGAATCCGATTATCCCCATCTATTCTAATGGCTTTGCCTTTACAGCAGAGGAGAAATATGGCTTTGCATCATTGCCCAGGGCTCTGAAGAGACTCAGCACAATACTCTACAGTTCTCCTTGCATTTATTTAATATTAGTAATTTTCTCTCATTACTACCAAATCATTCAGGGCAACAGTTTTTAAAACCTAACTACTTGTTCTGTTTTTATTATCCATCATTTTTCCCTGGGTTACTGTAATACAAAACATGGATGTCCATCTACTTCCATACCAAACACAGCAAAACCAGGCACTCAGTGTAGATAAACTCAAAGGAGGAATAAAGAGAACATTATTGAAGTTTTATTTTAAATAATTGTCCCACTTAATATTGTCCACCACCTAGTGAATGAAATGAGAAACAAGATTCATGAGGTGAGGTAGTATCTTTTGTTGGACCAATTTTATAGTTGGGAGAGTTAGACAAGCATAAAATCCCCTTCCTCTGGTCTGTGGAATAGCCTGAGCTAAATATCAGTTAGAACAACTGCTTTCATTTAACTTCATATTAATGAAAGTGATCACTTTAAATGGGAAGGCAGCTGTTGATCTTTGGTAGATTAAAGTGAAATTCTTCAGGTGACAAAGCTTTCAGAAGCCCAGAGAACCGAGGTATATTTGCATCTTTTTTTTATTTGTGCAATATATGGTTTAATTTCAACACTGTCTGAGTCTGGCAGCCCTGTTAGGTACACTGCTTATAGTGAGCTCTGCGTGATGGGCCATTTACCTCTCTTGGGAGGAGGGAGATGTAGGCTCTAATCCTATCAGTCTGGAAAAGTACTGAACCCGTCTGGAAGAATATTGAACCCAAGGTCTACATACCTGGGGCCCCTGGCATCTTACACTTATGATGCTATTAACCAGTTATACATTAACCCAGCCACACATTAATGAAATTAGTGGAGTGAAAAAATTTGAAAGATGCCAGAAAGTTATTACAGAAAAATATGTGAATGGTTCCCATTGCACATGTGGCCAGGATTCGGGTGATCAGGGCTCCCAGCCTCGGGAGTACACAGGAGCCTTTAACTCCCATGCACCCCTGAGACTAGGATGGCTGATCAGCAGATGGCTGAAGGCTACTCCCAACCGGGGGTGGGGTGTGCGTCAGAGTCAAGGACTCCAATGTACCCCCCCACCAAAGGCTGGGAGCCATGATCAGTTGCTACTCCCAGCCCTAGCAGCACATCAGAGCTCTTGACTGTACGGCATCCCAGAGGCTGGGAGCGGCAGCTGATCGTGGCTCCCAGCTTCAGGGGTAGGTTGCAGTCCAGGGCTCTGCTGTGCCCTCAGGACTGGGAGTAGAAGTCAGCTGATTGGCACTCCCAGCCCTGAGGACATATCGGAGCCCTTAACCCCAATATGCTCCTGAGGCTGGAAGTGGGGATCTGGCTTCCTACCTGCTAGTGCAGGGGAAACCCGGGATCATGATCCTGGGCTCTCCCTGCACCAGCAACATGGCACAATTGGGATCTGATCCCTGATCCCAGAGTCACTCCCCCTGTCATGCACATGTAGGATAGCAGAAGGCACAAATGTTTGCAATCACACATCTGATCTATTGCACCCTTAAACAAATATCTGTCAGGGGCCCAGGAATATGTTAATGGGTTAGAGGAGATGTTTCCACCATCAGTTAGTTTTGTTAAAGTTGAGCACCCAAAATTTTTTCCCCAGTCAAATCTTCTGAACAGTTTCAGGATGATACAAACCACATTTTCAGACATGTTATTTGCCAAATTATTCCAGCAGAAAAGACTCTTCAAGTGCCGTGGGATATTTGTTATCCGATTTAGTGCAGCATAAAATAATTCATTTCCCAAACTTAATTTATATTCCCAAAGAAAATACACGTGGACAAAATTCTACTAAATATATAACAACATGGAAAAAAAAGTCTATGGCTGCTTCAAAGCAGTTTGGGCACATTGCTAATGATCTGCACTACATATTCTGAATAAAGACACTACTGGCATGGCAGTCTTCATCTACACAACAAGCTACCATGGCATCAGCACTTCTGGTCTAAAAAACATTCCTAGAGTTTCTAACCATGTCACAAGAAGTCACTAGAGACTGAAACTTGGTACAGAACCGCTCAGCCTGGGAAAGATGATCTGGATAGGAGCTGATTATTTATGAGATCTGAAAACAAGTGGTATGGCATTTTTCTATGTTGAAGGACAAATGAATAAGAGAGAACCCTGCTACGCAGCTGTAATTTTAAAAAGGAATTTCAAAGAGTATTGTGCATTGTGCCCCCTTGTCTGTAATGTACACCAATGAAGTCAGGGCTGTCAAACTTCCTAGTGGGCTGCACACCTCCCACACCGCTGCATGCAGGCCCCCACCCCTCCGCTATACTGTCCTAGTTCTGTCATACCCTGCACAACATGCCATGCAGGTCCCACTCATGTTATCCAGCAGACACTCCACTGAACCATGCCAGTGCCCAGCACTGCAGTCCAGGGGTGGGGGCCTGCATGTGTTCCCTGGGTCCCTTCCCAGCAACCTGGCTGCAGCCTCCCTTAGAGCCATTTCAGGGGACAGAGGCAGGCAGTTGAATCTGGAGAAGAGAGGGGAGCCCAGCAACTTGAGTGGCAACAGCTGCTAGAGTGGAACAGCTGTGGTAGTGTGGGGGAGCAGGGGATGGCACATAGACCATCATACAAAAGAAAGTAAGGGAAGATCTGTTTAAAATTCCTCATTATATAGAAAAGTTTGCCTTGGTTTCATTTTATATAATAGCTAGACCAAATCCTTCCCTAATATATATCTTTCTGCCGTTCCTAAGTAGCTCTACTTTCAAAGCTTTTCTGATTTGTGCTGGGGACAGGGGGAGGAGGCGGCTGGGGACAGGGGCTGGTGGGGGTGGGAGGAGGAGAACTCAGGAATATTTCCAGGCTGTGGTATGGCCTTCCTATTTTTGCTTTATAAGGCTGGAACTTGGCATGGCAAAGAATCTGGCCCGTGATGTACAGTGAACCAAATGATTAAAGATAACAGATGATGCATCAAGAGAAAATGACATCCAGCAATCTCAAACGATTCATCAGCACTTATGCTGAATACTGCACTACTTCAGACATCCTGACAGCTGTCAACAGACAAGCAGAGAAGTATACTATAAGTTATAACAAGAGAACAGGCCTTCAGCTTCTGATACTTCCAACAAGTGGGTGGGGGGTGGGGGGGAAGGGAATTATACCAGGTTTCAGCATCTTCATCTTGAAATTGCCCACACAAGTCCACCCCTGCAAACTGATGCTACAACAGGAAAGAGTGCAAATTCAAACCCATCAGCAAAAAAGGGGCAGGTTAATGATTTGAATATTAAGCAAGTGTCAGTTGGATCTCAACTTCAGTAGCTAGACAGGAGTCTGCAGTTTTGCACAGCTGTTGTTGTTCTTAATAGGATGTCCATGGTAAATCAAGCCAGCCCAGCAGAGCAATACTGGTCATTTCCCATAAAAGGGCTTCCTTCATGATGACTGTTGCTGCAAACCCAGGCTATGGATCTGATCTAAGTAAGTACACCTGCAAGCATGAAGGTGGTTGTCCATAAAAGGATCAAAGATAACTGCTGCAGGACTCATCAGCTCTCATATTTAGAAGTACATGGCCAAATAGAGGTGAATCAGATTGGAACTATGATGACAAAGGCTAAGGACCTTCAGGATCCAGGAACGCTGGCATTGTGGGACAGTGATAGGGGTGAGGTGGGGGGCAGGAGAGGGGGTTAAGCAGACATGTCTATGTACTTGAAATAGCATGTTTAGGGGCAGGGTAGGGGTCACCACACATGTTCAGCAAACATAACCTTCATACCCCGCACTAGGCCTGTGTGAGTCGACAGCAATCTGATCCGGCTTCAGATCCAGCTGCTTCAGATGGCCACAATCTGATCCGGAGCTCCGGACTGGGTTTCCACCTCAATCCGGCCGAAGCGGCTCTGAAGCTTCAGAGACACCTTGGAGATCCGGCCATAGGATATAATGGGGAATCAATGAAATATCTATAACTTCGTTGTTTCTTGTCCAATTTGGATGAAACTTGCAGGGATGGCAGCCTCTCCTGAGAGCATGAAACCCACCAAGTTTCAAGAAGATCAGTGCAGGGTTTTGGGGGGAACTGTACCCCAAATTCCCGAAAGCCAAACTCATGCCATGCCTGTGTCAGACCATGGGGTGGGGGGTGAAAACTGCAGGGCTGGTAGCTCTTACTGAGGCCACAGAGCCTGTCACGTTTCAAGGAGATCGGTGCAGGGGTTTGGGGGGAACTGCCCCTCAAGCTGTGGACAAGCAAAACTTGTGCCATGGGTGACACTGCGTGTGCTAAGGCACAGTGGGGTGACAGCTGCAGGGGTGGTGGCCCCTGCTGTGACGCCGGCCAGCTGCTGAGATTGGTGCACGGGGAGTCTGGGACCCTGGGCCCCTAGCTGCTGACAGGCAAAACTGGTGCCAAGACTGTGTCTGTCCTGGGGCACTTGATTGTCTGTATTGAGTCTTTCCTCCCTTAGCCTGGTTTTGTGCAGTTCCTCCCAAACCCCTACACCAATCTTCTTGAAATTTAGCAGGCTTTGTGGCCTCAGTAAGAGCTACCAGCTCTGCAGTTTTCACCCCACTATGTTGTAATGCCTAGATGTGACATGAGTTTTGCTTTCAAGACTTTGGGGTGCTGCTCCCCAAACCCCTGCACCAATCATCCTGAAACATGGCAGGCTTCATCCTCTCTGCAGAGTCTACCACCCCTGAAAATTTCATCCAAATCAGACAAAAAATAACAAAGGTTTCCCCATTATACCCTATGGCCAGATCTCCACAGCAGCTCTGAACCACTTTGGGAGGCCTAACAAGGCCAGCGCTTCAACCCACATGTGCTGCCTTGGACCCCGAAGCATCCGAAGCTTCTCCAGATCCAAAGCTCTGGCCAAAGCCTCGCACGGCCCTACCCCACACTGCTGCTCTGCAACCTCAGGCACATGAGATGCAACAAATTTTATGCTTTATTCCAGCACTCCCTTCAAACTCAGATACTGATGTAGGAAGTCATAGCTGGATTCTCCTCTTACTGCCCTTTGAGCACAACAAAAAAGTAGCGTATGTGTCCACATGCACACATGTGGACATCTCATATGTGTTTTTAACCTTCCCATGGGGTAATTTCCTACCCCAGACAC
>NW_017728943.1:60905309-60931080 GCF_001723895.1 Crocodylus porosus
CTCTTTTCTTATGGCAAAACTCCACCTCACCTGCTCCTTTCATAACATACAAGCTAGTTTGCCCTGCCTTTGTTGGAAGTGAGGACAAGAAGCAAAGGGACAGCAGAGAAGAAACAAAACAGCATCATACTGCAATACAGCATATACTATGGAGTCCCCTTCAATAGTAAGGACTTGACAATCCCATGCCCCTTTTATCTGCTCTCAATAACCTGCATGCATGGTTTCCAAACAGCACCCAACCACATTTGGCTTGCCAAGAGTGGATGCTGATCTCTGGCTTCTGTGCCCAGGGGAGAGGGTGCTACCTGTGCTACCATAGTGCAGGGCAGAATTGCTTCTGTGGCAGCACAGTTGGACAGGCTTGTCTTTGATTGTTATTTATATGCATTGGGCAGTAATCAATTTCTTCTTCTTTTTTTTTTTGCAGTCCAGAATGAGAAGGCAGCGCATATTCACTGCTGAAGCCTGTCTTGCACAGGTAACCAGGGATGACAGCAACACGTCCACTGATGAAATCTTAACCCAAGGCAGTGACAATGCTGACTTTGTTCCAAACATGGGAGGTTTTTCAGAGTAAGAAGACCATGCGTCTATGGAAGCTTCATCCAGCTCCGATGAGGAATTCTACCACAAGCAGACATGATGCCAACACTTCCAGTGGAAAAGGGAAGAGGACCAACCCAGAGCTGCTGTGGAAGACCGACGAGGGCTACAGCAGGACGTGGAGCAGAACCACTGCCACCACCCCCAGAAAACAATGCAGATGGTGACACTTTTAGAGGAAGGAATGGCAGAGTGCGAGGGAAAAAGTCCACAGCTAATACATCATTGGAGAACAGCCAAGGACATAGTCCATGAAAGTGCTGGGCCAACAAGAGAAAGTAATAAAGACACAGTGGTGGAAACGTTCCACCTGTTTCTCTCACAAGATATCCTGACTGTTATCATAAAAGAAACAAACAGAGAGGCAGAAAGAAGACTCAAGGAGTGGAATGAAAGCCATCCTGAAAACAGAAGAGTGGAAAAAGCTGGATGAAACAGAGCTGGAAGCCTACATTAGCCTCCTACTGCTGAGTGGTCTATACCACAGTGGACACGAGGCACTGGAGGAGTTGTGAAAGCAATGCCCCGGGCGTCCTTGCTTCTGGGCCACCATGAGTTTAAAATGATTCTGTAAAATCACCAACTACCTGAGATTTGACAACAAACTGACATGTGATGAAAGGAGAGCTGTGGACAAGCTTGCTGCCTTCAAAGATATTTGGACACAATTTGTGGAGCAGCTCAGGAAATGGTATATTCCAGCAATACACCTGACGGTCGATGAGCAGCTCATTGCATTCAGGGGTCACTGTCCCTTTAGACAGTATACACTCAGCAAGCCTGCCAAATATGGCTTGAAAATTTGGTGGTGCTGTGATGCAGCAACATCATTCCCCCTGTCTGGAGACATCTACCTAGGCAAGCAACCAGAAGCTCCATGCCAAGGTAATCTTAAAAACAGGTCATTGAAAAAAACTGGTTCGAACCTGGTGGGAAGGAATATTGTAGGTGACAATTATTTTACAAGTACTGACCTGCCAAAAAGACTGCTACTATGTTCCAAAGAAGTCCAAAATTAAGCTGTTGCTGTCAAGCATGCACCATGACCTGTCAGTGGGTGGAAAGCAAAGAAAGCCAGACATCATCCATGACTACAATAAAAAACAAGGGTGGGGAGGTGGGGAGACTCGTGGGCACGTAAGTGGAGAGCTTGTTAGCTACAGAAGAGCCATTTGCAGCTCTCCAAGGCTGAAGCACATTTTCTGCTATCTGATCCTCAAACAACCTCCAAGCAACCACTATGGTGGTAGAGTCACTAGAGTACTTGGGAGGCTCTGAAGGAGTGACAGAAGGCTTCAAATCATTACACCAGCCAAGAATTCCCTCACAAGCCAGAGCTTTCATTCTGTGACTTGAGATATCTCTGTACCCTTGATTATTGTACAGAAAAGGGTTTGATTAAGATTTTGAGTCTACACAGAGACAAATTGAGCACTGGACACGAATTACGATTCTTCTGTCCCACAATCTAAGCAGCCTCTCTCAGAGGCATCATGTAATGAGCTACAGGCTCTGTATTATGCTATTGTTGTAGGAGGCCAATTAGAAAAGATATTTTTAGTCACTTGGCAGTTTTGGTTGATAGGCTCAATGACTAAAAACTATTATTACAGCATGTATTTCCATGAACCTAACCTTTGAGCTTCCACTTTCATTTTATTTCTAGCCTCTCTGTTTCACTGTCTGAAATAATTATTTTGATGGAACTGAAATTTGTTTTTAGCTTAGTATTCAGATATGTGCCTTGTCCTTCCTGCAATGTAGCTTGTACCTTGGAGGAATAGAGGGCCCTGACTCCCACTTCCTGCCTGAACAGCAGAATTGGGCTTTTGACTACAACTGATCCAGGAAAGGAAAAAATGAATTTTGGCTTCAGATGCTCAAAATCCAGATTACAAGGCATTATTGAAAGTATCCATCATATTTTATCGCTCAGATGAAGACAATGTTCTGAATTCTAAGAACTGTACACCAGACCCTTGCCACCTGCATATGGAAAGGACTTACAAGGTAATACCCAGCTGTGAAGAAAGTAAAAAAAGGTAATCTTATTTCCATGTTTATTGTCTAGAAAAAATGCAGTCTCTGCAGAAAAAGACCCATACTTGGCAACTTCACTGAACTAAATATATTAAAACTACTTCCAAAAGTGTGGTTCTCCATAGGGAAAGGACTAAAATATGAACTGACATTTTTTCCCCCAAGTATTAAAAATAGAAAGGGAACTTTGCCAGACATGGATCTGATTTAACTCTGCTTCTTTTACAGTGGGATAGCTTCTACATTGCTTCAGCTTCTCTGGAACAAGTAGCAAATTAGTGCCTGTCTGTACAAAAGAACAAGTTAAATTTTGGTTTTCTTTATAGTGATGCTGGGAAGTTGGTCAACTGATTTTATATTTATTGATAACTTTCATATTTTTCAATGCATATTTCAGTAAATATACAATGAACCTATGAAGGTCAGTTTATGGACAAATGTAAAGAAAAAAACTGTTTTACAGAACTCTGTCAATGTCAGGAGTGACTACTGTACCACTGTGGATTCAGTGTCTTATTCTCAGGGATCTGCATTTTCCGTTTCCCACGGGAACATGGAAAAAAATGCTGATTTTCCCTTTTAACAGAGCAAAAAAGTGGATTTTTCATTTAAACATAGATACCCAAAGATATTCCACTTTTGCTCTCTGCTCTCAGAGCTTCTTGCAAAAAGGGCAACAAACCCTAAACCTTATCCCGAGGGGGAGGGAAAGGGGCGAGGCCTGAGACTCTCAGTCAACCGGGACTTGGCTCAGGCTCACTTTCTTTGAGGTAAGTGGGACATGCAGCAGGCTGGGGACCAACTGGGGGCTCCTGCAGCAGGGCTGGGGGGGGCCCTGTGGGGCAGGTGCAGGTGACTGCTAGGCCTGGGGAGGTTTGGGGGCTGTGAGAAGAGCCAGCAGGACAGGTGAGGGAGAAGTTCACAGGAAGCCCCAGATGGAGAGCTGGTCCAGCCCAATGTTGGGTGGACTGGGAGCTGCAAATGGCATCATCAGGCTGGCCGGGAAACTGCACATGGAGGTGGGGAGTCATCACCATTGGGACAGGCAAGCTCCTGCTTGAATCCATGTGCAGCTTCCCACTGAACTACTGGAAGCCCCATGTGGAGGCATAGAGCCCACTCATCCCAATGGCACCTGGCTCCCACCTGCAGTACAATTCACACATGCTGGCACAGAGCCTGGTGGTCTGGTTTGAAGGCACAGACCTGCAGGCCAGACCAGATCCCTGCCTGCAGCATGCAGACCCTGGGACTCAGACAGAGGCATATGCTGCCTGGGACTCTGCCTGCCATGACCATGAGCACTAGGGCTGTGCAAAGTTTCATGTGCTGATTCAATTAAGAGAAGATGCAACTTGATTCGGCAGCTGAATCTCCAAATTCAAATCAAATTGGGAGACCAATAAAAAGGTCCAAATTGATTCAGACAGTCCCCACTTGCTACCGCAGGGAGCCGGACCCAGACTCT
Source organism: Crocodylus porosus (assembly GCF_001723895.1). Lineage (NCBI taxonomy): Eukaryota > Metazoa > Chordata > Crocodylia > Crocodylidae > Crocodylus > Crocodylus porosus. The sequence continues at coordinate 60,909,424 of NW_017728943.1, forward strand.
ATGCCAGTAAGTAGGGGCGGAGGGAGACCATGTGGGGACCCCCACCAGGACCCATCCCCTGCCTCCTCTCCCAGCCTTCCTGAGCACCTCCAACTCCCAGCATCCCGGCTCTTTCCCGGTACTCTTTAACATCTCCATTAACGATCTGGAGTTGGGAGTCAGATGCAAACTGGCAAAGTTTGCGGATGACACCAAATTATGGGGGAGAGCGGTCACACTGCAGGACAGGCCAGGGATACAGGCTGACTTGGACATGCTCTCAAGGTGGGCTGACCAAAACCAGATGGCCTTCAATGTTGCGAAGTGAAAGATGCTGCACCTCTGTAGGAACATACTTACAAAGTTGGCAGTGCTACGCTCACTAACACAACAACTGAAAGTCTTGGGGGTTCTGATTGACCACAAGATGAAAATGAGTCAAAAATGTAATGCTGTGGTTGATACAGCAAACCAACCTCTGGCATGCATCTACTGATGCATCTCAAGCAAAACCAGGGATGTCATCCGCCCAGTTTACTTGGCCTTGGTGAGGCTGCAGCTGGAGTACTGTGTTCAGTTTTGGGTTCCCTGCTTCAGGAGGGATGTGGGAAAGCTTGAGAGAGTCCAGAGGAGAGCCACTCATATGATCCAAGGCCTGGAAGGTAGGCTGTACAAGGAGAGGCTGAGGGATTTAGGATTCTTCAGTCTGGAAAAGAGAAGGCTCAGGGGTGACTTGGTAAAAGCCTACAATTGTATAAGAGGGGTACATCAGGACCTGAGAGAACAGTTATTCACCAGAGCTCCCCAAGGGATATCAAGGTCTGACAGCCATAAACTCCAGGAAGGCCAACTTAGACTAGACCTAATAAAAGTTCTTTATGGTGCGAGTGTACAGGATCTGAAACAGACTCCCCACAGAGGTGGTACAAGCATCTACTCTGGACTCTTTCAAAAAATGTCTGGATATTTTTCTTGCTGGGATCACTTGATCCCAGCTGCTTTCCTGCCTACGGCAGGGGGGCTGGACTCGATCTCACAAGGTCCCTTCCAGCCCCTAATGTCTATGAAATCTGTGAAAAAAGCCCCACACTCACTGGGTGCTGTAGCAGCCATCAGAGCCTCTGGAAGCTATGATCTATGAGCAGAGCCCCCCACACAGCCCAGGGCAGCGGGGAGGCAGCAGGGATCACCCCCTGGCCCTTCACCTGGCAGTAGCCGGTGAGTGCAGGGTTTTTTGGTTTTTTTGTTTTTGTAAGATCTGGGACTGGGTGGGTCAGCCATTGACAGGGCTGAGAGAGCAGGTGGGGGATGAGGCCTCTTTGATTCAAGGTTCAGTGGCAGCCAAACCTCCAAACCAAATTTGGCCAAATAGATTCGGGACAGTGATTTGAATCACCAATTTAAAACACTGTCCCTGAATCAGCTGAATTCAAAACCGAAGCAAATACTAGCTGCTTTGCAGAGGCCCCATGAGCACCTCAGAGGCCCCCTGCCTGCTGCTGCTGATCTGCCGGTGGTAGGGGCTGTGCATCACAAACCCCACACCTATCCTCATGCCCCACATACTTCCATACCCACAACCCCCCACCCACAAACTCCACACAACCCTTCACAACCCCCCAATATTCACACACTTCCACAAATCCCCACACACACACAAACACACCCAGCCTCCCACCATACAAAGTACCTGCATATATTTAGAAAGAAGGTTCACATAGTGTTACATTTAGTTTAATTAGTAAAAAAATAATTAAAGTAATTAATTTTACATAATTTTGACTTTTCTATACACAGTTTCCTGGGGTATACAGAGTGGTCTCAGCAGGATCGCTTTCCATGATGAAAAACCCAAAGTGAAATTCCAAGGTATATAGGTATTTATAATTTATTTTATTAGAATGTTTGAGACACTGGTAGGCTTCCAAATTCCTTTGAAATTGTAAATATATCAACAAAACATGGTGTTCAATTGATCCCTCTATATATATAGTGGCCTTTCGTTTTAATCATGGATTTGGGGGTCTTAATCAGAGAATTTGCAATTTTTTAATCAGAAAAAAACCAGGATCCCTGCTTATTCTACAGACACAGAATGCCTCTAGAACACTTATGAGCTGGTACCAGAAGGTCGGGAACTCAAATAAATATTCTCTCTCATACTCTGTATTGAGAATATCTGGAAGATGGATCCAATACTATACATACCTACTTTTGTGCCTAGTAATCTCTCTTAATCATGTATTTATAACTTCTTAAACTTTCTCTACATACCTGTCTTAACTCCTAGTTACTACTACTATATGAAATTTATATAGAGAGTCAACTCCTGAATTTTTTGACTGAGGAAAAAAACCCTCCAAACTTCCACTGGCTTCAAGCTGACATTGAAACATGTTTTCTAACCATTAAGTTTGAAGCATTTCTCTGGTCTATGGGCCTCAAAAGGGGGAAGTGGGGAGGGACAAAATGCAAGTCTGATAGTAAATTAACACTGACTTATTGGCATGTACATTTGTGCACAGAACACAAAAGAAAAAATGTAAGATAGTGTACTGTTGACAATATTGTACTGTTCTGCATTGCATGCACCTCAAGCAGAAGTTACTGACTTGATGCTGAAGTTCTACAAAGTTATTTCTGAAGTTACAGCATGTGCTATATGGCTTTACAAACTAATTGGCCATTGTGAATAGCAATTAGTCTACAAAGACTGATTAACTCAAATAGAAAACTAGTTTTTCATTTAGAGGATTGCTATCTAGAAGGAGCCAATGAGGAGAAAAATATATCTGAGCAGTCATGGAGAAAAGCACAGGGGTTTTGACCTGTGGAGAATGAAAGGTGATTGTTTAAGTTACATCATAATATAGATATCCTTATTAAAGTATAAAGAAGGAAGAAATAAAAAACACCACCCACACACAAACAAGCCATGTGTTTTAGTTTATTGACTATCACAGGAAATCTTCCAAGACTGAATAGTAGACCGGGGGGGGGGGGAAATACAATGCATAAGAGTGCCACCTAGCAGTGTCTGTCATAACAGCAAGCATTGTGTAAAAAAACTTTTTAACAAATGTATCCTCGATAATTGGGGTGGGGGAAACAACCTTTGTTTAGCTACAAAGTAAATAAAATAAACCAGATTTTTTTAATTTTATGAGGGGAAAAAGAACACGCCCCCCCACTCACACACACACTTTTCCATGAAGATTTGACATTATTTCTGAATGGAAGATTGTTTATTATTATTTAATAGATACTTAATTTCTCTTCAATTATAAAGGCAGAAGGATGCAACTGTGCCCAAAGAGAACCTTGTAAATACAATGAATCATTCCTAGGTTCTTAGTGGGAACTGAACCCCAAACCACTTGCACATACACAAAAATAAAGATCTCTTCTCCCTGTTTAATTAAAGGAGAGCACCTTTATCCAAGAGAAAGCTATGGGGAGACCTGATGGCGGCAAGGCACAGCAGTTATAGTTTCTGAAGCAGGCACATGGGAATCTGTTGCAGATATACATGTACGTGAATCTGCCCGTTTGCACATAGAGCTAGCCTGCACATAGAAAAATAACCATGCACGGTTGCAGGCATTTTCTCATACACACAGCTCAGCCTCTTCTCCACAAATACCTCAGCCCTTAAGTAAGGATCAAAGTTTTGGAACTGTCTCACTCTGATTGGTAAAACTGTGGTCATGGGTGTATTTGGTCATTTTTATTTATTTTTTAAGCCATCCTAGTTTTTTGACAATGTTCTCATTACAAATCCATCCTTACTGGTTTTATCCCATTTCTTCTAAAAGGAACTGAACAAATATTTCAAGTAATAAAATAAGTTGGAACCTGCAAAGACACCTCAATGCAGAAGGTGACCGAGTGCCTTTATCTTAACAGCAGTGATTTGGGTTTTGTCTTGTGGGCAGAAAAAACACAGTTTTTTACCTTTGATGGAGAAAACCATGTATTTTCCCTTTTGCAAGCAGCTCTCTGTAGGCTGGCAGAGCTCAGTCCTGCAAGAAGCTGCTTTCAAAAAGATCGTGAAATCCTAAGCCTTGTCCAGGGGGGTGAGGCCTGAGAATCTGAAACCAGCCAGGCCTGGCTCAGACTCACTGTACCCCCTGCAGCCTTTGAGATAAGTAGGGCATGGGAGGCTGGGACAACTGGAGGCCCCCTCCAGCAGGGCTGGCAGGGGCAGAGGCTGCAGATCAAGAATGAGGAGTACCGCAGGACTGGCGGGGGACTGTGAGTTGGGTGTGGGTCATGCTGCCCAGGCTAGGAGGGGGGGCACAGATGGGCAGCTTGGGCCACATTGGAGGGGGTGGGGAAACAAAACACATGCCAGGAGCAGAAACCCTCCAAGATCCTACTGCCCAGCTCAGGGCTCTTGAGCCAGGTGGTCAGTAGGGACAGGCTTAATTTACAGAGCCCAGGGCTTAATTTTGTGGGTTTGCCATGACCCCCAGACTCCTTTCCACTCTTGCTGTACCCAGCCACCCCAGTCCAATTAGGCCAATGGGGATACTGCATGGGCACCACATAGGCTAAGGAAAGCAGGGCTGGGAGGCTGCTGTTTTCTTCTCTCCCCCAAAGGCCAGGGGAGAAGCACCTGGTGGGAAGCTCCTGGGTTTTTCCCCTTTTTCTCCCTCAAGAGCCAGAGGAGAAAGCCAGAAGCAGCTTGGAGGCTACTATTACTTTTATTTCACTTTTTCTTTCTCCCAAAGGGACCAAGGGACAAAGCCAGCAGCAGCTGGGAGGCTGCTGTCACCAACTCCCACTTAGAGCAGCATGCAGTGGAACAGACACTCAGGGGAGCTGTGAACTCTCTAGCATCGGTGGTGTCCAAAAAGAGATTGATCTGCCACTAGTCGTGGATGTGCCAGTGCTCCTGCTTAAACTCAGTCCCAGAGGATCCTGGCTACAGGGTCTTGCCTTTCTGGCTTAAAGTCACACTGACACTGCATTGGGGTCAGGAATGAATTTTCTCCTGGTGAGATTGGTACAGATGAGAGGGTGAGGAGGGATATTACCTTCCTCTGCAGCACTGGCATGGCCTTTGCCTGGGATCTCACAGCAGTTGCAGGGAAGTTGCACTAAGGCGAGCCCCACAGGCAGTGCCAGCTGCCACCTGGCAGTCCTGTGTCACCCCCATGTTCCAAGGCTCCAGTAGGGCTTCCTGCAGTTTGCTCTAGGGTAGAAAGGCTTCCCACCTTTTCTGCTTGGAACTGGGAAGTCTTATTTCCCCCCCAGTCCCAACAAGGGCTTACATGCTTCCCCCCTTCCATCCCCCACAGAAGATGTTTGATATCCTGCTTTCCATAGAAAATTGCATTGCTAATTGAGTCAGTCCCTGCATACAAGGGCTTGTATTTTGATACATCTCAAATTTTATTTCAGCCTCCAAATATCACATTCAAGTCTAGAAAAGATGCCAGAAAGAGCAGAAGTCACCCCTAAAGACCAATTCGCTCAGTTTGGCAGGGATAAGTTCTACACTGACAATACTGTACTGTTCTGCATTGCATGCACCTCAAGCAGAAGTTATTGACTTGATGCTGAAGTTCTGTGGTGGAGTTGTTTGGCCCACAGTATGCAGGAGAGCAGACTAGGCTATCTTAATGGCTGGCTTTATTTAGAAAAAAAAAAAAAAGGAAACAATGTCTTCACAAAATCATTATAATCTGTAAAACAGGTGGGCTATAGGTCTCCATATAAGCACAAATGTAAACTACAGGAAAAATATTTAGACTATTAGAGAAAATCTTTGGTACAACTATCTCGCCTTCTATTCAAATTACACAGAGCAATCTGCAGTGCCTTTTCTCAGACATTCTCTCATTTAAGGAGAGATTAAAAATAAAGACAATTAAAGCAAGTGGTATGTTAAGTAAAGTGTTTTTGGTGGGTTGGTTTGTTTTCTTCACACATGCCACTGTGATCTAACTAGTAGAAGATTGTTTAGGGAATAGACAGTTGCTGTGTAATGAACAAATCTAACAGTTGCACTCTATGCAGACTGGAAATATGTTATATATGGTTGGGTTTGTTGTTTTTGTGGGGGAGAGGTTGGGCGGGGTGCAGTTAACATCCCAGCACCTTGTTATAAATTGGTTTGGGAGTTGACAAAATAGCCAAGATTGTGATTAACCTCAGCTATCACTTCCTCTGGTTGTATGCCTGCTAGATTACCCAGTGATCAGAAAACTCTTCCTACATACAGGTATTTGTAAGCCAAGAGAAGGCTAATGAGCATCTTGATCATGGACAGCTACAGGTACCTTTCCGAGCCTCGTTATAAATGTATAATGCAAGGCACAGAAGGGTTAAGTGTCTTGCCTGCATCACTGATCCAGTGGGAACAGTAGGAATAGAACCTACAAGCATGGGGTATAAATATGTATTACAGAGGGATTATTATATTGGTGCCTTAATGTTCTCATTCACAAGTACCGTATTTGATAAGGAAACTGAGAATTAGAAAACAAGCACAATTTTGCATCAGAGACTTTGAAAAAGGGAGGAGTTGTCACATACCCTCTTCCTCACATATTGTCATGGCATTATTTATTGCCAGTGAGGTACAGGTCTTCCAAGCTCTAATGAGGCTAGTCTCCAGCCTTATTTTGGCCATAAAAAGGATGTTATACTATGTTTGAGCCAACTACAGCCCTTCTCTCACTAAAAAATAGGAGCTGATGTTTTAAAAAAGGGAAGCAAGATGGGAGACTGCTGCTAAAGAAAGGAAGACCACCAAGTCACTGGGTCACTCATAAAATTGTGCTTATTCAGGTCTTCCACACAAGTTTGACTGCAGGGTCACTCAAGTTGGCTGATAATCAATGACTGTGTCTCATTAAGTAGCCCAGGCATCCCTTGCTGCCTATGCAGATGGATACACCATTTAATAAACCCACAACTATAGCTTAATATGCAGAGGACCAAAGATATTTCTGGATCAATTTCTAGCTGTGCTTTCAGTGTTTCAGACTGTAATGGCAGGTAGAGCTCATGCTGTTCTGCTACTACCCTCTCCCAGCTTCCTATTTCTCCATTAGTCACCGGCCACAATTCTGATGTTACTGGATATTGGGAGCTGTAAGGAAGTCCTAGGACTGGCAGTAGCTCCTCTGGCAACCTGGCCATCTCCACCAGATTTGTCTCCTTATTCAGATCCGTTTGCCCCTGCACACCCACGCAGGGGTTTCCCACTTCTTATGCGTTTCCTGGGGCCTTGCCAGGATTCCAGCTGTTAAAGCCTAGGCCCCTTTTTCTCTCCAGCCATATCCACCTTAGCCCATTAGTAAGGGCCTCAGCTTCTGGGCTCTAGGCCTGGCCTCAACAGCCATCTCACACCTCTTTAAAGCTCCATCTCTATGAGCTCAAGTCTGGCCCTCAGATTGCAGTTTTTCTTTAGTCCCTTTGGCAAAATAAATGTGGAGGGTGTACCACTACCCACTATCTGTGGTCTCCTCCTGGTTCACAAGTCCATATCAAATTAAACAATAAACCAAAAGGTACAAGCTGCCTGCTCCACAAAATTAACAACTCTTTCCCCTTTGTTAAGTAGCCCACAGGTCTTACCTGCGTGGGCTTTCTCTCCCCATTCCCCATGGTAGCTTAAATGCCCATTTGCCTCTGCAACATACACACATACCACTCCTCTCCCTCATACCACTAACTTATCCTACTACTTCCAGTCACCTGGCTGGGCCTGCTTCCCCCACTGGCCAGGTGCAGCTGGTCACTCATTAATCCACTGCTCTCATCAGTGCCCAGCTCAGCCCACTTGCCCTGCTACCTTTATTTGTCTACCCTCTCTGGCCTCACTGGTAACAGGGCAAGGCTTCCCTGCAACACACACAAGAATCTCTCTCTCTCTCTCTGGAGGGTTACAACTGCCAGGGTACACAAATTCAAAACTCTCCTAAAAACATACATCATCATACAAACATTATTCTTTGATCCATCTGATCACATGCATAGGCATGCACACACAGATAGACATGATTCCTTTCCCTTGCATATTTGCACAACAGCATTTTAGTCTCTTTCGACATTCCTTGGCTATTTTGTCAACTTCCAAATCAGCCAGGAAGCATGGAAGAGTCACTTATACAATAACTTAAAACACTGACACCTCCCAGACCATCTAGGTTATTCAGTACATTCTTGTAATATTGCAGAGTGAATCAGACTCTCAAACCATCCTCAGTTTTGAGGACTATAATCAACTAACTCTACCTCTCTGGCCAACATAGAGGTGGCCTCTTAACAGTCCAAGAGAGATCTTCATGCTTTGTTCAGCATCACTTCCAATATAAGATCTGTGGACTCAGTGGTTCTCAAACCATTGTCCATCACTCAGCAGTACTCCACAGGGTAATTGGCAGCGGTCTGCAGACTTCTTTCTAGGCATGTGGGACTGGCTCCTTTTTTCAATTTGTGGTATTATTGGGAGACATTGTATTTAGCCATCTCTTAATGAATTTAGGAAAGACTGAAGTTACCACAAGGATGCTATTTAACTGACAGTTGCACATTTTCCAAAATCATCTAATAAGAGAATGTTTGGTTTACTTCAAAAACTCCATGCACCAACACAACAATCACCAAAACCGAGCGCTTCACCAAAACTAACTAGCGTGCCTTGAATTATTAGATTTTTGGAGCATTTAGAGAAACAAAAAACAAAATTTGGTAACCTTAGTCTAGATGGGCCCTCAGTAATCCTCAATCTGTTCACAAGCTTGGCCTGGGGCATTTAAAATGTGAAAAATGCCAGAGTGGGTCACATATAAAGAGTAATAAACCCCAGTTAAGACAGCCTAAAATAACTAATTTGGCATAATACATTTAAGACAGATGCATATCCAGCCCATCATTATGAAAGTTACAATCAAAAGTAGAATGAGAGACCATTTCTGACCCTAATTTCAAATGTGTCTTTAATCTATGTCAGTATTTATGATACAATGAGCTAGTACTCACCACTTCAGCACATGTAAGGAGTGATCAAGCACAGCTTGTATCATTACCATGCTACAATTTCTACAAATATCCTCAGATAGCACAACATCATGATGTGACCAGGACCTGTTAGCAACACCCACACAAACCATTAACACATGCAAATTCAGAGCAAGAAGAACCTACTCCTCAATGTCATAAAGTTGAAGACTTACGAGAGACTCCCCATCATGGCAAGAATGGGATTAATTCACACAGCCTGAAAAACCTGTTTTAGAAGGGGGGAAAATACTAAATGCAAGGCCCAATTCTACATTCTTTATCCCACTGACTTCAGAGTTTTGGATAAACCAGGAGGTAAGCCTTTCCCTTTACCAGAAGAAGAGAGCATGGTTTGGAGGGTTAAACACTTCACAATACATCTTTTACATTTTTACACCATCAGAACATTGTTCTGAGGAGTAATTAAGGGGCAGAGAAATAAGACTTTTAGTGTGACCCCAACAGGCACATTTGCTTAGCCTCTGTTTAAGTGCTCTTTCTTTCCATTAGGGATGTATCATCTGATCTGGTAACTTGCCATTACAGTCAAAGAGAGAGAGCTGCTCATATCTTAGAGCATGTTCAACATCTTGCAGGATGCAGCCCAACAGCTGCGTCTCCAGAAAAGATTTCTTTTTACATGCATCCAGTTGGCTGGGATAATTTAGTCTGCGAACTTGCCTTGAGTGGCGGGCTGGAATAGATCTTGTGAGGTTTCTTCCAGCCTTACTTTCCTATGATCCCTTGAATATCCACTAGCTTTCACTCTTCTGTCTTCTTGGCCACTCACATAATCAAAGTATCAAGATGAAAGATATTTGAGAAATTAGCTGTGAAGGAAATTGTTTTTCCTGTCTCTGCAAGTCAGGTGCTTTGTGATTCAAGTCACCTTTTGCCAGAAGCCTATTTACTTACGCCACTTTTCCCTAAATATTTAAAGTGATGCATTACATAAATTGGGTATTAAACCATAGCATCAGGTTCCATTTGTTTTCTTTGCCATATTGATTCCAGATGGCTTTATGCATTCTTTCCGATCTGTAAACACAATTGGTTACCAATATTTCAGTGTCTAACTGGTTCAAGCATTGCTCCCAAACCTTTACATCTTGTATTATTGGATTCTGTACAACTAAAAACCCTTAGAGATAGAATTAAATGCAGTATGGATGTATAAACATACCGAAAGCTAGATCACGAACCTTTAAATTCTATTTGCTGTCTCGTTGACTCCAGTGGGATTGCCAGACTGAAAAAATGGCAAGTAAAGAGGCCATAGTCTACAGCAAAATTAGTGAATGAAAGAATATTTATTTTATAGCAGAACATCTCAGAAGCTATAAAGTGATATACTTTCATATAAAATCAGGAGAGTTGTGCTGGTTTCCCACCAGCTGAAGGCGACCCATCACTGTTTTCACGCAAAGCACACCACACAGTCAGTTCCCCACAAGTGCCAGGCTCATTTCTGACCCACTAACATAAACCCAGCAATGTTTTATTTATTTATTTATTTTTCTAACATTTTCCATGTCACCTTAGTTCAGCCCCTTCACACACATGCCTTATGATGCAATTAACTGCTTTGTTTCTCTCTCACCTACCTTGCCTCCCCCAGCACGTTGTATTCAAATCACTGCTTTCTATTTAGACGCTCTGCCTCCTGCAGTCCCTTCACAGTGTCTGATGAAGTATGCCACTGCTTATGAAAGCTTAGGCACCTCCAGTTTAGTTAGTCCTACTAGGTGCAAAGCTACCCTGCCTTCTGCCAGACTCCAGACTGACATGGTTAACTACCTAGGTTTGCAACTGATGCACCCCCAGAATACAGGACATCCCCTTGATGAGTGGTGGGCCCTCTCAGTCAATCAGCAATGAGGTGTGGGGCCACTGCTTCCTCAGCAGCAAAGGGTGAGGCCACTGGGCCCCTTGGCCAATTGGCAGCAAGGGGCAGAGCCACCACAAAAAGACCACCTCCCACCTTCCCTTCCTTCTTGGCTGGGAACTCTGGCTCTTCCTGGCTGCGTACCACCCTGGCTCTCGACACAGCCAACAGAATCATGAGGACAAGTGCCTGACGTATTTCCACCAACAAACCGAAAACCAGGACTTTGCATCTATTCTTCATTGAGAAAAGACAGGGGACACGCATTTTAAAAACAGGATGGTCTGATATAAAATAGGACCATTGGCCACCCTATAACTACTCCTCTCTCCTATCCTAGAGCATTTACTATAGTTGTAGTGCCTCATAACTAGGAGTCTTCAGTCTCCTTATTGAAAGCGTCAGACTGTGATAAAGCTTAGGCTTCAACAAATCCTGGTGGCAGGGCCACAATTACTACTTTGGGTACAAAGACTCCCTTGTTCATTCCTTCAGACCACATTTCTGGAGTATGGAACGTCTGTAGTTCCCACTGACCTCAACTGCACGTATGAGCAATCTAATTCTGCAAGTTAGACCCCAAGTCTCTTATATTTTGGGAGCTCAGAAAATGAGGAATGTAACATTTGACAGGTGGCCACTAATTTTGACTTAAATAAGTGGCTCAGCATTGCACAGAAAATCTATATCTATACCTTGTGTGATATCCAACAGCTTTAACCATAAGGTCATCATCTCTCAACTTGTCACCCCTCTCTTTTTTGCTACACACCAATTTTGCAACAGATGAGTTATGGATGCCTTCAGCGGCTGCCTTCATCCCCAGAGCAGGCCCATCCCATACACAAAATGACAAGGGAGTACCTGTGGAACAAATGGTCTGTGACCATGTAATTAAAGAGAATGTTGCATGTATGCGAGGGCAGATTTCAAACTATGCAGACAGCCTTGATTCAGGATTTCCTAACTTGGGTGTTTGATTTTACAAGTTGAAACTTTTAGTGTAGGTTTTAATTATTATTTAAGAAAAAAGGCAACACTAAATGTTATTACTTGCACTAACAATCTCACTCTATTCTATCTTCTACTTCTTCCCTGCAGTCATCACGGCTCAAACCCTGATGTTCACCACATTCCTATAAGTGCTGTGTGAATAACTACAGTAGACACCAGAAAGGAGCTGCTGATGCTTATTCTAAACTCTGTGGTCACTGGCACTATGTGCTTGACCTCAGGGCAATCTGGGTAGCACTTGGTGCAACTGAACCCTCCCCCATCTCCCCTTTCCCCCCACCCCAGTTGCTCAGAGCTAGAAGATCTGTATCCAGTACAATGTATCTGTAGGGCATGGTTGCAGATACTAATGAGGCCACCTGTGGGTTCCAAGGTAAGTTGTCCTGAGGCACCTGGACAGCCGTTTTATGCTTTCAGAGAATGTCTGTTCCCAGGATTTCTGCTGCTGTTTGTGCTTCTTCAGCTTTTGGGGTAGCATGTACTTCTTTTAAAAATGCATTCATGTTCAGGTGGTTATTTTAGCATTCTCCCAAAATTTTGTTGTCAACAGACAACAAATGGGAAAGGCAATGTTTTAGGATTTGATAGTCGGCTAAACTTGAATGAGTTCTTTGTGACACGGAAAAAGGCAGTTTTCCAACCCCAGAATTCTCTCCCTAATGAATTTAGAAAGTCTGCTGAATGCTATACATATTAGAACCTTGAAGAAATATTTATATTACACTCCTATGCTTAGGTTGCCACACACACACACAGGTGCATATATATCTAAGTCTAAGAGTGTGTGTGTGTGGCAGCCTAAGCATAGGAGTATATTATAAATATTTCTTCAAGGTTCTAATACCTAGCATTCAGCAGACTTTCCATACCCCAGGCTGCAGCAGTGATGGAGCCTGCCAGCATTGAACAAAAGTAAGGAAGAGTATGGCAGGAGGCAGCTATGGCTCTGGCTCCAGCTCCAACACAAGCCCCAGCCACAACCCTGGGTTAGGGCCAGAGCTACAGTAGCTGCCCAACTCATGCTTAATTGCAAGGCAAGGGGCTTCCCCCCCCCCCCGCCATGTTAAATGGGGAAGGGAACTCTTTTCTAATTGAGTTAATGGGGGGGGGAGGGTGTGCACATGTAGATTATACACCAACACACGCTTACACTCATATACTTAAATAGACAGACATACACACACATTCATATACCTAAATATACACACACACTTAGACTCATATACTTACACACACACACACATATGCAAGTGTGAGTGCATATATGTAAGTGCATTAGTCTAAGTGTGTATGTGTATATAATCTAGGATATAGGAATATAATATAAATATCTAAGAAATATAATTTATATATATCCTAGGTTACACACACACACACACACACACACACACACACACACTTAGATTTGTATATATGTATGTAAGTATATGAATCTAAATATATGAGTAACACCAAGATCTCCCTATAATAATCTCTTTTGGCAATTTCACTGATTTCTGCAAGACTGTAGAGGAAATACTTCCATCACTGAATGCAAGATTTCTACAAGTGATCTGAGGTATTGTAATAATAGTGGATTTGAAAATATATTTACCTACCTGCTTCCCCTCCTCCCCCCACAAAATTTTTATAGATGAAATTAGTCTGACTTCTTTAAATCATATCGTTATTTGGCTTTATAGACGTTTGCAGGGATCATAGTCTGGTTTCTGAGAATACTCAAATGCAAGAAGTAAAAGACATTCATTTTAAACCAACTTAAATCACATAGAAAGCCTTAAATTACAAAATTACATTCAGTTTTTACTTTTTATATCTTGCTACTAATTGCTGAACTATTAAGGTTCATTTTAGATTTCAGAGCAATTATCTGGTTATATTAACTTCCATGATTTAATTCTTTTCACCATGCCTTCAGTGAATAATAATTTGAGGCAAACACCATCCCCTAATTATCCTTCTTAAAATGTTTGATGTTAGGAAGTTGATCTTAGTTCACTTTCAGGTAGTAAATGTTTTGCTAGACCCATCAGTTTAAGACCATTATAAACAGACAAAGGTCATAATGTTTGTATATTAAACAAGTATATTTGGTCAGGACAGATGTTTCGAGCGACACTTTATCTTTCACTGTTTATTACTCTGAAAACATGTAGCCAACATTAAGCAGCTGCATCCCTTCTCAGGTTTTATTTAAATTCCACCGCTGCTACCAGTTTGTTAGATCAGAACAACATGAGCTTCAACTATGAGAAAAACAGCTGAGGATAAAAGGAAGTGAGCAATTTTTACAGTTGAAAAAACAAAAAAACCCACCCAAACCCAACCCCCCCCAAAATCTAGATGTCTTTTCTAGTCTGCAGTTCTCCTTAGCCTACAAACACATCCAAGAATAATTTTACATACAAAGACTCACTGAAGTCAGGCAAAGTTGCATACATGCAACATCTGCATATGCTGGTGTCATGTATTTAGTTTATTTTTACTTAATTTCATTTCCACATCTTTCCTTTCCTTCCTAGCTGTAATTTATTTGAACATAAAACAAGGTTCTTCCCCCCACAAATCAGTATGGGTAGAAAAAGCTCCTCATCTTACAATTGCATCAAGGAAACCATATTAAATACATTATCAATCATTCAACTGCTGCCAAAAGCAGCACATACACAGTAATAGAAATCGACTATTAAGTTTATTAAAATGCAGCCAACACTGAGCATGATTACAAAACATATGCTCATAATGAGCAAACATACTGATTTGTGTGTGTGTGTAGCCCTTAATTAAAAAACCCAAACAAACAAAACAAAAAACAGGCAGTTCCTCCCCAAAGAGGGAACAACCATCAGGGCTAGAGGTACTGCAATACCAGACCAGCATTCAGAAAGACTGGAGCCAGCTCTGACACCCTCCCCCAGTGCCAAAAATGCTGATGGGAACCTGTTTTTAAAATTTTCTCTTAAAACAATGGGCAGGTGTTCCCTCCACAGGGAACTGGCACCAGGACTAGAAGTAGGTCCTGCAAAGCCAGCCCGATACTGAAAGGACCAGAGCCAGCCCCAAAACCTCCCTTTGTTGCCAAAATTGCTATATTTGATATGCTGATGGGAGCCTTTTATGCATGTGTATGCCCCTTAAAAAAAAACAGGCAGGTGTTCCCTCCACATGGATCTGGTACCAGGTCTGGAGGTGCTACAATACCAGGCCAGCACTGAGAGGGCCAGAGCAGCTCTAACACCCTCCCCTTCTTCTACATTTGATCTTAGCCCAAAAAAGACCGAGATACTAATGGGAACCCACCACAAAGATGGGTCAGTTCAGTCCATCTAAACAAGATATACAGTAGTGCCCACTGCTCAGTCCCCTTTAGCTCTGAATTTTTTTAAGTCATGATGAGCCACCATATTGAATACATTTCAGCTCCCTCCTCACTCCCACAGTTGAGCTCTGCCTTTCTATTCCATTTCCAATCATTCCTGTTTCTTCATCAGCCTTAAACATCTGACAAATATCGCCAAATGAGGCCCCAGACAGTTCACCCAGAATCCCTCTGTTGCTGCCTTTCTCAGCCTGTCATATATGATTCGTGTGGCCCCACCCTCCATGAGGTGGAGCCAGACCAGGTTGCCCTGGTCATCAGCATATACATTTTTGGAACATCCTATGGCTCATGACAAGAACATCCAGCTAATTAGCCCATGGTTCCTTTGGGGGGGGGGGTGTTATCTGGAGTACGCACACACTGAGCAGTGCTGAGCTGTAGGGTCACCATAGCTTGACATGCTATTGACTGGTGAGACCCAGCCCCATTAACTATATGGTAAATTCTGAACATTTTGGCTTTGGACATGGGTTTGTTCTATATATATCATATGCATTTGTTCTACATATAAGTAGGTGCCAAAGTGCTTCTTAAGAGTATGTTTATATAGGACCTGTGCTAAAACTTGCAGCAGTTTTAAAAAAGGTAAAATGAATCAATTCTGGATGAAGTAAGTCTAAGGGTACCATGTGCAAATTGCTACAGCTATGTTTCATTTCAAGGTCAGTGTTTTCAAATTTGCTTCTCACTTCCATGTGCTCAGGGAGAGCAGGGTCTGACAGTAAAGAGGGGAATGGGCTGCAGGGAAAGGAAGCTGGAGTGGAAGCAGAAGGCAAGAGGGCAACCTGACCCCCCAGATTTATTTTTCCTGCTGTGGCAGTGGGAGGGGGACAAATTCAAGGCCAACCTCCAATAATTAGATTCTATACCTGGACAATTATAATAAGTTCATAACTTTTCCATACATAAAATCTAACTACTGGGAGGCAGTCATCTTATAATCAGGTCATCTTATATTTGAGTAAATAAGTACTTCTACATATTCCCCCTCGCCCCTCTCAGTACACTGTGAAACTAATCCGTAGCATCAAGCAGGACTTTCCTACTTTGGCGTAAGCTCTGTAAAATCATCTAGCGGGGAAAAAAGCAAACTATAGTACCCTGTAAGTTAGTTTAGAGTGTGTAGATTCTGTTATATTGAATCATTTAAATGTAAGCAGACATTCAACTATGTTTTGCTGCAGAAACAGTCGTTGTAATATTCTGCAACATGAGAATTTTCACACATCCTGGTAACATTTCTTATCACAAAGCAGTCTACATAATAACATTCAGATTTGCCTCCAAGCCTAATTTTTAAAACTTGGTTAGGAACAGTTGACATGCTGCCTAAGAAGTTTTTATGAAGCTAAACATTTACAGCAAAACTCTGACTACAGGCCATTGTGTATGGAAAATGGAATCTCTGATACTTACAGCCAATCATCATCATAGCAACAGCAAAGATCTTCTCTCCATCTGTAGTCGGAGCAATATTCCCAAATCCAACACTGGTGAGGCTAGTCATTGTGAAGTACAACGAGGAAATATAAACAGAATCCTTGCTCGGCCCTCCTTCCCATTTTCCAAATGATGCGTTGAATCGGTAAGGTGTTCCTATGGAATCCCCCAGCTGGTAAAGCCAGCTTTCCGTTCGGATTGTGTTTGTATCCTCATTAATAACTTCGTAATCTCCTATGCTGTACCAAATGCAGGCCAACCAGTGAGCTGCAAGACCAAATACGCACACCAGCAGAACCAAGACTGCTGCTCCATATTCAATGTAATGATCCAACTTCCGAGCCACACGACCCAGCCGAAGTAGTCTGACTACTTTAAGTGAGCTGAACAAGCTACTGATTCCCTAGAAGAATAAAGCACAGTGGGCTATTAGAATTCATCATTAAATTACTTAATGTTTTTCCCAATATTAGTCATCATCTGGGCTTGCAAAGAAAGGGTTTTAGCTTGACTCAATGCCTGCTCATCAAATGGCATCTGCAAAAGAACACCATTATGAATTTTAAGAAGTTCAGTGGCCTGTTACCAAGGTACACACAAACTTTCATGTGTGTTGTTTCGCTTACATGCAGATGCCATAGAATTGCTCTTAGAATTTCTCATGTCAATGGACATTTTGCAGGACAGCTAATCAATCTAGACATTAAAGGGGGCTTGTGTGAATATAATCTGATTTGCAAGCCCAGTTTGGTGTAGACATTGACCCTCAGGATTTAGTAGCAAGCTTAAATGCTCATTGACTGTATGGTCCAATAAAAACAAATAGAACAAACAATTTTTTATATAATAACAAGTCATTTTGAATTCCTCAAGTTTCATAGTGCTTTTCTAAAAATTTTACTGGAACCTGAATACCTGTGAGGATTCAAAATAAGGCTGGTTTGGAGTTTCTCACATTAGCACTCAAGGTACCTCTAATCACTAAGCACTTTTAAAAACTGAGTAATTGTTCTTCATGACATCTTTGCAGTTGACATGGTAAGTATTATTGCATTGGAACTCCTGGCCTTCAATTAAGGCAGAAATGGGCCAGCCCTCACAACCTGTATTGCTTTAGTGGCAAATGCTATCACCCAACTTTGCAGCATAGCATGCCAAAAAGGATTCAAGAAGAAAATTAAAAATCCACACATTTAGGAGGACCAATATATCTGAATGGTTTTTTACAGAAATGGTCTCCTATTAAAAAGGGGTTTTGATGAGTTATGCTTTTGTTTTTTGTTGTAGTTAAGCAAAAAGCTAAGATCAAATTATAAGCAGCTTCTCTTTTAATGAGTAATTCTGGAAATGCATAATTACATACTTCTGGTCATAACGTTTAAATGAAAGTTTGTTAAGTCATGCTTGAATATCATTGGCTTCAATGTTTTAGTTTAGGCTTTTTTAATGCGGTGGAAAATGTGATTTAGTTAATAATATGTTGTACATATTAACATATGTTTCCAGTGACTGGAGCAATGCCTTTTCCCTTTATTTCATGAATCTGTCACAATCGCATTTACTTGTTCCTAGAAGATGTATGCCATTTGTTACTATTGGATGCTTTAGCAACAGAAGCCAACCTCAAGAGACTCTTGTTAATTCTGTTCAAGTAAACATGTTCAGAGGGGAGAGGGGAAAATGGTGTTTCTCTAAAACAGAATAATTTTTAGAGAAAAGCAATAGTAGCCCAAGGGGACAAGTTTCCTTCATATTTACTAACAACCACCATGAAGGATGAAAATCCACATGAGTGCAGTGTCTTTTCACACCTTAAGGACACAATAGCTTCTTTCTTCATGCGTGTCATGTTATGCTCTACTTCACTGACACCAAGCCTATGCTTGAAGCACAAAGTTTTAAGTGTGTACAAGGCATGTAAGACCTAATTTAAAAAAAAAAAAAAGAAGAGCTAGCAGTTGCCAATACAGTATCAAAAAGGCAATACACACTAATAGGTGAATAATTGCATACATGCAAATGCAAACTCAAAGAGTTATTTGCAAACCCTTTTCCTTATTCTGAAGATTTAAACACCTGTCTGAAAGTGTACAGATGGGCTTTGACTGTCAAAGACATTTAAAAGGGGTTAAGACATAGTCCTTTGTTTTCAATTCTGTTCCCCCCCAAAAAAGTACAGTTACAACTGGTCAGATTTGAACTCCTAGCTACCTTAAATGTAACTGTAAGCAAATAGACGCTTAGATTCTACTACATATTCCTGCCATATGATTCAGATCCAAAACAGTTTGTTCAAATTAACCCACAAATAAGTGCTTATCTGCATGGCACAACACAGAACCGTCCAGAGACAACCAAAGATGCCCCAATTGCCTTGGTACTGGAATTACTAGATCAGGCTGCAGAAGCAGTCTAGGCACATTAGCCTGGGTGGGATGCTGTGCTAAACAGTCCAAATGAAAAGTCAGATGTATTACTCCGAGTTAAGTGCCTCACTAGAAGAGCTTACAACCTCTGGCATCTATGTAGGTGTAGCTTACATGTAGTTAAATAAGGCTTCAGCATGCTGATACTATAGCTGTGCTTGGGACAGAAGTTCCCGAGAAGCTCCTGTCCCAGGAAGAGTTTCAAGATTTTGAACTTTAGCTTTGTTGCTAGTTAAATTCCAGAGAGAGGTTTTTTAAGACAGACTGAAACATTCTTCCCCCTACCCCCTTTCATATTCTTATACACGTTCTTATATGTAAAAAGTGAGTCTAAATCAAAATGAGAAGTCAGAACATTTTCTTCCAAGTGTCAAAGAGAAATAATCAGCATTGTTGGGACATTTCTGTTGAAAGACATTTCAAACGAAATACATTTTCACACAAAGCATTTGCTTCTGACGAATCTCCATTCTCTGAAGGAAATCCTGTCAAGGTTCTTCTTATGAGTTCTAGCTTCAGTCAAAGGTTTTGTAGCAACATCTGTAATCTTCAGAGCAGTAGAAGAGAAAAACAGTAGTTATTAGCGCTGCTGGTACACCTAGCCACCCTAAGCATAGACCTCTGTGCTAGCTGCTGTACAAATGCATAACCATTGTTGTTGTTCATGTGGGAGTGACACGTTATCATTCAAAATTAAATAGATTGTAAGTCACTAAAAACAGAGGCCTAGTTGAACATCAGAATCATTTTAATTTGCAAATTATTTTCACATAAGCTATAATGAAAGAGTAAAGATATTTAACACATTAGGAAAGCCAAATCAAAGATGACCAATATGTCATATTTATACAGTCGCAGTCTACTTTTCAGTGTTACATAGCTAAAGAAGCAATAATACACTTCACATTGATTTTAAAATGCAATATGCTTGGAAACCATGTTGTCCTGGCTTTACGCCAACTAGTTTCAATAGTACACAAGAGCCCTTTTCAAAATGTTGCCTGTCGTGTACAAGAGCTAAGCTAGAGGGGAATAGATAAGGAAACCAGAAAGTAAGCCAATAAAAGGATTTAAAAAAAAAATCAAGCTGGATAACACACCACACAGTAGGTCACATTCATCAGTGGCCTAAATGGGGAAACACTGATTAAAACTAGTGATACTCCTTTGCTTTACATTTGATTTTGGATTTAGTTACTGCCTGGTTCTAGATACATGCAATATCAGGATAATCCTGACTGCAGGTGGTAGTTAGACATTTTTTCTCTTTCTAGTTATCTGTAATCACAACCATTTCTACAGGTTAGAGCAGCCAAGATAACATTATATGCACAAACTGTAGTTAAATATCTATACCCTCTGGTTACTGACAGGACTCACAGTAAGGGAAAAACTGGACACCTTGCATCCATTAAATTTGTTTTGTGTACTCTGATTCTAGTTCATCAACTTCCAGTTTATTCTAGTTAACAAGACAGGCAGGATAATAGAATTAGAAAAAAAGAACAAAAGAAGAATACATGGAAAAAGGATAGATTTAATACAGATTAAAGGCTGACAGGTTCAAGAATAAAGGTGCATACATTCATTAAAAATTAATCCTAAGAGTATGACATAGGGATAAAGAAAATCTATTAATAACCTGATGCTTCATTACCTTACATACTACCATCTAAGAAGTTTTACCTAAATTAATGTATCCATTTGCCTTTGATTCAGTTACACTAGTGCATAGCAGTCACCTCCAGAAGTTTTCTTCATTTTTAATGCGCACAAACATCCAAGATAGATCTGGTATCAGAACTATTTTTTATATATAGTACCAGTAGGGTGGCCACTGATGCATCCCCAGAATACAGGACAGAGCTTTGGTGAGGAGTGGGCACCCTCAGCCAGTCAGTGATGAGGGGCAGGGTCACTGTCTCAGCCAATCAGCAGTGATGGGTGGGGGGGGGCGCCACCGGGCCCCTTGGCCAATCAACAGCAAGGGGTTGGGCCACCACCTCCTTCCCTCCCTGGCTGGCTCAGAACCCCTCTCCTTCTGGTTGTGCACCAGCCTACCTCTGGGCACAGCCAACAGAATCACGGGGACAAATGATTGACATATTTCCACCAATTAACTGAAGAACAGGACTCATTGCTTTCTGTTCTTCATTCAGAAGTGGCCAGTAGTGCTATAAAAACTTCCTATTTGGGCAAGCACTTACTAGACAAAACAAAGATGGGATGCTGTTTTCAGGGGGGGGAGGGGTCACTTTATCTTCATGGTCTAGTTCCTGTTTAAGTTGTTTTGGCACCCCCACCTTACACCATGCTGTGCATGTTTCATAGATTCTAGGGTCGGATGGGACCTGAACAAATCATCTAGCCCGACCCCCTGCCATGGCAGGAAAGAGTACTGGGGTCAAATGACCCCAGCAAGATGAACATCTAACCTCCTCTTAAACACCCCCAGGGTAGGAGCCTGCACCACTTCTCTTGGAAGCTGGTTCCAGACCCTAGCCGCCCTGACC
>NW_017728943.1:60931541-61005634 GCF_001723895.1 Crocodylus porosus
CCCATGTTCATCTTGGAGTCAATGATGACTCCAAGATCCTTTTCCACCTCCGTGCTGACAAGAGGGGAGTTCCCTAATCTGTAGATATGTGTAATGTGTATATAATGGGTGAAACCAGGGGGCAGTCTGCAGAGCTGTGATATCCATTCTTAATGTGAAGCATCTCTCCAGGAGGAAATGTTGACAATATGTGGTTAAGGCCACCAAAATAAGCAATTCCTTTCTTGTAGTTGCATACTGGCACTCAGCTATTTTAAGGGTCAGCTTGCACAGGCTAGTACCTTTTCCTGGCCTCCTTCAACTCATAGCAAAACAGCTCCAATGCCAATATCACTTGTATCAGTGTCCAACAAGAAGGGTAACTGAGGATTGGGATATGCTAAGATAAGGGATGACATCAACTGCTGCTTTAGCTCTATAAAGACATCTTGACATTCCTTCGTCCAGATGAACTTCACCTTATCAGAGACCTTATGTAAGGGACTTGCAATGGTAGCAAAATCTGCCAGAAACCTTCTATAATAGGAGGCTAAACCCAAGAAGCTGTGCAGTTCTGTTACATTTTGAGGTACTGGCCAGGCCTTAACAGCCTCCACCTTCTCTGGATCTGGGCCTATCCCCTCCATGGAGATTACATGTCCCAAAAAGCTCACTTTACTGCAGAAAAGCTGACATTTGGCAGGTTTAATGTTTAAGTGGGCTTCCTTCAGCTTCTTAAACAGTGCTTTCAGTTTCTGCAAGTGCTCCTGAAAGGTTTTGCCTATCACAATGATATCATCCAGATACACTAGGCAGGATGTCCCTTGCAAATCTGCTAATACAATATCCATCTGTCTCTGAAGCATACTGGAAACATTATATAAACCAAAAGGCATAACATTAAATTTAAAAAATCCCTTCTTAGTGCAGAAAGCCATCTTAGCTCTGTCCTCTGGGTGCACTTCTACTTGCAGTACCTACTAGCCAAATCAAGGGTGGGGAACCATCAAGCTTTGGCCAGGAGGTCTAGTATGTCATCAGTTCAAGGGAAGGGGTAGGCATCCTTAGCAGTAACATCATACAGTCTATGATATATCAAAAATAAATCACATCATTCAGACCTCCATACCTCCCCATTTTTTCTCCACCACCACAGGGGTAGCCCATGGGTTGAAAGACAGCCTGATAATGCCTCTTTCCTCCATCCCTTGCTGATGCTGATCAAACTCTCTACTGGAAATGGATGGCTCCTCTTTTATGCCTCTGTCTGACAGGTTTGGCATTGCCAATATTAAGCTGATGCTTTGTTAAGCCTGTATGCCCTAGGTCCTAGTCTCCAAGGCTGAGTACATCTGTGTACTTCAAAAGGACTTCTTGCACTGCCCCTACTTGATCAGGCTCCAGGCCATGATAACATAACTTGAACTTGCATCCAATTTTCCTGCATTCCAGTGAAGGTTACTGCCTGGCTCTCTAAGACTCTGGATCTTGTCTGAGCTCAGTACTCTTAAAGCAATCAACCACTCTGATGCAGGGTCCTCCTGCAGGACAGCCACGCCCATCTCAAACATCCCAGTTACAGTGCCCCGATATGTGACCTGTGATTCTGTTAATGTGCTACCAACACACACTGGAATTTCATCCCTATGGCTTTTACCCATTGCAGTTCCTACTAGGAATCCCAATTCATCAATGAACTCACCTCCTCTTTTTCAAGGCATCACCTCTTTAGTTTGCCAGTGATCATCATCTCACTTCTGGGAGGTACAGCTACCCCTCACTTAATGTCGTAGTTACATTCTTGAAAAATGCAACTTTAAGCAAAACAATGTTAAGTGAATCCAATTATGTCACAGTAGTTACCTACTAGCAGGTAGCAGTCAAACAATGTTATAACTGAACACTGCGCAACTTTAAATGAACACATTCCCTAATAAATCAGCGATGTAATAACGAAACATTAACTGAGACAATGTTAAGTGAAGAGTACCTGCATTGTTAGATTTCTTTCCACCGCCACTTGCTCTCACTTGACCATCTGTGGTATACAAGGGGAAATGCCTCTCCAGAAAGGAACATGAACAATCTGCAAAATTCATAGTGACCTGATAATTTTTTGGGAACTCAGTGCCTAACAAGGCATCTTGACTGGCATTCTTTGCTACATGGCAGATTTAGACCTTGAAGTTGATGGTTGTACTTCAGTATCCCAGAATTGGAAGTGCTTCTCTATTGGCTGCCTTGACCACTAACCTACAGGGTTGAAGGCTTCTTTCTGTCTGTTGTAGCTTGCTCCCATACCCAGTTATTTGGGCACCTGAATCTAGGAGGAACTGGCAAGGAACTTCTCTTGACTTTCCCTTCAGGCAGTATATCAACTGTGTGACACCAAAAATCACCACCTTATGCTGCAGGGCTCTGTGTCTGCTAACAGTGCATGGGACCCTCTCCACTGCCCACCTCAATTTCCATGACCTGAATGCCCCTTCTCTCTGCACATTCCCCCCAGAAGTGATCACAGCTGCCACAGTGCCAGCATCCATCAGCATCTTCCTGACAACACCTCAGCTGCTGTGGTTAAGGAGAATCTCCCCTTGCATGTCTACTCTGGAACTGGCTTTCCATACTCTTGTTGAGCTGGTGCAGTTCACCTCAGATCTCTCTCAATATCTCCGTCACTCTTTGCAAGGCTGATGACTCTGGGGTTGGAGTGTTTGTTCCTGACTTCTCCTCCTTGGCATACACTTGCACCCTTGCCTCAGTGCCTTGGACTGAAGCTGGATTCAAGGGAAGGGGTAGGCATCCTTAGCAGTAACATCATACAGTCTATGATATATCAAAAATAAATCACATCATTCAGACCTCCATACCTCCCCATTTTTTCTCCTCTGTCACCATTCTGACATTTTATGCAATCCAGATATTTTCTCTGTGCCTTGGTTATGCTGTATGTAATCAGGGTACTGTGGTAAAGCCTGAATGCATCAAAATTGGGCTAGGAATTGTTTTTTATTCACCCAATTTACCCACACACCCAGAAATGGTTTATTTCTTTACTATGGTCATCAAGAAAACCAGTAGCATAACTTGGGAGGGGTGAGCAGGGCACCGGCCCTAGACACTGATCTAATGAGGGTACCAGAATGGGGTCCCCCAACCAAAGGATTCTGTGCCATGGTAATAGCAGAGCCCTACATCCCCACTGTTGCAGCAGTAGCTGAGTGACCCACCACCATGCTACTTCCGTAGCAACAACAACCACAGCAGGCAGGTTGTGTCACACCAGCGGCAGCAGCCAGGGACATTTGCGAGTCCCCAGAGCAGGTAAGCTTATGTCCCACCTCACTGCTCCAGCTGGGTTTGCCTAGGGCACAAACCTCGCTAGTTATGCCTCTAAAGAAAGCACATCCAAAGTAACTTTTGTTATTTCATAAATAGGAAGGAACCAGACAGAAAAGACAGAAGTGAATTGGGAACCTTTTATACACTATCATAGATAACTTCCTTACGAGCTTTGGGTTGTGGTTAGTCTTTTGCAGCTATCTTTGAAAGTTAGCAGCATTTCTTTTCCAATCTCATACAAAATCTCTTCTTTCCTGGCTTCTGTTTGGATCCATTCTATACATCATGGTTTTCATCACCATTTATTCCCTTATCTTGTTAAAAAAGCAGATAAAAAAGCCCTGAGGTGACACACTAATGCTCCTATGATTCCGTGAAAGCCAACTGCCTTTAGAATGAGAGATTATTCAACTAATAAGATCTAAATGAATATATTGTCAGCTCTGTAAAACAGTAATTTTGCAATTATCTGATCAGCAATGCATTCAGTTTTTCATTCTCAACTCGCTGTTTAGCTTTCAGGCTACACTATGCTTGTGTATGCTAAGTATTTTAATTTACTTCCATTATTCTTGGATTGTGTTTTTCTGTTCCTTCTTCATTATTGTAACGACCTTGCTTAAAACCTAGGTCTGTTGCCTGAATGCTAGAGACTTTTCTCTAATTCTTCTAATAAAGCAAACACCAGTTCATTTATATTTAATACATCTTTCTTGATGATCTTTTAGTATGCATATCTGCCACTTCAACTAATAAAACTGATGGCTGGATCTCAATTTAGCTAATGTCAGCCAACAACTGATCACAATGAGACATGCTAGCACAGTGTATCCCAGAGATTTACATGGTGGTGACATGACTGGATTCCATTCCTACCATTAGATTTCATTCAGACAGTATCATGTAACTAGGCTTACAAGTCATTTTCCAGCCTAATTTACAGCATTATGGACCAAAATTCTTATCGGATGAAAAAATTAGCATGAAATTGTTCATCTTACCATTGTAAAGATATGCTTGAGTTTGGCTTTTGCATTCAAGCTCTTATACTACACTGGTCTTAACAAACATCAAGGGACCTCTTATGTCCATTTTAGTTAGCTGTGGTAATTGAACATCATACCCAAATATGCATTTGACAAAGTAGTCACCTATGGAAACTTATGCCTCTCTGAATCAGTTAGTCTGCCACTTGGCCTGCCTGCTACATAAATTTATAGTTTTTCATTGTGGAGAAATTAATGCTCTTAGACAATACTTAATTTCAAATCTCAAAAAATTAAAACTACAGCTTTTAAAAAGTGGAGGAAATTTTAGTCCAATGCCTCATCCTTGGTAAACTACATTCAATACACTGTACCATTCATTCCAGGTCTAAGCATAATATCATGTCGATTCAATAGTCAGTGGAAGATGCCCATTATTTGAAGTTCCTTTCCAGATAAAAGAAGGGCTTTTTTTTTTTTTTTTTTTTTAAATTTTATATATTTTTTACTGTATAAAAGTAGCTTCTCAGTGTGGAAAAGCCTGGAGAAAAGTTCTTGAATGTTCATTCTATGTGGGAGAAACTTGAAACACATTCTTTCTTTTTTGGACTCTGCTTCCCATTATTAACAATGCGACAGTCTGAGAAGCTTGAATTGTTACAGTGCTTGAGCACAAGAGCTGAAGGTAGCAAATTCAGGGTGAAGTTACAGGTTACACCTAATAGTGTTAAAGTTAGAATGAGGTGTGAGCAGTCACACATTTAATACCCTTTCTTGCCCGCAGAGCTCTGATTTGCCACTAGAGGGCTGGTGAACAGGGGAAGGCTAGGAGACAGGACACCTGGGCTCTATCCCTGCTCTGGGCAGGGAGGGCCTTGGAGCAGTGCATCCCAGGATGCTGAAGGACTGCAAATTGCTTGTTTTATCTCTGTGGAGCAGGCTGAAGTTACGTTAACATGGGCTAAATAGCACAGCCCAGAGTTAACCCTCACCTGAAGCAGCATAACTTTGAGATGCTCAGAGGGCACTTACCCTGAGTTAACAGTCTTTAACATGAAGATACTCATATTTTAAGTGCACTTAGTATGGTCTAAGTCAATGCTTCTCAACTTTTTTCATACCGGGACCCATTTGTGAAGATTGACAGCTTGTCCTGACCCATACCTCCCTGGCCCTGCTGGTGCCCAACCCCACTCCCAACCTGCAGTCCCTTGCCCCCACCAGCTCTGCCAGAAGGGGCCCCCCGCTGCCCCCAACCCACTTGGGATGAAGCACAAGCAGCAAGTGCTGCCCCCAACCCTGACCCCGCCCCCCCCAAGGCAGCGAGTGTGGGCCCCTATATGTATGGGCACCAGCCCCATGCTCCTGGCCCAAGCATGCAGCTCCCCACCAAAGAACTGCCCCCTCCCCCTTCCCCCACTGAAGGGCCAAGCGCCACCTCTTCCCCCCCACCCCCACTTCCCCTGCCATGCCACAGCCCTGGACCCAGAAACCTTCCCCAGTACCGGCGGGCACACATACCCACCCTCCAGACAGTCCCCTCCATCCCCCGCTCCCCATACACTTACCTGCGTCCAGCGGTTGAGGCTGCTCCCATGACCCAGCCTCACTGTATGCCCACTGCCTCCAATCATTCCAAGCAGCCCCTTGCAGGCTGGAATACTGCCAGCCTGCAAGGGGAAACCCATGCTTTTGCCTCTTTTTCTGGGACTTGCTTGCAACCATTTCAAATATTCTTGTGACCCACTTCTGGATCACAACCCACCAGCTGAGTAACAGTGGTCTAATCACATTCTTAATTCTGTGACCTTGGGCAAAGCACTAACTTCTTTCCCTCTCTCCTCTAACTCTAGATGTGGCTAGTAAGACCTGCCTGCCTCTCAGGGATTTCATACCAACTGATGGCTGAAAAATACTTTAGGGACAAAAGGTTCTAAGTACAGCTTGGTGGGAAATAGAATTACAACTTCAGGAAAATATTCTGTGATTTCAAAATTGTGGCTCTGTTCAAATTGGGAACAAAAGTCAGACTTTCGAAACAGCCTACAAAACATTTTCAAAATAATTTTGTTTCATTACTTAAATCCCTTTACATCCCACTGGTCAATCAACATTTTATAATATATGATTTAATATGAAATAAAAAAATTGGTTCCAAATTTAAAAAATGAAAAGTTCCTTTCCAACAAGTTCAAAGCAGAGTCTTCCAAGCTTATTAAACCATCTTATTTTTTCTTTTTCTCTTAAAAAAAAAAGTCAGTTTGGTCAGAAAAATTTCAGTCAGGTCTGATTATAAATGTTGTTGTAATTTAACAATCATTTGGTGGACCACTGTCCTCCTCCAGATTAAAGGAATGTGATGATATCTTCTATGCTGGGGCAAGGAAAGAAAAATTAATACTAAAAATATTTTATCCAAAAAAAGTTATTAGGAATAAACCAGTATTTACTTATGTTGTCTGGCTTTATTAGTAGCAGGCAAAAGTCTAACACTATTATCCACTGCCAACCTTGTTGTTTTGTGCATCTTGGTGCCACTCATGATGCCACAGGCTGTCCCTAGATTTATACATTTCAAAGTCAGAAGAGACAATAAGCTCATTTAATGTGATCTCTCATGTAACATGTTCTATAAAATTTTACCCAGTTACACAGTACTAACACCAATGACCCTTTCTTTAGCATTCTGGTGGTGTGGGGGTCACAAGGACATCAGAGAATAAAGCTGCACAAATTCCAGAGTGTAAAAATATCAGTAGCTTACTTATAACAAAAAGCTAAATATAAAGAAAAAATGAGACAGCACCCTTTCACACTTCTCTCTCCGTGTATAATTGTATCAACACACACTTCGTAGAAAATTAAAACACCTGTATATACCAGCCAAACACCAAATGCTTATATGTCCATGGAAAACTTTCTCTTTAGTCTTCCTATGTAGGAAGATTGAAGAGATAACTGACTTGCAGTTCCATAAACTACTGCAGAGAGAGCCAGTCAGTTTGTGGAACGGTATCCACAAAGATTCTCTCTCCCATCAGAACCAAACGTCAAACCTTGTACAAAGGAGTCCCTCAAGTATGTCACATGAATTATGGTAGCTTTAAGAACAAATTGACTTGTCAAGTTAGCTCTTCTCTGACACCCATCTTTCTGTACAAAGAATGATCAAAGACACAGAAGGATTACTTAGTTTTCACCTACTGTGATGTTCCTGTACAATGAGCAGCAAAATCAGGATTGTTCTCTCTTGATGAAATCACTATAAAGATATGATGAAGAACCAAAATTTGCAAAATTTACCTCATTTTATTATTAGTATTGAAACCATTATCAATTCCTTCTGGATATGATATATGATATGATATATTTATTTTTTTAATTAATTAATTTTTTTTTTTAAAGTAAAAAAAGTAAAGAAGGAGTTGATCATCAAGCTAACCCACAAGTCCTCAAAATTTCCAATGTAAAAACTATTTCTTCAAAGCAGCCAGAGCTCTCCAGACCTTGGAGCTTTAGATTGCAGCAGAGTTGCTCTGTAAAACTGAAGTAACACAGTGTCAAATCAAGTTCTAAGTCAACAAATCTAAGGAAACTGGAGTTGATGTAAGACACAAGGTACTGAAGTACAAGAAACAGGTGTGAACTACAACAGTTAAGACTCCCTAAGGTAAGCCTGTTCAGCTTTTGAGGGGCTTGGGGCCACAGGCACACATGCTGTGTGAATCACACCTTACACTCTGCCAGCACATACTGCATCACCCCCACACCCTGCCGGCACATACTGCAACACCACCCCCCACCACCCCCATGCCACAGGCAACCCCCCTCACTGCACCACAATAGCACTCTTACATTGCGGGCAGCTGGGGCTTCCCATGCTGCACCACACCCCACTGCACAGACCCCTCACACTGTGAAACACCAGTGCCCCCATGCTGTTCAGGGTCCTGATTTCCCCAAAGGACAAAAGCTGCAGGTTCTCTCATCCCTGCAACCATGCCATCTCATCCCTGGGGCTGGAGGCCAGGAAGTGGAAGCCAGAGGAGGGAGAGGCAGCTTGGAGACTCCAGTGGAAGCAACAGAAGACCTATATGGTGCCCAGATCAGGAATCCAAGGACACAGGATACACTTTTGAGGGCTGCATGCAGCCCACAGACCATCAGTTGGACAGTTGAACAGCTTGCTCTAAGGCCTTGAACACAGTGTTCATTGTAGTACTACAAAGTGCAAAACTAGAGTGCTGGAGTAGAAGGAAGTCATTCCAAAGGCATGCTTTCCAGCTAATGGACTATACAGGACTGCTCTTTAGTTCCCCCCTGCCAACTCCAGGGGAGTCCATCTCAACAGGCTCAGTGACAGGCCCACCATATCAGCTCTTGTCACTGTGACAATGGCTAATGGGGCTAGCTGCAAACCACCCATGGCAGCAATAGCTGACTGGGTGGCAGGGGACTGTGCTCGACAACTATGGCTGCCTTGCTCTGCTGAATAGCTCAGCCAGGCATCAGTAGGCCCACCTTGGAGGGGAGTGGAGAGGAGAACAGAGCACCCTGTGATGCTGGGAGCCTGAGATCTGCTCCCCAGTAGCACTACATGTAAGTGTGTGTACACTATATGCAGTGCTACAAAGAAATTCCTGTTTGAAAGAGGAGCTTTTTGTGGTGGATCTATCATCTTTATAATACTACAAATGGTGTGCATGCATGGACACTTGCTTTTTGTAGCACTGTAAGGACACACATGGTGCTACAAAAGTAGCCCATGTCAAAGGCCTTATAGATTCTCAGACTCCCCAAGTGTGACACATTTTTTTCCTCCTTAACGAAACAAGCTATATTCTTCTCTCTTTTCTGAAGTAGTTCATAGTTCCAAGACAGCACATATGGGGCTAGATATTCAGAAAATCAGTGTAGCATGATCCAAAGCTGATGTACAAATTGTCACAGGGCCATGGATCTTAATGGATGTGACATGTACCTCAAGTGAGAATCTGCATTGATGAATCTACTACGACTTACAACATCTGACGAGTGGCCCTTAAGTAATAGTCAGCAGTAAAACAGCAGCATAAACAAGGGACAGTAAAGAGTGAAGTCAAATATTTGAACTAACTAGGACCAAAACCTAGACGTAAAACCAAATTCTTCAGTTAATGAAATACATGTTAAACAAACATTACATACCACATTCTTTCATGCCAAGTTCTTTAGGCCTGTGGATCATTTCAACTTTTTTCCCCAATCATTCTTTAAGTCATCTACTCTAATTTGTACTGCGCACAGCATGGTGGTTGGCACAATGCATCCTGTCTTTACAGAAGCAAGCAGATCCTGTATTTTCTTTGCTTGAATGTGATAGTGAGAATGACCAGAAATAACACTGTGATACTTGTCTGATTAGGGAAACTGATGAAGAGCCACAGTGACAGGACAAATCAGTTGTTTGTCATCTAACCAACAACATTAAGCCTAAGAAGATGAAGAAATGCTCAAAGTCCCCAACAGTAATCTCTTTACAAAGTTATCACTAGAAGGGACCATATCTCTATATACCATTTCAAGGGCAGTGTGATGGCCTGTAGCACATTCACATCAGTGTATGTTCTGCGCATCACCCTGGAAGAATCAGAAGATTATCAAGGTCCCTTTAGGAGAATCAGTAACAATATGTTCTGGGAATGTGAAGAAAGTTCACCAAAATTGTTTGGTGTGCTGGGTACTGTCTCTCCTTCCCACTTTTTTAAATTTAAAAGTTATTATTGTTTGCATATAAATTCCAGCTGTTGACTACCTAAAGCAATTAAAGGTCTAGCTAGCAGTACTATGACTATCTACAAGAGCAAAAATGTCAGATCCCTGCAGAGTAGTCTACAGGGCTGGGGAAATCTCTGACAAACAAATATTTAAGGATAGGACTTCTATGGGTTATTTTTGGGTGATTTCACTTGTGGTATTTCAGTCTAAAGCGTGATAAAAAACAAAAACATCTCCAGGGAATTAAATATCAAATAATGTTACATCTGCTTCACTGCCCTCAATAGTTTGCCTACCTATCCCCAAGTCAAAATGGATCTAATGAGATGAATAATGATTTATTCCCAGAGCCTGTTGAATGCATCCATACAGGAAATAGCTGGATAACAACACAAAATCATGCTATGTCACTAGACAATGCTTTAAAGAATATCCTGATTTGGAAGGAAGGTGGGGCTGGGATGGTTAGAAATCACACTTTATACTGAAGATGTATTTTAAAAGGTTAATAAAAGTTAGATATTCATA
Organism: Crocodylus porosus; assembly: GCF_001723895.1. NCBI lineage: Eukaryota > Metazoa > Chordata > Crocodylia > Crocodylidae > Crocodylus > Crocodylus porosus. The sequence continues at coordinate 60,942,134 of NW_017728943.1, forward strand.
ATAGTTATAAGTATGTTGAAGGTGTGCATACTATGTGCCATGGATGGTTATAGATACCACTAGAAGGTTTTAAGCAACCTTTTAGTAACTGATTAACCAGTTATTTAAGCAACCTTAATAACTGATTAACCAGTTATTTAAACATCCATTTATTATGTATTAATCCCATGTAAAATGAAACTTAAACATTACCAAAAATATTTGTTGTACATTCTAATCTAAATGGTTATAACTGTAAAGGCATTTTGCTAGGGGCTATATGTTGTGGCTTTAAGTCCTTGGTAGCAATAGCTCATATATGCTTCCTCAGGGCTTGTGGCTGGCTCCTATGAAGTTCAACAAGCAGGGAGGGCAGGTTCCATTTTCCCCTCTTCTGCCCTTCTCCTTGTATGAAAAGTTAGACAAGCTTTAACATGACAGCTGCAAACAACACATATGTTCAAAGCACCTATAGCAGTGGTTCCCAAACCATGCTGCACTGACTGGTTTTCAAAGTGCTGACTGGTGGTCCAGAGTCTCCTATGCTGCCATACTCTCCTCTCCAGCTGCAATACTACATTACAGACTGCTGAAAAAATACAGAATGCTTTTCCTGATGTTAGTTTTCCACATTAGTTGGCATCACTGCTGTAAGCTGTGGTTTATACTACAAAGGAGCTAGAGAATCCCTGGCCCAGAAGACTATCTTTAAGACAATAACTTAGGGTCTTCAAAGTAGGTAGTATCTAGCCTGTTCCATCACTGTAAATTGGTTTTAGTCAGGCTTCCCTGTGACAGATTTGTCTTTCCACTTTGTAGCCTAGCAGTTCCCAATTTGTGGTACATGTACCACCAGTGGTACACAGACAACCTGTCAGTGGTACACGGCAGCAGCAGGCAGGGGTGCTCAGGGCACTTGTGCCCAGTGCAGGCACCTAGTGGGGAGCAGCTCTGGCCAGTACTGCACATCACAGCAAGGGGTGCATCCTCTGCCAGGCCATCTGTATCACAAGCACTACCTGAACTCATATGCAGCTCTCTCACTCGTCAGGCACAGGAACTAAGCCCCAGACACCTTCCCCTGAAGGGTGGGGAAGGCAGCCTGCTCCAGTGCACGGGGCTTCCCTCCCATGCCCAGCAAGTATGGGGAGCACCGGCAATACAGACTGCCTGGTGGAGGATACACCCCTTGCTGTGATGTGCAGCGCTGGCCGAAGCCATGCCTCACTGGGTGCCCTGAGCCCCCCGCTCCTGCTGCTGTGCCATGGGTGGAGTGTGGGGATCCCCACAAACCCCACATGTACACCCTGTCTCCAACACCCACCAACATACCCTATGCCCCCCCCCACACACACACACACACAGCCACATCCCCTCACAAGTCTCCCACATACCCTACCATACACACACCCCTACACCTGGTGGTACTTAAAACTGTATCATTTTAAATTGATGATGTGCAATCTGTCAGAGTTTGGGAACTGCTGTTCTAACCTCTACTGCAGAGCTTTGAGAATGTACCAGGAAAGACAACACACAAGGACCTTCAGTATCAACAACTAAACCACAAGCCCCTATCACTGGAGCTAAATATGAAACCTTTTAGCTATGAATACGCAGCAGACCTTTATATTTGTGGGGGCACCACTGGAGAGAGATGCATACATATTAAGCCAATTTATATATGTCTGCTGGTTATATATAAAGTTGGCTTAATACATAGATACATATATGGGTGGGTGGGGGTGTGTGTGTGTGTGTTCCTTTTCTGGCAAACATTAAAATGAGAAAAATAAGCAGTGGAAATGAGGCTAGGATACTGACCTCATCAACATTCTCAAAGGCATTGATGACATCATATGGCAGGCACGAAAGCAAATCAATCACAAACCAGGTCTTCAGGTAGTTCATGCGGATCAACTTAGGATCCGAGATGACCTCTCCTGCTGGTCCAACAAAGGTGGTATGGAAGTTAAGTACAATGTCTACCAAAAAAATGACATCAACAATGCTGTCCACTACCAGCCAGGCCACGTTGTTCTGTTTGGTTTTAAAGGAGACATTGTAAGGGACTAAAATAGCGGTGTAGAAGGTTAAAATCAGGATGATCCAGTCCCAAGTCGTCTTGAAAACACAATAATGTAAAATGATATGTGGTGGGGTCTTTGGTGCCTCTTGCTTGTACTGTGGAAGGATTTCAGAGCCCAGTTGGAGGACCTGCGGTGACAGAGATTTCAGAAAAGAAGGAAACAGATTTAATTTTTTAAAATTATTGTGTACTTTTAGATTCTTGAGCTCAGCAAAACATTTAATAAAAACATAGCTTTTTGTAATGGGCACTATCTCCTTTGAACATTGTCGAGCTGTAAGGAAAAAATGTAAGTATCCTTTTACATAAACTAGTAGCATCTGTTTTTCCCCTGCTAATACATTTTTTGTTCAATTTATTTCTAACGGTTATTATATTTATTACAATACATTGATGCCAAATATCAAAACTGGAGCACCACTCTGGTGGATACTCAAAATGCATACAGCCCAAGGAAGTTCTTGTCCTGAAGGTTTAAAGTCTAAGGGTGCCTATACACATGCAGGGAGGCTGCTCCAATGCATTGTAATTACAGCACATTGGAGCAGACTTGATTAATTACTGCACTCCAGCATCATATGCATCAGCATTCCCGCACTGAAAAATAGCAGCAGGGCACTTTAAACTGAAGCTCATTTAATGAGCTTTAGTTCAAAGCACCCCACCTCCATTTTTCAAGCACAGGGACGCTGATACACATGATGCTCTTGCCACTTTAATTAGCATGGCTCTTGGAGCTGCACTAATTAAAGCTTTCCTGCCTCCCAGAGCATGTCTTTAATACCCTAAGGGTATAGGCACACAAAGAAGAAACCAGAAGGTAAGCCAGGATATAAACTAGCAGAGCATTAGCTACTCTGCAATAATAGTCCATGTGTATGTTCTTACCCCATGACAAATGCAAAAAAAAAAAAAAGCAAGATAAGATACCTTGCACTTGCTGCAGGGTAAAAACATGCAAGCAGCATGTTCACAGCCTAAAAGGACAAGACACACAAAAGGTAGGAAGGAAATTAGAGGCAAAAATGACTTGCATCAGGCATAAAAAACTCAGAACTAGTCAGCCTGATTCCCAACAGAGTGCTACCACTCCGGATCAGGGTGCCTCACAACATTGGTAATGTAACACTTCGCCATACTTACCACAGTAAGTTATGCTGGCTTTTAATTTTCATTTCTCATCAAGATAAATTTAGAGATCAGGAGTGCTGAATACCTGCAGCTTATCAGCATCTGTTTATGTTAGCCTTTGAGCCTAAATTCAGAAGATCATTTATACAAATGCTTAACTTCATGCACATGCTAAAATACTGTTCACTTTGAACTGAGTACATGCTCACATGCTTTGCTGAACTGGGGACTTTATTTGATTTACCATAATGACTATGAATTTACACAGTGGGATACCTGATAGTAGCATCAGGTCAAGAACAGGCTGCTTCTTTCACATTGGCATAAGACAGAAATTATTCCATTTAAGTTAGTGGATGTACATGGACATAAAGGCAGTGTGAGATATAAAGAAAACGTGAAGGTTTACCATGGACCAACTACTGGTAAAAGTTGAAAGGAAGACAAAGATGGCATCCGAGAAAGATAAGTGAATGCCAAAAAGGCATCCAGAAAAGCTACCTAGGTTTTGCATCCTGTTTTATTCTCCTTTATTTGCTCTATAGAATAATCTGAAAGGGAAATTAAATCACTGAAGCTTTAGGAAGAGGTCCCACAATACACTTGTAGTGGGAGAGGGTCTTCCACTCATGCTCTATACCTCAGCCTTAGTGTCACCTAGGATTGTGCAAACCTCTGTCTACAGACTTTGCTGAGCCTTGTTAAAACTATCTTTGGTGATGGCTCCCTCCAACAGGTTAAGCCAAACAGGAAAACTGATCAGTTTCCTATTGGAAAACTAATCCAGTTTGTTGCCTATTTAGACAAAGCAGCCTGGGGCTTGACTCTCTGCAGCTCTTCACCTCATGCAATCATTTACAAGCAGGGCAGTGTAAAATACTACCAGATCAGTTTAGTAACATTTACAGCTGTGCAAAGCAAGTGTGAAGTAGGTGTCTGAGGTACAAGGCAAAATTAAGCCTTTGACTTCCAGAGCCCAACACCTTCTCCAGAAGGCAACAACACTGACTAGACCAGAGTTGCAGAGATTTGCAGGCTGAACGAGCCAAAGATTAAGCTTGGTTGGAACAGGTTGGCAAGTGTATGCAAACTCTGCCATTTTGGCACCACTTAATTTCCAGATCCATGAAAAGCTGTCCGCTGAAGGCTAGGATTTGCTTATGGCCACTAAAAATTGAAATCAGACTTTTGGTGGTCCTGGATTTGATTCAACCATGCCTCCATGCAACAGAAAAATATGCCTCAGGGCAGAAGAACCTTGAAGTGGTGCAAGGCAGCAGCAACCTCCTGTCTCAGGAGTTTTGGAGCAGTCAGAGCATTTCCCAGAAATACCTGGCAGAAGAGGATTGGGTAGGTGCCCTGGCTAAGGTGGTACATGGGCAGTCCTGTTACTCTGGAGCTCCACCCAACAATAGTAAGGTGGAAAAAAGCCTTACAAAAAGGTAGTATTGCAAATACCTCCTGCTCTACCCATGAGGCAATTTGTGCCCCTTACGACCACTGGAACTGGATGACCTTGACTTCAGTGGGAACATAACATAAGCAGCAACAGTTAGATATAGTCCTTTGTTTGGAATATGATCTAATGGGCAAAAGGACTAATGTAATCAGTACATTCTGATTAGCAAAAACAAACACGTGCCACCCACAATTTTAGGTAAACTCCAGTGTCACTTAGGTGATATATTTGGGGGCAAAGTAACTAAATTTTACTTCATGATTAATGAATCCCTGCAGCACTAGGATGCTTCTATCATGTCTTTAATGCAGACCAAAACTAAAGTTGCTCCTTATATCATCAGAAGGCCCTTAGGGATAAAAGTGGGCAAGTTTAGCATATACTTACATTACGATACATAGACACTGATACCTTAACGTAATTGACATTCTGGAAACCAGTCTGATAACTGCTTCCTTCCATATTTTCTCACATGCAGCATATACTTTTTCTCCAAAAAACAAAGCTGCTGGAAATTGAAGTGCGTTTTATATAGCTCTGTTGCCTAGCTGCTACTACTCAGTTACTTACGACAAGGAAAGATTTTTTTCCTCATTCTGCCTTTCAAAAACAAGGTGTACATTGTATTCTGGGGCATGTTGCATGCATGGAAATACTGTAAATCTGTAAACATAGATGTTAATCTCAACAGCAAAAATCCCTGGAATGTAAACATTTTATTTTTAGTTTGAAGGAAAAAAATATATACACTAGCCAATTGCCCATCAAGAATGATGTGGGGGCAGGGGGGGGTCGACACACAGAGGCCTGCATCCCTCCCTCCCCCCCCGCACAAGCCCTGCCACAGGCCGGGGCTGGGGCTGTTCCACCTCTCTCCCCTCCCCCCCTGCTGCTTCGGGCCATAACCCCCCGCTTCCACTTCTTGCTCCCCTCCCTCCCCTGTTCCCTGCCCCCTTCCCTCCCTGCCAGCTGTTGTTGGGAAGTGGGAGGCACCAGTCCCTGGCTCCAAGGACCAGACCTGGGGGGGCGAGACCAGCGCTGTTGTCCTCGCCCTCCCGCTCCGTCCCCTCCATTATTGCAGTGCTCCAGTCCCCATTGTCCCCCTCTGCCTCCAAGGAGCAGGGGAGGGGGGCGAGGCCAGAGGAGGGCTTCGCTGGCCTCACCCCCCTCCCCTCCAGCCCCTCAGTCCCCACTGGCATGGCGGTGCTCCGCTGTCTGTCCTTGTCTGTGTAGGGCACTCCAATTGCCTGCCAAGAAAGTCAATTAGAGCACAAATAAATCATTATGGATGGACAGAGAGACACACTTAGGCATATGAAAATACAAGCTCTGGAATTTTCAAAAGCTCTGGCCTAGCCTGCTCTCCCTGAATGTCAAGGTAAAGCTCCCACCTACCAATCAATACTAAGTGCTTTTGAACACTTAGCATTATGTAAATAAGAAAAAGGTTGTTGGGAAACTTACAGTTGTATTCATGCATGTAAATGTAGGTTAAGAACAGAGGCAGGTAAAAATTGAGCTTTGTCTAATTTAGAAAGTTGAGGCCAAATTCTGGTTATTTGGTAGGGCATTTTTTACACATGCTCTGGGAGGCACGGGGCACATCTAAAGCACATCAAACAAGCTTTAGTTCAAAGCACCCCTCTGCCATTTTTCAGTGCAGGGATGCCAATACACGTGACACTAGAGTCTGCTGGAGTGCAGTAATTTCCACTCTCCTGCAAACTTCATTAATTGAGCCTGCTCTTATGCGCTGAATTTCAAGTGTGTCAGAGCCAGCTCCATGCATGTGTGTAGGAGCTGAGTCGCTAATGGGAGGCATGTTACTTCTGGTACCTTGAAGGCATTCTCAGAAAGAGAACCAAAACCACTGGAATGAACTACCCTCTCACCTTGGACATGGAGGGAGAGCAGTGCCTCAGCTTGTACTACCTCTCCCTGTCTTGAGGGCAAGTCACTCACCAAACCCAACAGAGCAGCACTGTTCGCAGGCAATGAATCCAGTTTTAAAACACTGGAAGAGGAAAACCCCCTCAGCTCTAAAAAGCTGATCTCTCTATAAATGCATCACATTTGCCATTCCAAAGACATAAGAGAAGAGAGGCAGGGCTGTATTCCCACACCTTCTACACTGGGCAGCGGAGCCGACTACACACACGGACAGGAACATGCTGTACCAGTCTAAAGGCTGGCATACAGGGATGCTTCCCTTGCACTCCTCTGAGCTCTGCAAAGGGCTGGGCCACCCTGAAGCACAATTCCAGCTAGAGCATTCAGTGGGGAAGTGTCCCCCAAGATCTGTTGTAGTTACCAAACTATGTGTACTAACTATATTCCATTCAGTAGCAATACATGCCTCCTCCCAGAGAAAGAAAAAAAAAGATGAATATGAAAATAACTATGGAGAAAATGTAAGCAGCTCTATAAACTGATGTCCTAGGCTGAAACCCACATGTAATAAGCAAATACTTCATTACTGTCATAAATATATTTCTAAATAAATGAAACAGCGCTATTTTTAGATGGGCTTTTTCCCCCATTATGCATTTATATCAAAGAAAAAGAATTATTTGTTACAGGAAATAATTAAGAGACGTATTAGCCCAGTTATTTATGGTTCACCCTCTACTACAGATGTATTATCTGCGTTTATTATTTGTGGTAATGATGCATGATATTTTACTACCTCTTAAGAAAATAGAATATTATTTTGAGTGTATAAATGACACTTTTCATTAAAGCTTTGCTTGGCTGTATCAATTTTTTAAAATGCATCATAAAATAAAGATGTTACCAAAGCTGTGTTACAGAAATGGTAATTAAATGTCACCAGTCAGTACACATAAAATTCATCAGCAAATTGCCACAACAATTTATTTATTCTTGAGGCCTTTCTGATTGGAAAAAAAAAAAATCAAATAGTTTGCAGTTCTCTCTTTCTCTCTCTCTCTCTCACACACACACACACACACACACAAAAACACAGACAAATATATAACTTCCTAGGCTGAGCACCTTGATACCAAATTTCACCTGGAAATAGTAATAGTGATGTCCCTGAAAAACAATGTTTAGAATAAAAATGCTGGCAAGCCTTTACTAAGTAGTGCCACTAAGCACCAGTTTAATTTAGCTAATTTTGTTGCATATACTGACTGCATTCTTTAATTGTAATTTAATCTTATTTACGCAGAGCTGCACACTGAAGGTACAGCATACATTTCACTTTATCATCAGCACAGAGAATGCTGTGTCCAATGTCTAGGGACAGGGATTCATAATCATTTGTCTAGCAGTCAAACCACAAAGCAGCATTGGTTAGTTTATCATTTCAAAGCAGATTCATGGTATCCCCTGAAAAATCGCATCACGCCCCATCATTAAGAGCCTGAAACTTTCCACATTAAAACTAATATGAGACTAGACAAGAGAAATCTCAGTGGTCATCATCTGGCAGCTATTTACTGGCACATGACAAAAGATGGTCATCTCTGGTGCTCAATAATTTTATGATGTGGATATTCATTCCCTCTTACAGATGGCAGTACCTGGCATTCTTGGCAGAGAAGCCCAGAAGAGAATGCGCATGAAAACAAATACCTTCTCAGGTCATACCGACTTTGGCCAGGGCAAAACCTCAAGCTGGCACTGCTTGCATTGCACTTGTTCTATGGAAAAACAAATCTATAGCTGCCAATCAAGGCCCTTTTTTTGAGCTAATACACTTCTGGACAAGAAATGCCTTTCCGTTCAATGTTTGTGCAGTGCCTTTCACAGTGGGGCCCTGTTCTGTGAGTGGGGTGCCAAGGGATGCCAGTATTAAAAACACTAACCGCACTTCAATAAATGAAGCGACTTCTGGAGTGACTGCCAGACATGAAACGCTATCAGAAAAAGAAAGAGGATGTGTTTTAAACAAGTTTTAAAAGATTAAAAACTCCAAATAGGCTAAATGTTAGTGAAGTGGGGAGGGAGAGAGAGAGAGAGAGAGAAAGAAAGAGTGAGCAAGACATGTGTAGACATATTACAGAACAGTTATGAAACCTCTGGTACAAAACTATCCAGGGACTTACAGAATAAAGATGACTCCCAAACCAGACTAAACTAAGCACCAACTAAGTAAAGAAAATTAGCTTTGTTTTTGTTTTATTAGACAAATTCTGCTTTTACACTGGGATAACTCCCCTGACTTCAGTGCAATTGCTCCTGTTAAACAGTGATGCAATTAAGACCATACTCCAGGACCAGCCATCATTTTAAAATAATGTGCTCAATATTCAACTGGCAAATTAAAAAAGGCCTCATTCCAGATGTGTAAACCATGTACCTGCACTTTATTACTTGCAATGAACCTGCCAATTACACAAATAGGAATTTGTGCAAAATCTTATTATTGCAACTTCTTGCTGCCTGATAAGTTCTCTCTCAGGACTTAATACACATCTTGTTGAAGTGTCATCAGCCACAAAAATTCCTATTACTTGACTCCAGAGGAGCAATTCATAACCAACCCTTGCTAAACAAAGACCCCAAACTGACCTTTGGTTAGGACACAGATTACAAAGCAAATATTTAAAGAGAAGGAAGTGAAAGAAGTGTTTGGTCTTGAAGCTCACTGGAGAAGCATAAGGAAGAAGGCAGATGTAGGGGCTACGGGAAGAGAAAGAAGTGGCCCAAAATCAAGGATACCAAAGCTATCAGAAGATGAAGACAATTTCAGCAGTACCAACCATAATGGTACAGTACAGATAGTACCAGTTTAAGCCTTCAACTCTTTCAGTGTGATCCAAAAAGTCAGGTCTGTCTTCATGCTATGATCCTCCTTAACCAGAAATTAATTCTTTCATTGCTGAGCGATACTTCTCTTTCAAATACAAAATGACCAAGCTTCCTGTTCTGCATTCTCCTATTTGTATATGAATGCATTTCATTCTAATGCGTGGTATTTATGCAAGCACTAGTCAAGAGCTCACCTATTTTTCCAAGATCATGGTACATTTTGAGGCAGATTATCAGAGGTACTAAATTCAGCCATGGAGACCATTAATCAATGGCAGATTAATTTACAACAATGTCTTATATATACTACAGGGGTATAGGTTGTAGCAGTGTTGGTGTAAGGACATAGGCAGACAAGGTTCTTTAGGTAAATCTGATATCTTTTATTAAACTAACTCAAATCTTTGGAAAAATTCTTCTTTGCAAGCTTTCGGGTATAAATACCCTTAGACTGAGGAAGCATCTGCAGTTGGTCTGTGCTCTAGAGCACAGGATATTTATACCCAAAGCTTGTAGAGAAGGATTTTTCCAACTATTTGAGCTGGTCTAATAAAAGATATCAGATTTACCCAAAGAACCTTATATACACTACAGTGTTTTATAGCCACTGTTACCATTACTGCAGCCTCCTTGGTACTGACAGTGATTGAAGTGCTAGGACAGGGTTGGCCAACCTGCAAAGCACAAGTGTCTCAAGTAATGTGGGCAGCCTCTGCATGTGGCACATGACAAATCAGGGAGGGGCAGGCTGCACAGCAGCAGATAGAGCAGGAAGCAGAAAGCAGAGGCAGCAATCAAGCAGGAAACACAGAGTAGGGAATAGAAAGCAAAGCAGGTCAAACAGAGGAAGTGGATCAGAGCGGCACTCATGGAGGGTACAGGGCTAATTTGTGGCATGCCTGCCAAAAAGGTCGGCTCCACCCTGTGCTGGGGCATATTGGGCTAAATCATTTTCAATACCATGTCAAGAAGTTTCTCTCTAAACTATTTGTCAACACCAGACCAGTAGTGCCCATTGTTGGCAATGGATTAAGAAAGTTCTAGTGTAGACAAAGCTCATGAGGCCACTGAAGGATATCAAGGACTCTCTCTCCCTCTAGTGGCTGATACTATCACAAGAATACAAACCTTAATAAATTTAGCAGTTCCCTTCTTAAGGTGGCAAAAACAAATGGTTTTGCAAAATGTGGTCTTAAATACATATAGATGTGAATAGAACTTATCAAAGACCACCCCACACCTCCCTTTTCTATTCTGCTGTGATTTCTCTTTCCAATCCTTGTTTTATAATCTACCTATTTATTATCTATTGCTTTACACTAGACAGTCTTTATTGCTTGCCTTAACTGCTTGCAGTTTTTTGCTGGCTGCGGTCATCAGCTGGTTCTGTTCACACAAGCAGTAATTCATATCGAGCTTTTTAGTCAGCTTGTAAAACTGAACCCCTGATTTAAAAAAAAGCAATATGTAAAGGACTTCAGTGAAGGTTAGGTCAAGTTCTTAAAAGTTGTACAACTCCCAGCCACATAGTTGCATTAAAGGAGTTGTATCTGTTTTGAAGCTTTAGTACATACCAATAAGAACATGGACTACTTCAGAGATCTGAGACAGAGCAATGGCAGAAGGGGGGCTTTTTGTTTGTTTGTTTTTTTAATAATAAATGAGATGTACTCAGCATGAGCACTAGCTTTTGAAATACTCCAAGATTTCTCATTCTTTTTTGTCATAACATTATTGCAGAATTTAATGAGATTAAGGAATTTAATTCTGCAGAATTTCAACCATATTCTTTCAAATGAAACTGACTTTCAATAAGAACAGAAAGCTATAATTTAGGCCACGTCAAATTTCAGTCAGTGATGAACAGGGCCAAAGAACAAATCACAAGCTAAAAACCCTTTAGCCATGCGTTTGCTAAAGAATCAGTACAGTCTAATGAATAAGACAACGGCCAGGGATTGAAGAGACCCAAGTTCTCTTCCCAGTTCCAACACTGGCTATTGGGCAACTCTGGGCAATTCACATCACCACTCTGTAATTCAGTCCTCAGACTACAAACTGCAGATAAAAGCACCCACTGCACTTTTTACAATGTTCTGAGATGCACAGACAAAAAGCACCATCTGAGTGCTAATGATTATTGTTGATAATCATTGAATATTTAAAAATAGACATTCAAACAAGTGAGCATGGTGAACACCTGAGAATTTAAAGCTGGATGAGAAAAAATATAAAACAATGTCACATGCTATCCCAAACAAAAGTGACATGTATTCCTAAATTAGCACAAAAAGAAGGGGGGAGGGGAGGGAAATCAGCTGATTGTCAGTCCCAGCCCTGGGACTGTACCCCAGTGTCCAGCTGGCTCCCATGTGGTCCCTGGACTGAGGCCAACAATCAGCTGATTGCCAGTCTCAGCCTGGGGACCATACGGGAGCCAACTGGAGACTAGTGCGAGGCACCACAAGGATCCAGTAATTGAAACAAAGCATGCACAGCTCACACTGCACAAGCTGTATATGTTTTAAGATCACAGTAAGCATTACCATGTGACTGCTCAGAACATATTCTAACTTTAACATGTGCTAAATGTCCTGTATGACCAGGCCCTTTGTGGATATAGAATTGATTGAGTGCAACAACAGAAGACAACTGACTTCTGAAGACCACAAAGACTCAGATTAAATTTTCTCCTGCATATTCTCTGAACCATCTGCACTCTTTCAGCTCTCTGCCAATGGTTTTTTTTCCTCCAGCTCATTCACTGTACCACCCTTACCTCTTCTACCTGAATAATGCTCATAAAAGCCATTTGAAATCCTAGCAAACATTGAAAGCTTTGGAGGAAAAAAACCTACTCACCCAAAAAGATATTAGGTAGTATTTTTACTATTATATGACTTATCTGATAAGCATCAGAGTGCAGAACCCAATATCACACTATGGTTCACACAGGGTTTTATGGACAGAATTTATTGTTACAGCATCTGAAGGGGGAGGAAGGACAGGGGAAAAAAGGATGTGTAGCATAGCACAGTTGTTCTTGAAATCCCTTTCCTTCCACCAAGATTTGACCCCTGTGGCAAAGGGCAGAGGCTGTGCACAGATAAAATGATGGCCACTACACAGTAACAAGCAAATATTATATATATTAGTCCATCTGTCTGTCTGTAATGCTCTTGGAGCGCTCTGATTGGTTGTTTTGGCAGCGACAGTGCTTACTGAAACAACCAGAGTGCTCCACACCGACAGACAGCAGGGACGGAGTGGGGTGGAGCAGGGGGGGAGCCCCACCCCAGCTGGCCCTGCTCCTTGGAGGTGGTGGTGGCATGGAGTGTTGGCAGAGGGGGATGGAGGGAATGGCAGGGATGAGTGGGACAGTGCTGGGGCGGGAGGGACGAGGCCAACGGTATTCCCCTCCATCCCTACTGTCAGGGCGGTGCTCTGCCATCCCATGGAGGGAGGCATGGGGCCAACTGTGGAGTAGTGGGGAGGGGGGTGGCACAGGGCCAGATGCAGAGTGGCAGGGGAGGGGAGGTGTGTCATGGGGCCAGAAGCGAAGCAGCAAGGGGGTGGCATGAGGCCAGACACAGAGTGGCGGCAGTGCAGGGCAGTGGGTGGCAGCAGCAGCCGCTATGTGGAAGCTTCCCTCTCCCCCCCTGCTGCTCCTGGGTGCAGCACAGGGTGGTGGGTGGTGGCACTCTGTCCATGCCCACCCCCATCCCCCATCATTCTTGATGGGCAATTTATAACCACCTTTTCTCTGGTGGGTTATCCTAACCTTTTTTCTGCTGGATTTCTGCCACCCTGCTCTCTGACCTGTGCCAAACAGCTTTAAACTAGAGCTACTGTATTATCTCCATAAAGGAAAGCCCCCAATACCTTAACAAATCTAAGTGAAATGAGGATTGCTTCCAACTACTCCTTGGTAACTAAGGAAGCTCTTTGTTTATAATGCATTAGTGGCTTATTCATTTACAAATTGCATTAGAGGACAGCAGTTGTAAGGATGTGTACATGGCCTTCTGAAAATAAGCTGCAATTCCACACAAAAGCTCACTAACTTAGCACCCACACACCACTGGCATGCCCCATACCCTCCCTCAGGGAAACAGGACATTACCTCAGCAAGTCGAGAATGCTTGTGAACGTTCTCTCCCTTCTGCACACTCGGAGCAAGCTGCTGCAGGACGCCCCGGCTACTTGTGAGGGCTCGTGTCAAGCGAGCAAATTTTCCCCAGCCTTGAGAAAATAGAGATTACACAGCAGTTACAAGAAACAGCCTTCATTCACATTGCATGAAGACTCTCCTAGCTCAAAACAACCTGACAGCCCAAATCCAGCAGTGACCCAAATATGACATCATTTAACCATATGTGAGATAAAGTCAGTCATGAAACAGGTGTCAGTGTAGTAAACAGGGGGCAGAGAGGAAGGGTATTCAGTGCCTGTGAAAGGAAAGCATTATGGGCATTGGGTAATTTCTGGGGAAAATATTCTGCCCTGGAATAACCTCTCATTTAAGTCAGTTATCTGCATCAGATCTCATTCCAATAAGAAGATACTTCTGACTTATACAGATTGGAATCAGGCACATCAAAAGCTGCACCTGCTTACAACAGGAGTGAATTCAGCCTCAGAGGTTTGGGGATTTGTGTGAATGTAGGCTAAAAATGCACATGGCATAACAAATAAAAAGCAGGTGAAAGCAACAGCATTACTAATTCTATATCCTTTACAAATGAAAGGGAGGAAAAAGAAAATGGATTTCTTTTTCCAAGTCTTGGAAAACATTCAGCCACTTTAAGCCTAAAAAACATTTGCTGAATTTTAGCCGAAAGCACATTTTAGTGCTGATTCATAAACCTCTCAAATAAGGCCCTCTAATCTAATGCTGACAGAACTAGTTATAGCAGTGACCCTTATGATCCTCACTTTTCAATCATAATATCACAGCCAGAACATGCATTTGGATTTTTCTGACTTTCTAAAAGTAAAATATCAGTGCATTAGGTCCCAATCCAGCAACACACTCAGCTCCTTCTAAAAGGTTGCTAAGCACCCTTCATTTCCCACTCCAACCAAGGCTGCCTAGCTCAGACTTAACAGGGCCCTGCTCTGGGAAAAGCTTTCATGGCATTCAGACTCCATTATGAAAATAAAATTATACTGTTAGGAGCAAGCATTACCAGCAGAACAGCAAAGGAGGTTAACCTGCAAGTATCCTATTAGAACCATTGGGATTCAAACGGTTAAAATGCTGCCCACTGCTTTAGATATTTTGTCAGTCCCTGTCCCATTGTGAAAGCGTTTGCTGGAACGTGAAATTCTAAATAGAGTACATTCCAAGGATTTGCTATTCAGTAGAACCTGCCAAGCCCAACATCTAAAAGCCAATATGGCATTGCTTCCAGGAACATGCAAAGAAGTGAACCAGTTAAAGGGCAGGATCAAAAAAACACTTGTTGAGGCAGAGAATACTTCCTGCAAAACCACTAAGGTTTTGAAAGTAGCATTTTTTAAAGGAGCACTTGCTCAAAATCAACTGACCACTTCCCACAGCATTCAGCAGTACACAAATTCTGCATTTCCATCCAAGAGGCCAAACCTAACCTTTGTTTGGAGAACAACATTTGTCCCCATGGAGGAGGAGTGCTCTTTAGAGAAACAAATCACTGCTACAAAGTTGATCAATCAACACAACTCTCACAAGTCCAAGGGAACCATGTTAGCTTGTGCCAGCTGGGATCTGGCTCCAGAAATAATTGGGGGGGGGGGGCAGTTGTTCTGTTTTTCCAGATGAGAAAAAATTGATACATTTATAAGAAAACATTCTTCCCTCTGTGGCCTGATGAAATCCCATTAAAACTAATGGGCCCAATCTTAAAACCTGTTCTCATTGCTTTTGAAAGCACAACTCTGAATCGTAGGGCTGTGCAAAGCTTCGGTCACGGATTTAATTTGGCAGAGATTTGGCAGCCAAATCTCTGAATCCAAATCAAATCAAGAGACCCTTTAATCTCTCTGAATCACATTGGAACCCTCCGAACTGATTCAGAGAGATTTAGAAAGATACTGCAATTTGGACATAGACACGGCTTTAAATGTTTTTACTACATACCTCAAGGTACCAGGTGGCTCGTGAATGTTGAGATGCTGGGGCAGATGAAGCATCCCACAGGAGTGCAGGAAGCTCCTCAGCGTACTCAGCAGCAGAAGCTGAAGTGGGCCAGCAGCACTTCCGGTCCATAGTTTCATAGTGCTTAGGGTCAGAAGGGACCTAAACAGATCATCAAGTCTGACCCCGTGCCCTGGACAGGAAAGAGTGCTGGGATCATAACACCCCAGCCAAATATCTGTGCAGCCTCCTCTTGAAGAGCCCCAGGGTAGGAGAGAGCACCACCTCCCTTGGGAGTCCATTCCAGAGTCTGGCAGCCCTAACTGTAAAGTAATGTCTCCTGATGTCCAGCCTGAACCTTCTTTCTAACAATTTGTGGCTGTAATGCCTAGTAACCCCCTGTGGTGCCCGGGAGAACAGAGCCTCACCCAATTCCCACTGGTCCCCCCCCAAGGTGAGTTTGTAAATGGCTTCCAGGTCCCCTCTCAGCCTTCTCTTGTGAAGGCTGAATAGGTTCAGGCCCTTCAGCCTCTCTTTGTAGGGCCTGCCCTGCTGCCCCCGATCAAGCGAGTGGCCCTCTTCTGGACCCTCTCAATACTAGCCACATCCCTCTTGAAGTGCAGCGCCGAGAACCAGACACAGTACTCCAAATGCGGCCTGACCAACACCACACAGAGGGGAAGGACCACCTCCCTGGACCTCCCTGTGATGCATCTGTAGATGCACGACAAAGTGTGGTTAGCCTTACTGACTAACCACTTTCTCGCTTTAGTGGCTTATGTTCATCCTGGAGTCAACAATCACTCCAAGATCCCTTTCTGCCACTTCTGGGTCCACCAGAGAGAGCATGGGGGCCCTCCCTCGCACCCCTGGCTTGGCAACTGGCGTCTTCTAGAACTGGGGGGACACCCAAGGTCCCCCCACAGCTGATCACCAAGCTGGATCCACTTCTGGGTCTGCTTCCAAGCACACTGGGGAGCCCACCATGCTTCTGTGAGACTCTCCATTTGCCCAAGCATTCATGAGCCACACCTGGCACCTCAGAGGTATGTAAAAAAAAAATATTTAAAAGCCGTCTGCGGCTGAATTGCTGATTTTCTGAATCAGCATTGAATCTTTAGATTTGGATTCACCCAAATCAAATTGGGGACAGTGATCTGAATCAACGAATTGAATCATTGTCCCTGATTTGGGCAGAATCCAAATTGAATACGGCCTGTTTCGCACACGTCTACTGAATAGCCCATTAGATGTTATGAGAGGATGGCACAATGGAAGTCTCCCATAAGGGCTAGGTCCACAGCTGGTCTGCATCAAGATAGATCTTTTGAAGCTAATGGAGATGTGGTAATTTAAGCCAACTGAGGATCTGGCCAGAAAAGGTTCCCTTAGTAGGAACTTAGCTGGCAGCTGACATTAGTAGTTACTCATTGCCACTAATATTAGGGACTGAAGAATCAGGATCAATGAATTTACATTGCCATAAACCCACAGCAGTTGGAAGAAACTTTTTTTTCCAACGTAAAGGTATTAAAAAAGCAAGAGATTACAGTACACAAGGAGGTATGAATAGTGTGTATTCCAGAGAAGGATTAATTGCAAGTGCTGGCCATGGTGCTGAAGGAGTACACAAACATGTGTTAAAAACATTAAACCTGAAAGGTTAAATTCTCAGAAGTTAGGAAGGACAAAAACTAAGAATAACTAACTGTCTCATACATGGGATGAAGCTGACATCCTGTGGAAAAACAGAATGTGAACATGAGACTAAAGGCTACATCATAAAATATACTCAAAAGGGAACAAATCGAATTTGCAGGGGCAAATCTTAGTTCCCTTATTTCTGAGTACTTGACTTCACCACCTTCACAATGGACATTTAATGTAGAATTTTGTGTAATTCCCTGTGTTTTAAAAAAGCAAAAACACTCATAGAATTCCATTGTATGGAATCAGATGGATACCTCTACATGGTTCAGCAACAGTATTTAAATTCTTCAGGCCTATAGTACAGATCCCTGCCATATGAGCAAATAGAGTAGCTGGTAGCAGTAGTGGATATCATCCTTTATACAGAGCACAACTAGAGTCAGATGTGTAAAACATGGCCAGTGGGTATGATAGACATTTTCTGACAGAGGAAGAGAAAGAGAGACACATCCTGAAGCACCATTCTACTGAAGAAAAGTTTGATCTAGTAGCCCTCTGCTCCCATATACCCAGATCCCTTTTGGCTCTCTCTTCTCCCTGTCTGTTTCCCAGGCCCACAGCACCTCATCTTTACTCCCCTTTTTTCTTGCCCCATTTTCAGTCCATTTCTCCTGTCCAACACTCCGTCTTCCTCCATTCTCAGGCTCCTAATCCCAGCCTGCCCACCAGGCTCTTGCTCAGGCAGCCCCAAATCTCATTTGACTCATTTACCTTCACATGACTACAATCCCCGACTCCACCAACAGCCAACCCTAGTCTCTCTCACTCCAACCTGCCAGTCCCAGCCCCTCCTGCTCACTCCAAGTCCCAGCCTCTCCTTCTGACTCCTTGTCTCAAACTGCACTCCTATTTCCCAGCAGCCTGTCCACTCTGCAGTTGCATCAGGCTCTCTTCCTTCAAGCTGTCTGGCTATCAACAAGGAGATCACTGAAAACAGAGGAGTCTCTCTGCTTGTGTCTCCACAGGATCAAAAACCAGTAAATGTAGGACAAAGCCTGTTCAGAATCCCCAGCCTGAAACCTTCTTTGTACAGATGGAATATTGAGAGAATTTAGTTACCGAAATGTAGTAAGTCTCTAGGGAGCATGTGGAAAGCATGATTTTTCAAAGTGTTCACTGAAATAGAGCAGGATGTGTGTTTCACGGAGATAGCAAAAGGTAATAGTTATAGCCAAAGCTCTCTGCCATTTCTCAAGTCAAAGTACGGTGGTACTCTATACTTTATTTCTCGAAGTATGGTGGTACTACTGTGCCTCAAAAACCATGCACACACAGGCTCCTACACACAATTTTTAAATACCAGCATTAAGTAATAGGACTGGTTGATATCCTGGATCCCACTGCCTGTCCCTTTTCCATTCTTCTAATTTACTACTATCCTTTCTTTGAATAAAATGGTTTGCTACCCCTATAATCTGCTGGACCTGTAATTATAAACTAGTACATCCTTAAGGCCACAATGGTTGTCAGTACAAAAATTTACAGAGCTGATATTTTCCAACCCTGTCCACACAGACTGCCTTCACAGACCTCCAAACTCTTCTCCTACCCCGCAATCTATACTTTTTCTGCCAAGTTTCCTGTAGGTTGCTACAACTCAAACTCTGAGGCAAAATAAAATTTTACCACTTTTGGTGGATAAATAAGTTTATTTGGTGGATAAATAAGCTAAGTGTCCCTCTGTGCAAAATGCATTGTTATTTTTAATTAATTATGCCACATACTCAGTGTAAATGTCAATAAATTGTTGTATTTAGGTGCAAAAATTAAAACACTTGCTTCTTGAAAGTTCTCAAGTGCCTTTGAATTCTTAGGGGGTTGTAAGGTCTGAGAGAAACAAAAAAGAAAAATCAGACTGAGTCCATAGATCTGAGTTTTTTTCCTAGCTTTGCTGCTGACCTGGTGTGCAACATTAGGCAAGTCATTTCACTTTTCTGTACTGCTCTATCCACTGGCATCCTGTGTGTTGTTTGTCAATATATAATAATCAGCTCCTGGGGACTGGGGCTGTTTCTTATTAAATGCAATGAGCACAGTGGAGCCCCAGGTCTCAAGGAAGGCACTAATGGTACTCTAATCCAGGTAGCACCAAAAAATGTTTCTTTTTCCAGCCAGCGAACTCTGAAGCAAAAGAATAACTGCAGAATACTTTCTGGATATCAAGTGTGTGCTTCAGACCTTTCAGGTCTTCGCTGGTGGTTATTTCCTTCTCCCAAATGGTTTGGGTAATGTGTTGAACATCCATATGTTAGAAATGTAGGACAATTCACTTGAGAGGTCTTCTCATTTTTACAACGTATTTTTGTTGACTCAACAAATGGCAAAGAGATTCTTTCCTCCATAATCTTGGAGGGCAACTTCAGTAACTTGGACACAATAGTCCATGGCTTGCTTTACAGATATAGAATCAGTAGTAGATATAGAATAAGAGATTTTTACCTGAATGGATGCTTGTAGACACTGCTGGGTCACTTCTCTGATTTTACCAAACATGTATTGGCCTCAATGCAATTTCTCTTAGCTTTCCTTTCATTTCCATACTTCTCCTCCTTCCCCACCCCTCCCCCTGCACCTTCTATTTCTTCATTTGCAGCATCTGTTACTGGTCCAATGAGTTTAAATTTGTCTGGAGGAGTAGACACAGGTCGAAGCATCTCAGTCTTTTTTTTAGATTGTTTGGCTTTGTGCTATACAGCAAGTAAAGTGTTTGGCAGGTTATAAACCTTTTTATTAGTAACATGTTTCACTTTCTTTGTCCATTTTGGGGTTGCTGAAAGTGAACAGAGATTGCTTCCAAAAAGAGCTAAGATAAAACAGGTGATGAAATGCCTGAGACACTTAAAATATCGTTGAGACTGTATTTCAACAGGAATAAGACTACAAACAGACATTGCATCTGTCCTGGGAGAAACCATGTTCTCCCAGAACAAAGGGTGATTGTTCAGACATCCACATCTTTTGTCCCAGGACTAAACCTAAAAAGATAAGAAGTGCTAGCAGTTTGTCCCAGGAGATTGCAAAATGTGTCTAAATGGTTGTCCCTCATTGAATCAATGACAGAAAAGTGGCAGTGCATTCAGTACCTCACTAAACCCCAAATACTAGGGTGATGTGTGTACACACCAACCCAGGACTTTTCTGTTCCAGCACAAATATATATATATATATCCCTGCTTATGTTATTCATGTTTACTATAGTTACATTGTATAAGGTAACTTTAGGTATTCTATATCTACATACCCTCATTAGTATATATAGTTTTGAGGGACTACCCATGCTTGTTTTCACTGTTTGTGAACTCGGGGTATACTGCTGGAGGTTAAAGTGTACAACTGTAAAGGATGGATGAATCAGATTTTGCACCCACCTGCCCTCCTTTCCAAAACAGTGCTGTTTGTGGGCACAGAAATGTTGTTAATACAAAGTTATATGAAGGTCATCCCTCACCTCCTGCACAGAGGTCTGTGGTGGGGTGACCCTCAGTTTTAAGGCAAAGTACAGGAATGGAGAGATTCCAAACAGGGGTCACTCCCCACATGGCTTCAAATCAACTCCTTAAAATAAATGTGGTACCAAACACAGGACTTCATAGTGGGTTAAGGGGAAACTGAGATTCACTACAATTAAAAAGCTGAAAAAAATCCCTGAACCTACCACTGACCAGGGCAGGGTCTGAAAGGGCTAGAGTTTCACAGCAACTTGAAGACGACCGAAGGAGCAGTGGCGGAGACCCCTGGAGGAGCTGCACAATGGTGAAACCTGGGGGCGGTGGCCAAAGCAGCTCCCCCTGGCACAGTGGTCTCCAATCTTTTTATAGTGAAGATCACCTTTTGTAAGTAAAAGGCACCCCAGGATCTACTGCCCCTGTCTCACCCCTGGCCCCCACCCCGCTGCCACCTGGACAAGCCGCCAAGTCTCTGACCCCACTCACCCAGCCTGGCCCAGGTGGCAGAGGGTATAGCTCAGCCAGCCACATGCGCCCTGCCACTCCCAATCGTGGAGACTCTGACAGACTAAGACCAGCCATCAAAGGCTCCATGGTCAACCAGTCAATCAAGATCAACTGTGTGGTGATCACTGTCCTAGCATTACCTCCTAGCAGCACCTCCCAGCAGCTAGAGCAGCAAATTGCAGCAGTGCTCCCCAACATCAGAATGGCAGCAACTCCACTGTGGGCATCCTTACCCAGCACTTGCAACTTTAACTGGCATAGGTGGTAGAGCCCCCAAAGAGCAGCCTTGAGCAAGACTCTCTTCTCAACTGACTGACCTAAGTGGTAGCTCCCAGGGTGGATTTGCTCCAACTATGACTGTGACTTGTTTGGGTTTTAATTAAGATTAAATAGTTAAGTTTTCTTTTTAAATGTCATATGTTTGCTGATTTTTTTCCCCTGGCAATAAGCCCGGTTTTAAATTTAACATTTGCTTCCAAGTGAAGAAGGTTCTTCACATTAGAACAATCAGAGCAATAACCCAGTTAAAATGTTATTTTCCCATGTTTCTGGGTGGGACCTCAACCTAAAATTTGAAAAAGTTGGTGTAAAACCCCTAAATTTGCAGCCAGCCTTGCTTCTGCCATCCAGTGTCTGCCAAAAAGGTTACACACAGGCATAGCTTGTCCCAGGATAAGTTCCTTAGGACCTAAGAGCATTAAAAAGGTCTAGCTGCAGGATCTTCAAACTCAACGTTTTCTTCTTCTACTTTAAAAGTGAAAATGTCATCCAAAAGCCATTTAATTTTGAAGAGTTTGAAGAAACAACTATTCTGCACTTGGAGAGGAGCTCGAGTCCTTTGTAAGTTGCTACTCAACAATCCATGTCAATCTTTACATTTTCCTTTTAAAAAAATATTTTCATTTTTTTAGTTCATTGTGTTGTTTCCTAGTACTTCCTTCAAACCTAATCATGACCACTCACAAAAAATCATAAACTAAGTACTAAAGGAATGACTAAGCATTCATTGCCACGTTAGTGTTGATCAGCAACTTTCACAATCACAGTCAGAATGAAAAACCAAAGTCTAGCAAGTCCAAAACTATGAAGACTAAAAAATATGGTAACCTAGTCAGCTTTACGTTGTGCTCTGTTGCTGGATACCTCACCTCCATTCAGCAATGTATAAACTCTCTCAAACCAAGCTTCTGAACAGTTCTCACCTCCTCCCACTCTCCTTTCTTCAATATCAATTCTTGACTTCACCCACTCCATTTTGATCATTAAGTGTTGTATTCATTCCTCTTCCCCTCTAAACTTCTAGGCAAGTGTAACATTCTTGATTTTCCATTTAGACCTACAAAGCATAACAAGAATCTTAGGCCCCATCTACACATTACACTTATGGCATGACTAACCAGTTAATCACATCTTATGTTGTGATCCTGCCACACATTCAATCAGTTAACATCATGATAAAACAAGGATTAAGCCATAAAGTTATTCCCAAAAAATAATAATACTTTGTGGTTCATTCTTATCATGCTATCAACTGAACATGTGGCCAGGTGCTCCCCTGTGCCTGGGAGACCCATCAGCTGACAGGGTTCCCAATCACAGAGGTGTACCACCCTCTGCCAATCCCAGAGCAAGTAGCAAGCTCTTTCAGGTGTGAGCCCTGCAGCTGACAAGACTCGCAGCCAGGGAACACTGCTCCAGTTGTGAGCCTTCTCAAATGTGGACCTTGCAGCTGCATCAGCAGGTGGTGCACACCTACAGATGAGAGCCCCATTACTTGATGGGACTCCCGACCACAGGGGAGCACCTGGCTACACATGCAATTAAAAGCATGATAAGAATAAGCCACAAAGTTATTACACATATTTTGAAGTCTCCTGGCTTCACCTCCTGGGCTCAAAATCTCAGGCTTCCCCTGCACTAGCAAGAAATGTTATTGTGTCTGATGCTGTAACCCACAATTATGCCTCCTGTCCTCTATGTGAGGCATAGCAGAAGGCACAATTGTGATAGGATCTGATGCGAAATCCACACAACTTTACCTGAACATCTAGCTTTGGACGCTGTCCTTTAAGTAAGGTTAAAGTTTTCATTTACAAATTAAAAATAAAGCCCAACAGAAATCAACTTCAAACTTAGTTACATTTGTGCAATCAGTTTTTAAAAAACAGAAAAATACATCAAAAAACCACAGAACACACAGTAAAAAAAAAAGTTGGGTTTGAAGTTTTCTTGATTTAAATAAAACAGGCAACTTAAATATTTGTTTCTTCATAGCTCTGCTTCTGATCCCAAAGATCACAAAAACACTAAGTGAAATAAAGTTGCTTCTGTGATGAAAATGCTACCTGATGGCTGCTAGAAACATAGCAGATTAAAGGAGCTAAATGGCTAAGAGTCATTCTCGCATAGGGTTCACTGCTATTGAACTGAAAATCACCTTTTGTTATGAAAAATATAATGAAAAGAAAAATGCAGGATTTGAGAGAGCTACTGAACTGGTATAAATCAATATAGCTACAGAAAGACTACATTAGCAAAAGTGACCTCAATCTATCCTCTAAACTGGAGCATCTTTTATATACACTAATATATACTCAGCAGACCTATCGAAGGTCTAACTACTCAATGTGTACATACATCTCTTAGTTGCATAAATTAAGTTACAGCAGGGCTATCCAACTTGTGCTCACAAGAGGTGAACCTGCAAATTGTGGCTGCACACCCAGCTGCTGCTCCCACCATCGCTCTAGCTCAGGGGTAAGCAAAATGGCGGATTTGGCCAGCAGCTGGATTACATTTCCCAGCAGCCCCTGCCCACATCGCTACAGCCAGTTTTCATGGGGACCCTAACAGTGCCAGCACCATGACAGCATGGGGCCAGGGTTTCTGTGGAGACCACCCCAGCAGCGCTGATGAGGCACGTGACTGCGTGGGGAGCTGATCCCAAGCTGGGCTAGGATCTTGAGTGGTAATACCATGGTCCAGAGCGATGGCAGAGCTGCGATCCACTGCCTGCATGCCCCTGCCTGAGGCATGTGGGCAGCGGATCGCAGCTCTTCCCTGGCTCCAGACCATGCTATCACTGCTGCAAGATCCCAGCCCCAGAGCAACTCCCTGCCCAGCTGCACACCCTGCCAGTGCTGCTGGGGCCAGTCTCCATGGAACCCCTGGCCCTGCACTGTCACAGGCCACCACTGTTAGGATCTCCATGGAAACCAGCGGTAGTGATGCTGGCAGGGGCTGCTGGGAAATGAAGTCCGCCATGGGCCCGATCTGGCCTGACTTTGCCTGTTCCTGCTCTCGCTGCTGCTGTTGCTAGGATTTCAGAGCTTCCCATCCCTCCTCTAGTTTCCAGTTCCTACCCCACCCTTGGAAGCAGCATGACCCAGGGGGCCCTACCCACCAGGGGGGACCCATGGCTACTCAGAAGTCAGACAGTCCTGAGGTACGGCATCCCTAGAATTGCACATGCAAATTTAGAGACTATTTTCAAATATCTGTTTCTTGGCAAGTTCTAAATTTAAAGTGAACATACTATTATTTTCAAGCATTAGATGTTCTAAAGTGTCAGTCAGGAGGGCCACATTAAATATTTATGGGCTAAATTTAGTTACTATGTAACTTGATTTAACTGACAGGAAATACAGAAAGACTGATTTGTACCCAACATTTTTTTAAGGGGCAAATTTATGTGGGTAAGGGAAAAAAGGATTTTTTTAAAATGTTTTTATACTATTCACTCCACTGACACACTTTTTATCAAGACGCTCTTTAAAATGTGTGCTATATTTAAATGCAAATGTATTTAATTTACATAGTAGTCATGAATTATACTGCTATTAAAAGTGAACAAATTTCATGAAGCAAATCACAAAAGAGCCTACAGTGAAAGGCATACCTATTACCTGGCTTTAGAAAGCTGTTAAATCTTATCCTTTCTAATACCTGTGATTATTACTTTAAAAGATTAAATGAATGGACTGTGCCATTTCCATCCATGTTTGTCTGATTCATCATTAGATAAAAGGTGCCTATTCATTTCTGTGTACATATCAATCTCCTGTCATTAGTGCTAGACAAGCATCCCTTAGTAAACCACAATGATTCTGGCAGTTTATAAACAAGCTTGAAATTAACAACTGATGGCAGATAACTTAATCCATAGCCAAGCACGCTCAATAGATGGAGATGAAAGGAGAGCTGTTCTTTTTGCATGAAGTAACATTCTCCTTTAAGCAGAACTGCAAAGCCTGATTTACAAAGATCCCCAACCTATGGCCACACCCCAACATATATGCAGCTACATCTGCATATGTAAATATTTTATTTTCATATGCAAAAAAGCCAGCAGGCTTTTGACTGAACATTTTGAAATATCTGTTTGCATACAAAGTTATAACAAACAAGTTTATAAAATGCTATTTTCCCCCATCAAAAATTTGAAAAAGATAATAAAACTGAAAAAAATGTTAGTGATAAACTGGAAAAAAATACCCAGAAACTTGAACATCATTTTTAGTAAAAGTATTTGGTTTCAGTTTTCTAGGGTTTTTCCCCTTTGGTCACATATTATAAGTTAAACATTTTTGTGAATTTTGTTTTGGTCAAAAAAGTAATTTTCTCTTTGAAAAAACGTTGAGAAGGACAGAACTCTTTGCCCTCTGCAGGAGTGGACGAAATATGGCCCACGGGCTGGATCTGGCCTGCGGCAGGTCCCTCAGTTCCACCTGACCTAGGCATTGTCCTAAGTTGGCATATCTTGCCACCCCTGGGCAGGCAGTGAGACTGGGGTGGCTCCACGTTGTAGGTGTTAGATTTTTAGTATATAATTTGGAGTTTTTTTCCCAGTTCCAAGATGGCAATCCCCCTTCCCAAAAGGAGTACTTTCAGGGCAAGGGCAGGGACTTCCTGTGACAGGTCAGGGGTTAGGGAGCGAAACTTCTGGTACCAAGATGGCAACCAGGGGCAGAGCACTTGTCAAGGGACGGGGGTACCCTTGCAGCCCTCAACAGTTCACCAAAACTCATTAAGTGGCCCTCCAGCCAAAATAATTACTCACCCCTGTTCTACAGTAAGGACAGAATTCTGTTTTTCTGCTGAGATGTAAAGTGAGACAAGTCACTACATTACTTTGTATAAAACAGCCTGAATAGCAGGTACATAACTAAATACATTATGGAGCTGCAGCTCTGGCCTATGCAACTAACTAATTTTGTCTCTACTGAATGTGCTCAGAAGCAATACAGCAATGCACCAGAGATAGCAAACTCCATTTACATTCCACTGTAACTCGGGTTTTATCATGGACACACTGAAGTGTGGTATAACCCCAGAAATTGTTGTTACTCAAAAATCACAATTAGAAACTGTTTGACACTGTACACACTTTTGTCTAGGACTAACAGCACTGACGAAGACAGTAGAAACCTAAGTTTTAGGTTTGCTTTCTTCTGTGGATATTTGACCTCTAACCTCCTACATTACAAGGCAACAACCTAACCATTAGGCCAGGTTGGGCCAGACTGGGCTCTCAGGGTTCCCCGCCACCCCGCCTAGGCTACTAAATAGCCAAGAGAGACAGCATTCTGGGCAGTGGCGATGCTTAGGGGGTGCACATGCACCCCTTGAGAGCACCAGCGCACCCCCTACCAGCTGCGCTTGCCACTTAGGTGATGGGCAGGGAGGGGCAGGCGGGAGTGCCGGTGCCCCCCCACAAGCACCGGCTGATAGCTGTAGCCACTTCCGGAAGCAGCTGCAGCTATCAGCTGCAGGGTTCCCCCCAGGCAGCAAGATCAGCTGTGGGGGGATTCCCGCGCTCCCATTGGCAGGATTGGCCATTGGGGCACCCACCCACACAGTCGGCAGAACTGGTTGCCGGGGTTGGGGGGGACACGTGCCTCCCCTAAGGCGGCACGAGTCGCCTATAATCCTGGGGACAGGCAGGGAACAAGCAAGAGGGAAACTGACTGTGGCTCAAGGAAGCAGGTAGGGAGGAAGTGAGCCCTCATTTTCACTGTTTCTGTGTGCGTACTGAAGATTCACTAGGAAAACTGCATAAACAACACTGAGGGCAGAAAACAGGTTTCTTCAAATGGTGCTGTGTCTGCTTGCAACCCCTTCTCCATGCTACTGGGATAGATGCCCAAACTGACCTATTTGGAAAGCCTCCTAGTGGCCATCCTCAGTACTTCTTGAAGAAGAAGAGGCCTGCTGGAAAACATTACCTGGAATTTCTACCAGGAACCAGTGCGTGTCTGGTTTGGAGAGGGAACAGAAAACCTGGTGGGACTAGCAGTAACAGACATCAAGGTCTTCAACTTTCCCAGGCATGTAAAATATTCAACATTCTGCTGCCCTGTTTTACTGGTGCATCTCACTCCACTGCCAAATCTCTCCTGAAATTATACTTCTACACTGACACATCCCACTTGCACAGCAGGATAGAGTGGGCATACTATGGATCAGTGAGCCATTGGTTTCCAGGTCACCTGGTTCACCCAGCATCTCCTCCCCCTGACATCAATGCAACTCCTACTGCCCCCCTTCTACAATAAATCAATCAAATCAATCGATCAAGCTAGAACAGCGCCACAGCTAACAACAGCATGACTCCAACCCTGTATCCAGCATTCCCTCTAAGCTGTGTGGCGTGCTGTGAGGCCCATGAAGCGCTGCCAGATGCGCCAGTGCAGCTGTACACACCACACAGCTTAGAGGGAACGCTGCCTGCATCTGTATCTGACTTATTTAGCAGTAACTGTAATGGGGTAAAATGCATGAACAGCTTTGAGAACTAGGAGAACCCCCACCTGCTAGAGCAGGACCTCCTTGGGTCTTTCACACAACTACAAAGGTTCATTAAGACCCAATAATGAAGAGTTACTTATGCTTGTTAAATTTTCTTGATGTTTGCAGAGCATTTGGCTAGAAACAGACATTAACAAAAGAAGCAAGTCAGCTGTGCTGCAATGGATCATGGCACAGCTGGTTCACTTCACTGGGCAAAACGTAAGTCGCCCAGTGAACCCTTGAGGGTATGGGACAAGGGGCAATGTGATAACCCTTCTTTCCCAACTGCCCCAGGCCTACACCACGGGTCTAGGGCAGCAGGGAAAAGTGCTTCCACACTCAGCCAACTTTAGGGGGTTGACTGGGTGAGAAAACAGCCAAGCATTTCCTAGTGCCCCAAACCCACGGGTTTGGAGCAGCAGGAAATACTGAGGTGCTCCCCAATTCAGTGTGGATCTGAAGCAGCTAAGAAAGCTAGGATATCCCCCTCCCAGCGCTGCAAGGTAATAGACACCTGTCGCAATAAGGTGACAGAGTCTACTACTACCTTTTGTTGCACTGCTGATTTTCGGATCATGTGCCACAACAAAAAGTAAGGACATCGGTTTGCTCCACGTTTGTGCTTTTTAAGACAGCACAAATGAAAAAGCAGATGTCCATTTCCACCCTTTGCAGTCTTGGATAAGTCACTTTAGCCAGTTTGTTGGAAGTTATGCTTAACTCCTTTGAAAAATCCGATCACTCCTATTTAGGTGTCTAGCTTTAAATCACACAGATTTTTAAACTTTGGTATTTATCTTCCTCTGCCTATCTGTTATAAGGATTAATGGGCTTAATTTTTCCACATTACTTTGGACACGAAACTGCTGACAGCTATCATTCCTGTAGAAACATTATATTCTACAAACTGAAAAGTGGGAAGTGCTTTCAAATGCTGATTAGACTTTACTTTTCCTTCCCTTCCCCTCTTACAAAAATTGAATATTCCCTTATCTTCAGGAGAGAGAATGAGTCTCTTTTACAGAGTAATAGTTCACTACCACGTTGAAAGAATCTGCAAGAGAAAGTTAATCTCAGCAGCAGCACAGACAAGAACTATGGGTTATCACTCCTAAAAGAAAACCCCACTTCAGTGACTGATTAACTAAATCAAGAACCATCATTCCCAGCAAATAAATGAGGGCAAACTTTAGTACATAATACAGATTTATTTCTGCTGTCAGTCCTTGTCAGAATATAAGGAATACCACTACAGGCAGGGTAGAAAACCATTTTCTATTGACCAGATCTTTCCAATTACAAGATACATTCTCTAGTTTTATTAAAGTAATGGAAAAATCAATCATCAAAAATATTTATTACAGGTAGCTTGGCAGAATATTTTTGTACTTGTGTACCTTTCACCCCAGAGGATCCAAGGCTTTTCATAAACTATTCTCCACCTTGACACAGAGCTCCACTCATATGCATGAGTTTGCAAGATCAGGGCCTGAATATATTTTACAATTCACCCTCAGCTGAAGTGTTATCACTTCCTGAGTGGATTCACCACTGGACTGAAGCAGTATGCAGTAGCCATACATAGCAATTTTGGACAGATAAGGCCCGATCTGATTCTTACTGAAGTCGTTAGAAGCCTTTTCATGGATGTCAGTAAAGATAATGCCTCAAGAATATCAGACCTATTGTAATTAGACCTATATTTAGGCAGGTAGAATTAAATAACCCATACCTGGGCAAGATTCTAACAGGAGGGGTAGCAACAGCTGTTGCAAAAAGCATTGTGGGTTCCTGGTCCAACTCAGAGAAGCTAAGCAGCTTCAGCCTCCGAAGGAGCTACAATGGCTGAAGGCTTCATAGGAGGAACTCAGCACTTTTTGCTACCTACAAGTGGTCAGCACCTCAGGTTTAGGTCTCACCCACAGGCTGACACTTGTAACAGCCCCGTGCCCAGTTTGATACTGGGCCATTGGGCAATACTGACTTAAAAAGAAAGAGTGCTGCCTACTGGTTGATAAGAGCCTACTTTCTGCCATGCCTGGATTTTTCCATGGAGGCCATCCTTCCAGGCACTGGCCAATACCATTCCAGCTTAGGTAAAATTTACAGTCATACAACATGGGCTGTACTAGTACAGACAAAGCCTTCTATGGCATGCTGTTTTAATGGCTAATTCTTAGGCCTTTGGAGTTATAGGACATCAGCTGCTTCAGCAGAAACAAGCAAAAATGGCATAAATATGCAACTGTACTGTGAGAAAAACCAACCTTTGCATGAATCGTCCTCAATGGGCTGCTTGAAAGCTGTTATGTCATTGAAAGTGCAAAGAAATAAAACCACTTTATCCTGCTCGTTTCGTATAGGAGCAATTTTCACAAAGAACCAGACAGGTGTCCCTGGGGGAAAAACATATCAAAAAGTTGGTCAATGGAAGACAGAACATTAAATGCACTTTTAGATATTCAGACTTCAGGAAAAGCCATCATAACTGCAAACATCCTGTAGGAAAAATGAAGTGGCTCTCAAAAGAATTAGATTCTCAGCTCCTTTACTGATCAGCTGTATAATCTTGTGGGTGTCTCTCACTCCATCAGTGACTCATCCGCAAAATGGTTAAAGATCATTTTACCTACCTTTATAAAAATGCTTTGAGACCTACATATCCAAATTGACTGCAAAAGGTCAGTGCACCAAAAACAGTCACACCTTCCTCCTGGCAGAGCCCAGGAAATGGACAACGGTGGTTATATTGCACTACCACACTTCCCAATATTGGGGGTGGGAAGGGGAGAGAAGGGAAGGTTCAGTTAGGTCCCCTGACACCTGTTATGAAGCAGCAAAGCTTTAGAACCAGGTTGGCAGACAGACAGCACCTGAGCACAGAACTGCTCTCCCCAAGGGCCATGGAGAACAGTGAAGTTACGCCTATGAAAGAGTGATCAAATTGGGTCTGGGGACTGTGAGTGACAGTAGGTTACACTTTCAGACCACTTTACCTGTATAATTACATAAAGGGCTGAGGCAATAACGAACTTGCAAAATTAAAAGATCTGAAAATTAAAGATCTGTTTCCCGTAGACAGCAACCAAACAAGTTTCTCTGTCAAATTAACTAAGCTCTGATTAAACGGATCACTTCAAGGAAAGAGAAAGTAATTCAATCTCCATGCCCTTTTAATCGTTAGTGTTTCTGCTGAGGCTGCCAAGAAGCTGTCAGTCACAATGATCGTACCCTTCTCCACTTGAAACAGGATGGTGATCATCAGAGATCCTGGTTTTCTCCGATTTAAAAAATCCCCAATTTTCAGTTTAAAAAAAAAAGGAACCCCAAATCCATATTTTTCCATGATTTAAATGAAACACCACTAATATATAGATATATCTATATAATGGTGTTTCATTTTAATCATGGAAAAATGCAGATTTGGGGGTTAATTTTCTTTAAATCAGAGAAAACTAGGACCTCAGGTAATCATTAGACTCCTTTCACAGAAGACACAACTGCCAAAACTTGGTGAATGGGGGACTTCAGTAGACTGGAGGGCTCAGAAACAGGTAATATGTTTCCGTATGTCATACCTGTAGCTGTCTAAACCCACCATCTCATTTTTCAAAGTTCCAGCTTTCATTCAAAAAGAATCAGTCTCTGCTTGCTCTGGGTATATACTAAGATACAGAGAGGCAAGCCAGTAACCAGTGCATGTGTCTGCAGAAAGCTTGGAATTCTTTCAGAGGTGTGAAATGGCCTGTTCCTCTCAGGCAGGTATTAAAAGCCCCCATTGAAGATGTATATTTTTTAAAATAACACTGACTATTGTATAAAAGGGGGATAGGGAGAATCACAGCCCTGCATAGGTCACTGGAAGCAAGGAGCATCTCTTGCTAGTGCCACAGGCAAGTGTTACCTGGATTACAGTAAACTTGCAGGGTTCACTACTGATAAAAGAGTGAGACACATCTACAGCCTGACCTTTTATTGCGTACACTCCAAAACACAAAAACAAACATTTCTCCCAAAGCCTATTCAGCTACCCATGACAATACAACAGAGATTCTTACCCAGACTGCCTAGAGAGTTTTGAGGTGGTGGGAAGGGTACAATGGCACTCAGACTGCAGCAGATCTTCTTGAATTTTCTGAGCTCTCCCAATTTCCTTCCATCCTATACCCTATATTTATAGATGGCTTATTCTAATATTCTAATAAATTTTTCCTGATAGGTTGCATTAAAATTTCTTTTGTTTCACTGAAACTTTTGGGACTGGGCTGAACCAGATCTCTTGTGGACCTGGAAGGTGTCAATTAGTTGGGATTTGTCCTTCGTAGGTTGCCAACTGTCTACAAATTTATGGACAGCAAGTTTAAAAAAAGGATAAAAAAAGTCCGTTAGTAAAGTCTGTAAATAAATATAAGCCCTCTATAAAAACAATCAGGCTCCATCTGCTTTGGGAAGCTCTCTCTCAGAAAGAAGCTGGACAGCTGGAACTTGAATGAAGCACAGACACAACAGAGCAGAGCCACCTGCTGTGTGAGCAGGAGCACAGCACCCTGTGAGACCACACAGCCATCTGCTGCTTCTTCCCATCCTATGACACTACTGAGTTATAGGTTGGTTTCTTCCGAGGTCCGTGTTGGAATGGAGGGGAGCAGGGCCAGCAGGGGTAAGACTGAGGGGGCAGCATGGTACAAGGTGCAGTCAGAGGTGTTAGGGTAGGAAGTGAATAGGGGACCCATTTGGTAGGGCCAGCAGGATGTAAAACCATTGATGCGGCCACACAGGGTTGCCAATTCAAGAACATTTATATTACTGCTAGTAAAAAGCACATGGTCAGTAAAAACGTTTGTCAGTGAAAAGTTCTCAGATTGTCAGTAAAAAAAATTTCTTGGGTTGACAATACTGATCCTTGGGAAAGAAGGGAGGGTCTC
Organism: Crocodylus porosus; assembly: GCF_001723895.1. Classification (NCBI taxonomy): domain Eukaryota; kingdom Metazoa; phylum Chordata; order Crocodylia; family Crocodylidae; genus Crocodylus; species Crocodylus porosus. The sequence goes on from NW_017728943.1 coordinate 60,975,066, forward strand.
CTATCACCTTCCTTCACCATTATGGAATGCTGCTTGCCAGTGTCCTGTTTTTTCTTCATCTTACTTTATGGTCTTCACTGACAAGGCTGCATTGTTTTTACAGCTTTTCTAAGAATCTTAACAAAACTATAAAACTGTATCTACTATAGCAAAACAACATCTAATATATTTGGTTACATCAATCGCTACTACTAACATTTTAAGATAAAGTTATGATCCATTATATTGGGAATATTTAAGGTCTTCCTTAATAAGGTCTCCTTTCAGGCCTTGTGCTTTGTTTGTTTGGATCTCATTACTGGTTTACCTGGACATGGCTCTTTACTTTTCTGGCCTAGCTTGTCGTCACATCTGCAGAGATTCATTCTATTGTCACTCTGAAATGGGCTTTGGGGCCTTCTCCATTAGCCACACTTCTGCAGCTTGGCCTAGGCCCCTTGAAAATGGCCAAAGCTGGCAACACTACTGCCATTTTGGAAATGCCACAACAAATTACTCTTGATACTCAGTGCTGCCAAAGAAACAGCAAGAAACCTCAGGTAGCTCACAAATGGTTTGCTGAAATAAGCGAAGGGGGGGATTTTTCCCTTCTGTGCTAATGTATGAAGGGTTTCAGCACACCGTCCACCTTGCCCTCAATCTCGGCAAGGAGCAGTCTTCTGAGGCCACAGGAGATGAGAGCAGCTCAGAGGTCTTTGGACAGATTTCATAAAGGAAACTTAATTTTTAATATATCTCATTGAAAGTGCCTGCATTATCCTGTCACAAACCCCAGATGAGCTTCCCTACCATATGTGCAGCAATCTCTACGAACAGCAGAGTAAACGGAAAGATGGAGATTCAGAGCACAAAGCAGGGTAATGCAATAGATGAGTACAGAATCCCTGATAGCCCATTGTGGAAGAGGCTGGAGCATGGAAATGCTGAGTTCTATTTTGAGAAGGGAGCTTAATATACTTGAGAAAGCCGTCAACAAAAGGAAAAAGAACTCAAACAATAACAAGAAATAACTCTGCAGAATAACTGGCCCAGCAAAAATATTAAGTTAGTAACTAACTTAGAAGACTTAGCTGCAGAGAAACCAAATTCCTTGGGTGAAATTATTATTCTCTGGATGAAATTATTATTCTCTGTACATTCTTCTTTCTTTCCTTTGATCCTCTTTTAGCCACTTTAAGGATTACCATGGCCCTATGCTAGTCAGACACTCAGCTGAGCATGCAGCTTTCTTCTTTCTGCTCTGAAGTATGAGATGTCTGCATGCTGACTTAAAGCACACATGTCCAGCCTTGGCCATGCCCCACCCCACATCAACACCCTTAAATCCTGGTCCAGCTTTTCCTCCTACTTCTCCATGCAATTAGAGTAGCTACCCATAGCCACCATCCCCTGGCTTTTTAACTAGTGTGTTCTTTCACACAAAAGCACCCCAAATATAAACCTGCAGCACAGCAGGGAATTGCCTTGGTGCTAGACTTTTATTAAAATTTAACCTTTACAGGCTTTATGCTCAATTGCACAACTCTACCCCTCATTCCTAAAGCATCTATCCCTAACTATCTTGACGATGCATAAAGACAACTGAAAACAAGTGGCTAGAGAGACCCCACTTGGTTTTAATTCCTGCTGTAATTTCTTCTTCCTAGGTCCTATGCTAAAACAAGATACTTCAGGATAATAGGAACATGGGAAGAGGAAGGAACTCCTTCTGGTCATCTTGAGGAAGCTGTTCTAGCCCAGGGAAGGTTATTCTGAGAAAATCACCATCATCTCTTTGCCATCTGGGCTATTAGCTGAAGCATACCAGGGGAAAGTAGATGCAGTGCCTGGTCTCAAAAAATAAATTACTTGAGACAGCATGCTTTTATTATAGGCTTGGTAGATCCATGTCAAAACCTTAATCAGACATGAACAGGGAACAAATACAGACTGTAGACTAAGCACAAGCTCAGCATACAAAAAGCCAAGAAGCAGCCCGTTCTCCTCACGAAGCAAGGTGCTGCATGCAAACCACTGGAACTACTTGCTAAACATTTCATCTAGAGCCAAGGAGGATACGTGGCTAGGTCATCCGCATGAAACACCAGAGTTTCTAGTTAGCCAGAAACCAGAGACGGTTCTTCTGGTGACAGCTACTCTTTCAATAGCTTCTGTAGGTCCAGTAGGCCAGAACACCGCACTCACAGGAAAAAGTAAAGCTCGCATTCACGGTTGTATACCCATGAACTGTATTTAGAGCTGTGTGTAGAATAGGAAGAGCTTATATAATACAAATCAAAAATCCTATTAGATCATCCAATCCTTCCCCTGGGCTAGTGCAGATTTGGTCCTCACCAGGTATTTCATAGGCTTTGCCTAGTCTTTATTTAAATGTCTCTAGAGATAAACGGGTCTTGGATATAGGAATGCTACATAATGGGATGTCTATCATGCACATTTGCAAGCGATTACCCACAATGCTCTTGCTGCTCAGAGGTAATTCACAGCTGGTCTGGAATCCAGGCTGTGGGAATACACTAAAAGGTTTGGCAAGCTACGGCTGTTCCGAGTTCTTCTCTGTGCAGCAGTTTAATTATCAAAAGAATTTTACTTTTTAAACATTAAACAGTTTATTTAAATATTAAACAGGAAAGCTCTAAAAGTAAACTGGTAATAAATCTGCCTGGAAACTAGGATTTCAACCTCTTACAAGCAGCCAGTATGCCCTCAGCATCAAAGCTGATGTCCTCTCTTGGCCAGACAGTCACTACTGACAGAAGGCTCAAAAATGCCTAGTTTAATGACAAAAGCTATTTTCAACATGTAATCCTCAATTTAGACATGCTGAGGTGTGTAAGAGCTCATAAAGTGTGGAAGGTTTCCCAGAAGGCAGTGCTGTACAGCTGTTCATGGACAGCTTAAAGTGTTTCCAACAATCCGACTACTTTCATTTATGTTCTGCTTTAGTGTTGGAAAACATTCTTCCTTACAAAAAAATCAGTGAAGATACCAGTGCACAAACAGAAGTAAACACTCCTGAGCCATGACTTCTGTTAAATTGAAGTCAACAGTGAAAGAATCCAGTGTTTGCCTAATGCAATAGGACTAATTTTTCAAAAGGAAAAGGAATTTCATTTAAGTTTATAAGGAAGCATTATGAACAGTTAGTAAGAAACATGGAAAATTGTAACGCATAATGACAAATAGCCCTTGGGATCATCCTACATTGTGGTATAACAACTGAATAGCAAATCCAAGACTAAGAAAGGGGTGAATTCTAGAGGCCTAAGCCAAGACCCAAGAGAGGAAGGAAAGTCTCAGAGTCAAAGAGCTAACCATGATCTTAAGAGATCTAAAGTTCTGTTCTCAGCTCTGCCCTGGAAAAGGAGTCTGTGATCTGGGTTGTGGAGGGACACACTGAAAGGTATATGCAAGCTGCAGCTGTACTGAATTCTTTTCTGGATAAGACTTTTAATCTTCCTAAATTTGTCTTCTACAGAATTTCTGCCTTGTCTATTTTGATTGCAATATGCTTAGAGCAGGACCTTCTCTTACTATGGGTATATACAGAGTTCGGCACAGGGGGGTCTGCTCTTGAATGGAACCTTAGGCAGCTACTGTAGCGCAAAGATGAGCCAGGAGTCCCAAATTCTCTCTCTCCTAACATCTACAACACAGATCCTTCTTGCCTTAGTTTCCTCTCCTGTAAACTGAAAGACAGCGTGAGGATTTACTGATGTATAAATATGCATTTTATTCCTACCTGGCACTTCTACCCAAGGATATAGCAATATCATTTTAACCACTAAAAATCATTTTAAAATAAAAATACAAGAGATCAATGCATATTTCTTCACACAAAGAAGCAAGATTAATATGGAAAACCTAGTGAAAATAATTCACTTGATAAATGAACCGTCAGTGCTAATGGTGTTCCTGAACTGGGTACCTTTGGTGTAAACAGCACAACTCTAGCACATGATCATGTTCCAAACAAACAGTCATGCCATGGGTATTACTTTGAATGTAAAAAACTATCAAACAGTATGGAAATGAAAAGACTAGAAGTGTATGTTATGTCTTCATCAATCCTACTGCACTCAACAAATTAGACAGCTGTATTTCAGTCATAGAAGAAATAGAGCTAACCTTTACATTCTCCCCATCCATATTTCACTTTCACCGCACTCATTTTTACACTGTTTTAAAGGCCATGCTTTCTGCCCACTACCAATTAACTAGCAATCTAAGTAGATGTGATCATGAGAGGCTAGACAAGGTATATTGCCAACTCAATTTTTAACTAGGACCAGAGAGGAATCTCTGACATTTGACCATAAAAAGCACAAGTCTTACTATAGATTTTGCCTCTCAGTGTACTGTGTGCAGAGAACAAACCAGCTTAGTATGGAGGAGCACTCACCACAGAATGATAATACTCATAGGCCTTATGACGCCTTTTCCAGTGCTTTAGAAGCTGCTGCCTCCACATTTTCAGCAGTCAATGCCATTTTACATTAGCAGGTAACAGTTCTAAAGGTTCTGACCTTTACATGCCAAGAAAAAGAAAATCAATTACAATCCCCTGCAGGTGGAATCACTGCACACAGAGGTTGCTCTATCACATTAGAATCCTAAAGGGTGAAAAAAGACAAGAAATTGTTTTGGAACCTGCTCTGATACTACATTTATTTGGAGATGATTTATATGATATCAAGTTCTTCAATGTACTATTAGGGGTCAGTGGGGGTGGGAGAAATGAAGACAGAAATCAAGATTTCTGTATTTTCTTCAGAAAAGGGATGTCATTGGAATGAGTCTTTGCACTGATGATATTAGAGAAATTTGTAAGAATAAGCTGCTGTCAATACATAAGCCAGGTAAAAAGTCACCAAGGTCAACAGGAACTTGTTTTATCAGTTTGATGAAACCCAGCCATAGTAGTCTGGCCTTCCTGAAGCCAACAGAACTTAGGCATAGGTATTTGACCAGAAAAGGCGGTTGTGTTTCTCATTTGACAAACACTGGGCTAAATCTTCAGTCGGAAGATCCTCACCACCTTATATACCACTCGAGGATCTGTTCTTCTGCTTTTGACAACAACTTCATTTTCTCCACTGTCTAACATAAGCGTCAACTCCATGAGTACTCCAGGACTCAAACACCCACCAAAAAAAAAAAAAAAATAGCAGATGCTCAGCACCCACAGAGCCATGCTTGTAGATGTTAAAACAAACAAACAAACAAACAAACAAACAAACCATTTACCAAAAGCAGCAGCACATTATTTCAGCCATGCAACATCTGTAAAGATCAGGCATTTCAACAGGGCTTTTTGGCACTTTTAGCTAAAGCCAGTTCAATCAGCTATTAGATAAAAGTGCCAAAACAGCCACACTAAAGCTCCCAATCTTTATAGATGCTGCAGAGTCAGGTTGAAGTAACATACTGCCTCTTCAGAGCATGAGGAAGACACTGTAGGGGAACATGCCACATTAAAAGTAAAGCACCAAGTTTTTTGGTTTGTTTTTTTCTTTTACGTCTGCAAGCAAAAAAGTCAATGTCTATGCCCTCGGATCTCACACAGTGGTTTGTACTAACAATTTAGAAAGTAAGAACTTTGTCTTGGAAACACTACAAGTATAATCTATTTTGGTCACCAAGTCCCAGAATACTAGAAGTAGGAGGCACCCACTGAAATTAGCAATTGAAAGGTTTAAAATTATCAAGAGAAAGATTTTGCTTTTTTTTTTTTTTTTTTTTAAACACAACAGGTAGTTAACTTCTGGAATTCATTACCACAGGCAATAGTAGAGGCAGATAGCATAGCCAGGTTCAAAAAGGGACTAGGTAAACTCATGCAAGACCTATTAATGGCTACTGAACAGAACGGATGAAGATGTTTCCTTTGGCATTTCCAAACCAATAATGGTGCATGCCACTGAATAGGGGTAGATCCAGTCCAAAGCTCCACCTCTATATTAAGGGTGGGCAATGATTTTGGGCAGAGGGCTGCTTACCCAGTTTTGGCAGGCTGTCGAGGACCACATGGGTAGCCCTGCCCCCCGAAGGGTGCCCCGCCCCCTGGTCACTGTCTTGGGACCAATGTCCCAGGGCCAGCACTGCTGGGGCCCAGAGCGGGGCACAGGCTGGCAGGGGTCTGTGGAGCTGGGCTGGGCTACACCAGCAGGGAGAGGGGGGAGCTTGCCTGATTCCATAGACCCCCTGCCAGCTGGGACCCTGTACCCCTGCCACCCTCCTCTAGGCCCTGCCAGCACTGGCCCTGGGACACCAGGATGGGCCCCACACTCCTGCTCACTCCCAGTGCCCCCTAGCCCCACAGTAGAGGCAGGTAACGAGCTGGTGCTGAGCCCGGGGAAGAGCGGCCCCTTGCCCGCCCTGTGACCCGCGCTCCCTGCTGCAGCCACTTGCAGCCTGTGAGGGGATGCCTTGAGCAGGCACAGGCATCCCCACGTGAGCTACGAGAGGATGCAGCATGGGGTGCCAGGCACAGGGTAGGCGAAGGGCCGCTTTTCCCCCTCATGCTCAGCACCAGCTTGTAACCCACCCCCACTGCCGGCCTGGGCCCCATGCCAGCTCTGGGCTTGCCCATCAGGGCTGCGTGCAGCGGCAGCAGCTGTGGCCCCCCACCGCCCCGCTTGCTGCGCTGGGTAGTGTTTGCCATCACCACCCCCGTGCTGACCAGAGTGCGAGCTCTGAGTGGGCAGCAGCAGCAAACACTGCATGGCGCAGGAAGTGGGGGGTGGGGGGCTGCAGCTGCTGCCACCACATGCAGTCCTGACAGGCAAGCCCAGAGCCAGTGAGGGGCCCAGGCTGGCGGCAGGGGTGGGTTACAAGCTGGTGCTGAGCGCAGCGGTGAAAAGCAGCCCCTTGCCCACCCCATGCCCAGTGCCCCACACTGCAGCTGCTCGCAGCCCGCATGGGGCTTCCTGTGCCTGCTCAGGACAGCCTTGCACCAGCTGCAAGTGGCTGCAGCAGAAAGCACAGGCCATGAGGTGGGCAAGGGGCTGCTTTTCCCTGCACTCGGCTTTTCCCCAGGCTCCTTCCCTGTCCAGAGTCCCATTCCCCCGCTGCCCTTACCTGAGGTTCTGGCACAGTGCAGCCATGTGGTCCCAGGCCAGAAGCCCCTGCTAGGCTGGGGCTTCTGGCTGGGGGGGCAGGGCCAGGCAGGCCCTGCTGTTGTGGGAGCCTGCCAGGCTTCCCCTAGATCCTACTACCCCTGGTTCCTGTCATTTTGACAGGAACCAAGAACAGATCAATATTAATTTTCTAAATTTTTTAGGGGCCCCGCAGGCCAGATAAAATGACCTCATGGGCTGGATCCAGCCTGCAGGCAGTATTTTGCCCACCCCTGGTCTATATCATCCACCACTGCCATTGCTGGGGACAGGATACTGGGCTAGATGGACCATGAGTCTAGCCCAGTGTGGCACTTCTTACGGTCGTCTGTTGATACAAGTAGTTTTAAAGGAATCAAATGGATGAAGTTCATCATGTACAAAGTGCAAACACAAGGCCTAAGTGAATTTTGACCAGTAAAAAGGATATGGAGAGTACAATTGCAGGTCACTATTATAGGCTTTCTTTGGTGTGCCATCTAAGTGCCCAGACTTCTACACTGGAAGATGTATGCTGGCAAAAACAACATCAATAAGCAAAATAAGCAGATGGGCATTACTGATAAAATCCACTCCACCTGCACCCAACCAGAGCCATCAGGCTGCATGCAAGTGAAAAGTATAGAATCTAGCAAGTGAAATCTGTTGCTCAGTTACAGGATAGATCTGAGAAGTAGCCTCTGCAGCTATCTTTTCATTACACAAGCTGCAGTATCAACTGTGACTCATCTGAACCACTTTACAGTGCATTGAAGCCACCTGGGACCACATCAGCATGGACCCTGTGCCCCATCGCTTGGCTAGATGAGGGCTGGCACAAAAACCTCACTAAGAGATTCCCCTAAGGGGCTACTATGTCTGCAGGACATCCAACTCTTCCAGATGCATCACTGTGATTTGTCAGTGGTAGAATGTCATTGCTGAGACCAAGCACAGCTGGAGGACGTGAATATTTGTTTATAAATTTCTGTAATACACCCATATTCCTTCACATGTCAAAGACTACGAAGTGTCCAGCTGCAACTGAAGAACCTGACTATGAAACGGAAAGGTTATTGTTTTAGTTGGACAGAGTCTTTCTCATTCAGTACCAGTATTTAAGCCTGGAGGCAGTTATGTCTTTGTTCCTCAGAGCCTGGTTCAGTTTTTATTACTTTAGTATCTCTTCACTGAGGTACCTTTGTGCAGTAAGTAAAAAGAGGTTTTCAGATTTTAAGCAAACACTGCCTTTTCAAATTCCAACAAGAGTTAGGGTTGGGAAAATTACATTTTTACAAACCTAATACCATACATAGTTGCTTCAATTGCAATAGAAGCCACTGTATTTAAAAGAAACCCACTTCTCTGTTCATAACTGAAACCCTATGCTACTGTTAATAAGTGGGAACAAGGAAACAAAGCTAACTAGATATTACAGATGTAATTTGTGTGTTCATTTTTATTCTTCAGGATAAGAGATATAAAAAAAAAAAAACTACTACTACAAAAAGTGAGAAGTAAATTAGGCTTTTAAAGCTCTGTCAGTTTTAATAATCTAAGGTGTTACCAAGAACACAGGCAATGTTTTAAATATATTGGCCCAAATCCTCAGCAGGAGCAAGTCAGCATAGGTCCACTGATTGCAGTGCAATCTGGCACTGCTTTACATTTCCTTGTGCAAAATATTCCTAAGAGTGTTGCAAATTAATTTATAATAAAGTAATGGAATTCCAGCTCTCCCCTGAAATTACTGTAACCCTGTGTGGTGTTGCTCAAAATTCAAAATTTAGGAAAGCCTTTTTTGCTGTCTCCTTTCAGAGATTCTCATGTACCCTCACTGAGGTCAAGGGGTCCACCAATGAAACTCTGAGGAGACTTTGGTCTCTGGGAATTTGATCATTCTAATTGCTTCTGCTTTGCCTGAAGACTTCCAGCAGTTACAGCCCTATGAAGACATACTTCAAATAACCAATCACAATCTTCACATATCTGCTGTGAAATTAACCGGCTGACATACCGCTCTGTGAGCCCCTCTCTGAATCTTAATTTCAAGTTCTGTGAAAAGTAACACTCTTGCAATGTTTTAGAGTAGACTTGTGTATGCCAATATGAAAGGAGAACACAAAAACACACTTCTTAGGGTAAAACTGAGTAAGTCATTGCTGTAAACCAGTTTAGGACTACCAGACATGCTAGACCAGTAAAACAATGGACCTTCGAAAGTGCAGAGTAACTATTAACAAACAGGTCACTGTTGTTTAGACAACTGTATCAGAAGATGTATACCAGCTCTGGTTAAGTTATTAAATGACTTCAGCTATTGACTGTGTGTGTCTGCTCTGGCTCCCATAAAATACCCCCTAAACTGATAGATAAACAAAAGGCTGATTGCTGTTCATAAAGCTACCAAGTATAAGATGAAAGTCAACCTGCTGATTACATTCCAGTTCCCCTTCAATGAATATGAAGGTCTCATTTACCTGCACTTGCTCTCACCTGATAGCTTACATTTTAAAATTGCTAAAATTATATTAAATACAGAGATGATCCATTTTTTTCAAAAAGGTTCATTTTTATATAATGCTCTGTTTATTCAGCAAAATTAAAATCAAAGCTGTGTTGTTTTTCATATTATGTCTGTTATTATTTCTTCCACTTACTAGTTTAGTATCTAACTTGGAAAAAGTGTGTAGGAGGGAGGGGTGGAGAAGGAAGCAAGGAAAAAGAAAGAGACAAAACAGGGAGAAGCCAAAACAATGAAAAATTTCAGAGCTAAGTACTTCAGAAAAAATGTAAAGGTCATTTTTTAATCCTATAGATTGAAAAAAATTGAACTTTTTAAATGAAAAATCTTTGCCATTTTTAAATCAGCTTTTCTTCTAGCTTTATCTCATATTGACTTTGTTACAGCAGTTGCTTGTTTGGGCAAAGTACTGTAATGGGACCATATGTGGTCTTCATGCCAATAAAGGTAAAAGACAGCATGCCATTTTAAGAATATGGTTGATGTTATGAAAATGCTTGAGAATCCTTTATGTTATTCCTTGGTTCCAATCATATATCAACAGGCAAGGTCTTTCCAACACCAATGGCTTTGGTATCTCCAATATAGTGACACTTCAATGAGTTGAAAAAACACACAGCCTTGTAATCATGCATCTCCACTATACTCAAATGTATTAAGAAACTATATTTAACTGGCATCTAAAGAGCAAGCAGCACCAGTTACTGATCACTGAGATATGTATTTTAATTAATATCACAAAAATTAAGCACATGGTAAAACTGCTTATAAAATCACTTTTTGTGGACCAGATGCTGCCTCCTCCCTGGATGGTCCTTGTCCTACAATATAAAACTCCTAGTAGGTGACAGGGCCATCACATCACAACTTGGGGGCTTTTTTAGCTCATGGCCCTCTATTCCATAATGTCTTTTCTTAGAGCCTTGCAAGAGAGCTCAAGACAGGGGAGTGCCTGACGTATTCTCCACTGCCTACATACCTATAGCAAGACAGACCCTTGAGGGTGACTGTGGCTCCCCCTGATGGCCCATTCAAACCTGCCCACTCCAGCTCCTAAGGGTACCCCCTCACTGCTTTTCCTGCCACACCTTGCTACAATTGCTACATCACTTTAGGAAGCTGACCCAGAGCCTCAGGATGACCCTGGTGATGTTGCACTTAAGTCCCTTAGCCAGACCCTTGGTCCTACTTATATCACCAGAGGTTCAGTCTGCTACTTAAAAATATTCTGCACTTTGTAAGCACTACCCATGCCCTCCTGGCCCTAATTGTGCCCAAGGGGCACCAATCCTGGCCCTTACTTCTCCCCCACAGCCAGACCCATGTCTCACAGGTTCTACTTCAATTCCATTCTGACCTATGCAGAGCTGTTGCCGCCATTTGGCTTAGTCCACCAGGTCCCTGACCCTCGCACAGCTGTATCTTGGCCTCATCCCTGTATAACAGGGAATGCCTCCCAAGCATCCAACCTGTGACCTGCAACTGCCCATATGTAGACACACCTAAACCTCCAGTCAGAAACAGAAGCACAAGCAAACTGCTTCAAACTAAAACATTTCAACCCTGTTCTGGGTCACTATCCCACAGCAACCCCTACTCTCCTTTTAGCCGTCTCCTTCTAGCTCTATGGGCTGGCTATGGGTCTAGCTCCAACAGCCTCATGCCCCAGGAGCTCTTCTCCCTGAAGAGGTTAGGGCCAATCTGCCTTCTCTGGTCCTAGAGCTAGACTCATCTCTCTTTCTACCAGATCTTGATTATCTAAACCAGACACAGGGGTTTCTCCTTTGCCCACCAATAACCCTGCTCCCTTCTGCTGCAGCCAATTGAGCTTCTCTGCTGTCTGTACTTATCTGGCTTCTTGGAGTTCTGCCCCTTTACAGTTTATTGCAGGGCAGCTGACTTCAGGATAACCACACTCAGTTTTGTAGCTCCTATCCCTGTCATCTACAGGCTGCTTATTTTCTAGCAGCAGGCCTTTGCTCAGCTGCCTATACCAGATTACAGGTCTTACCCTACTGCCCTTTTCCTTTTAAAGTAACAGGAGCCCTTGCTCCCTCTTACAGTACTTTGCTTTAAACACGCATGAGGGACACAGAGAAGCCCCAGGTCCCTTCCAGCCCCTAAAAAACTATGAAACTATGTTACTACAGCCCATATGCTCTACCAATAGACTAGCAGCTATGCTGTGCCAAATCCCTGGTTAGCTGAGAGGATTTCTTCCTCTGGCCTCCCTTAGATCCCATGAAAACATCTTATTTACTTGGCACTGGAGCCATGGAAGTCAGTTGCATTTGCCCCTGTAGAATTAGACTAGGAATAGTAATAAACTGCAAGACACAGATTAACACTAGAAGCAGAAGACACTGTCAGGGAGATGCAATCAGAGAGACTATATGCTATTCAACAGGTGCACACAGCTTCTCATGATAGGGATTAGTAAAGTTGTGCTTCAGGAAAGCCCCAAGCAATAGAGCAGTCTCAGAGGTAATGGTGCCTCAGACTACATTATAATATGCACAAAATAAGAGCAGAGACAGAAGAAAGGAAAATAAGCTGGGGTAGAAATGTTCTCTCTCAAAATGATGACAAAGTCAGTAAGATGTATCTTGACTTCACCGGAACAGGCTATATTCTGAAAACAAGGGACAAAGCAGGCCTGGGAATTGGCACTGGCAGGCAGAGACTTTATTATCCTTCAGTAGCCCATGTGAAATGCCTTTGCTTCCTTTGGATAGCCATATGCAGCTGGTACTACTTGGCAAGCTCAGCAGGAAGACAAAGGACCTAATATGCTAGGAAACCTGATTTTAGAAATGGCCCCTCGATATCAAGGCTGAGACAAATTGGTGAGACACATTTAGGAAAATGACATGGTAGCAACCTGTACAGTGAGTAAAAAGGTAATCTTCTAATACAGTCAGCAAAGATGCTTAGGTTAGGATCCCTCATATTTAAATGAGAAGCAGCTGGCATCAGGGTGGTCTATGAAAGTGATCTTTCACCAGGAGCTACTTCCCTTTACTATTTCACTTGAGCTTGCATTGTTCAATCCACAAGCAAACTGGAAAACTCTTTTTTTTAAAAAGGGGACTTCTGGGACCGAGCTGAAGTCATCAGAGGGTTGGTATGTAGGAACAACTGTATCGCCATCATGAGGTAATCCATGGACAAATTTTTGGAGTTTCATGGGCTCCGTCCTCCCCAGGGACCCCAGGACTGTCTCTTCCAAGGTCTGTTCTGGCCCCACACTCTGCCCTTCAATGGGCTCAGGCCCTCTACTCTTCTGGCAGCTCTTGCTGGGCCAGTTGGGACCTCCATACCTTCCACAACCACCAGGAGTTATTCACCACCAGCCCTCTCGTGCCACTGTCCCTGTCCCCAGCCTATCAGTTCCAAGGATCAGTTTGCCCTTTTCAGGCGCTGCTCTCTGTTACCTGAGCTTTGGGCACCCTGGCCCTCCACTCTCTGCCGTCCTTCTCCATGCTATGGGCTCGCATACTCCTAGTCCCAGGCCCAGTCCGTTGCTAGGCTCAGTGCTGCTTACCCCAGCTCAGCAGTTATCAAGAGCCCTGCTGCCAGGACCTCCTCTCACAGCACCAGTCAGGGCTTATGTACCTCAAGCCCAGCTGACCCCCTAATCAGTCCTCCCCCTCCTTGCCACCTGCAAGCTGCTTCTCAGGCAGCCTCTGCTCTTAAAGTGACTGGTGCACCAAGCACTCTGTCAAAATGAGGAAAAACTGAAAAATATTTCATTTTCTGTCAGCCCAAAATGATTTCTGTTTTTTTTTCAGTTTGGCAACTATATAATATATTAATCCATGTAATAATATTCACTCAGTACAACACCTGATTTAGAATTGAGTTGGAATTCAAAAGGCAAAATAGTAAGTGGAGGATTATTTGTGCTAAAGACTTTTAAAGCAAGAAGTCTTCACTTTTGCAGTCTGATGCATGTGGGCAGACTCCCCACAACATCAGTGGGTCTTCATAGGACACAAGGGTCTGCTCTTATGGATCAAGGTGTAGGACTGACACTTAATATTAAAGCAAGGACTGCCATCTCTCAGGCTGACAAACTGGAAGCATATGTCACATGTACATTTTTTTTTAAAAGATGCAACTTACTGTTTTTCTTGTACATCAAGATTTCAAAGGAGTTCATCTCATAGTTTTCAAATGTTTGCCGGACCTTGTCAATTGTATCTTTGTCTGTCAGCTCTCCATACATAAAACTGAAAACAAACCAAAGAATTCAAGTAAGATACTGGAGGAATAAGCAAAACCATTTGTTTACAGTGTAAAAAAGGTTTAACCAAAAATTACCCTTGTCAGATTTTGTAGTATTGTTTCACCTGCTAAGCATAACTGACAGATACAGCCTAGGGAGATTAAAGAGAAAACTGGAATAAACAGATTGGATTCCCAACCACCCCCGCTCTCTTCAAGTAACAACATAACATTACAAGTTACTTAATAGAAAGTAAATCCGCTCTCAAATACCTGCAGGTGCTGCTCTTTTGCATAACTTCTGCTCTGTGATAGCCTGATAGCTTGCAAAATCCATCATTGCTGTACACAATGGGCCAATCCACTATCTGGGCATTGCCCAAGACAAAATTAGTATCTGTTTGAAAGAACACATCAGTTAGACATTAGATAAGTCTGTGTATGCACTTCCTGGTTCTATCCACTTCACGACCCAATCCTGCTCACTTTACTCAATGTATTCCCATGGAAGAAGTCAACATGATTTAAATTTGAGTTCCCTACCTAAAACCTGAGTTATGGAGCTCTATACAAATGAAAAGCAGGGGAGAAGAAATCAGTCCCACCCTAATAATGCTAGAGTATGGTTTTTGACACAGCTCTTCCTCCCTGCCACTGAAATCCAGTCCTACACAGAAACGTCTAAGCACCACTCAGGCAACACATTGGGGATCAGGCCTTCCTGGGCTGCCTACAGAGGCTGCGTGGGGCCTGGTACTTCCCTCTGCAGCTGTGAAAGCCATAAATATTTGATCAGCTACAGCGTGCAACAGATACAGAAAATTGGCTAGCACTGTGGACTCTTAGGGGGTTTGTACATGACACAGGGGTTTAATTCTCCATCTGTGGCAGCCCCTGGTCTAGGTGGCACCCAGCTCAGGTGGTCCTGGGGGGACACTGCAGCCGTGGAGGGAAGCACTGGGACCCCTTGAAGCTCGAGCAGGCAGGCTCTGAGAGGGAAGAAACGATGATTAGGCTTGCTGCTTTTCCCCCCGCTTCTGTGGAGCCTGTGGATTGACAAAGGAATGCAAGATAGGGACAAAAACTTCCCCTGTACAGTTCCTTCTGATGAATAACCTCTAGGCATGACTAGTCTGTTCACTTCCTTCCTTGTGACAAGGTATTTAGCAGAATTAAAAGAGTAATTGGAATCTGATAGGTCCGTGCCATGAGCACTTCTCCTATGGCCTCAAACTTGTGACCTCTGAGTTGTAGTGCACTTTAGCACCCAGACCACCTCAGCCCCACATTGTTCTCAGAACATTCTCAATACTACCATCTGAGCTCAGTTTCACTAACACAGCTTTACATTTCTTTAAGATCTCTGACAATACACTATGCTGAAAAAGCTCGTAATCAGTGAAGCAATCACTCCGCACCAGAAGGACCAACAGTTATTGAGGCAACTCTTGCCTCCCTCCTATTCAGAGACGCAGAGTTCCAGAGGTAACAGAGGATCTGAGGTTCTGCAATTCAAAAGGGAGGCAGGACTCTTTTGTGGGTCTCTGAGTACCATAGGGCTCAGGGATTTCCAAGTGGACATGCAAGACCAGAAAATGAGCAGCCCAGAGAAGAATGCAATTCAACAGAGCCATCATTCCTTGCTTTTTGACAAAGCCACATTATCCATCCCTCTTCGTGGAATGAGGTAGAAATACTGACCCGGGCTGCTGTACCCCTAAGGAAATTTTGGGAGGTTTCCTTTCCCATAGTCCAAGCAGATCTCCCAGGTAATTTACTCAGACACAATTAGTTTACTTGGACAGTTTAGAAGGACAAAGGTTTGGGGCACTCTCTCATTCTAAACACAGATTAGCAGCCAAGGACCAAAGCTCTAGGACTCTGCATCAGTGAGGTCTGTGAAATGGAGCATTCTGATTTCAACAAGTCAGATCCCAATCTAGCTCTCAGACCCTAAGTGCAAAAAGGTCTTTAAACCACACCTCTCCATTCCCCCATTCCTAATCCTAGAGCTGGCTGGGAACCAATGCAGCTGAACCTGCACAGCATTTCAGAGCAGTACAAGCTGTTGTAATTCCTGGCAGGTGCCATTTGCACTGTTAGGCACCATAAACGCAACTGGCTGAAGGAGCACTCCAACCGCATTTATTCCCCTGCTGGCCATGCCCCCTGTGCACGTGACCAAGAGAAGATGAGCCATTATGGCATTGCTATACTACCCCATGATGGGTTTATGGAAGGGAGGGAGAATCCCACATTGGTTACTTAAGAAGCATTTAGTCCAGCATTCTGTAGAGGAAGTTGTGCAAAGCATGTTGGGGACCCAAGTCCAATGGCCACAAAGCATTCCCTAAACATAACTCTGGCAAAACAGAAGGACTGCAAAAACTCAACAGCTGGCCACCTGAGAATGTTCCTGGTATAGACCCAGGCTGTAAACATCCCTGCACTGCCAGCCTGGAACTGGGACACAAGACACTACAAAGAATCAGGATTGTGCTGCAACCCATTAGCAGTCTGGAGTAGCATCAACACCCCAAAGCTTGGACAGCAGGTCTGATTTGAGGCATAAAGCTTCTGAAAGCATAACCTCAAATCAGACCAGAGTCTTTTCCTACTCCAGGAGCTTCATAAATTTATGGACCTAAAAATGACCCATTGCAGCCATCCCATAAAGGGTAGTGAGTTACCAGAACTGCTTGCAGAAATAAGAACTGCTCCAGCTCTTAGGCTCTGCAGTGGGTCCTAAGTGCACAGGCAACAGCCTCATGGAAGGTCCTACTGCCTATAATTTGTCCTGCTTTTTCAAATGTGCACACATTTAGCAAAGAGCATACTATTCACAATAACCTATACATGCACCAGCTCTTAAACGCTCAATGGCAAGACCTCTTTGAAATATTAATTTAAAATACACCACGCCGTAATAGGTTTCAGGCAGGTTGGGGCAGGAAGCATGCATTTTGAATCCCTCGAAAACATTTAAATGTTTTGTGTTTGTTTTTCCTGCCCCCAGGAGTATTTGGCAAAATCATTTACACAGCAACTATGCATAGAAAAAATCCTTTCCAAATACTAACTGTGTCAGTGAGTAACGAGTCCATGAGAAAAAGAAAGGGTGAGTGGAATGGACAGTTTTTAGAAGGTCAGCTACAGCCTCCGACTCCCAGGAGAAACTGGGCTGCCCCTCTCAGGTTGATGCAATTGAATTGATCCACCTTGCTGCCCCCCATACATCATCTCATTTAAACTGTCCCCATTTTCAGTAGATCAATATGCCAAAGAATCAGAAGCACCATAAAGATTCACAACTGATCCTACCAATTATTTAAGAAGAAAAATAAAAAGGCTTCAGTGAAGTCACTTCCCTGAGAAAGAGAACTCAAGGAATGGACACCCCTCCTCTCCACTCCTGCCTGTGCTAATCCTACCTCACACACACACATTCCTACTCCACATCTATACTAGCTTTCCCTATGATCCAATTCATACACCCCTACCCACCACAATACTACAGGCCAACATATGGGCTCCGTCTCCCCTGACCTTAGCTCATCTCTAAGGTTGGGTTTGTGGCCTCGTGCAACTGCCACCCCAACTCAAACCAATGGAGCTATTCACAAGTTTCACCAGAGTGAGTGAAGAATCAGCCCCACCCACCACATTATGCAGAGTACAGAGTACTTCTTTCAGTGCCTGTTAATACTTCCAACAGTCCCTCACAGAACAGAAATTAGTTTACTAGTACCTGAGGATGGACTAGTACCAATATTCATCATGAATCTGACTACTGCTATATAATGAACTATAACTCCATTACATAACAATAGCAGTCTCCATTTCTATTCAAAGGCCAGAAAGGGGATGCAGACACCTATGGCATGACTGTATTTCACTCAGCCACATAGTGCCAGTTTTTGGGACTTAGGCACAGTTTGCAATCCTACTCCATGTAAGCATCCACACAGCTACTAAGCACATGCAGTAGGCTGAGCTCTGGCCAGACAGGTACAAGATTGCATACACATATAATTAGACTAAACAGTCACAAAACTGTAGCCAGCAAAGCAGAAGGAGGTGAAGGATGAGGACCCTCCTATGTTTTAGCCCACAACTGCTGGTGTTTTCAACATTCACTCAGGAAGTGGAAAATCTAAATTCTGAGCCCCCCCCTCTTTACCCAGAGGGGATTTGAACCTATGTTTCACCAACATCCCAGCATAGCGTTCCCACCTAGCCACAGGTTAGTTTCTCTCCAGCTCTCTTTTTGAAGCTTTCCTACTGCTCTCCATCCATTTTGCCCAATGAGCAATGAGCATTATATACGAGGTACAGTGGTTCAGCTTCAGGAGGAGGACAGGAAGGGCTTGGATAATGCCTCATCTAGACCTCGCGATTGAAGCACAGCACTGGGGAGTCAGAGAAGATTGGTTCAAATGACCTCTGGGTGAGGGGTGGCTAGAACCTGGGTTTCCCACTTCCTCCTCTTTATCAACAGGCCAGAAGTTCAGGATTTAGGCTTGGGTGCATGTATATAGACATAAGCCATGAGCACAACCTACTGCACATGATCAGTAGCCATGAAGTGTAGGTTCAAAGACTGTGCATAACTGACAAAAATGGCAGTTACACAGATGGGTGACTACTGTTTAACTATGTAAAGTGAAATAGGACCGTGCCCTTAGCTGGTGTGTTATATTAGCAGGGCACTGAACCACACAGGTGGCATGTCACAATCAGCATCAGAAGTGTAACATGCTTTCTATGTCCCATGTGTGTTACAAAACACTGCAACTGCTTTGCTGAAAATAAGAAGCGATGCCATGGAAAAAACGTTATGTACCAATCACATTATTAAAGGCTGAATCATAAAGCATAAGCAGAAGGAGACAACATTGAAATCATCTGGACAACCTTAATGCTGACATTTCCAAATTTGTGAGAGACTGAATTTACAACCTGCATAATGATTTTTTAATCTGGTAGGGATGAGGAGGACTGGCCTGCTTGTTTCTGGTTGGGAACACAATACGGACATAAGCCACCCCATTACAAATATCCCTGTCTCAACATTTTACGTTCAGGTAGAGTTCATCCTCAGTTCTTGTATTAACTATTCCCATAGAGCAGGTACTTACCTCATCATAAGCTCAGGGGTAACTCTGCATGCAGCAGGGTTAAAGATGGAGCTGTGTCACTACATTTATATTCTTCTTGGCTTGTCCACACAAAACCGCTAAAACAGTTGCTGCTGTGCAGTTCTGAGCAAGACTCACTCCCTCTTCCTTTGAAATCGTTCCAAATGTGCACGTACCCACACACATCAATGCAGTGCTCCACCCAGACTAATGTACCTCAGTTCTGAGAGGAATGTAACCCTGGTATCTTTCTGCACAGCACTGCACTCTGCATCGTAGGCATACCCTTTTCTTTTTTTAAGATACAGCCTGATTCTATAGACAGAACAATGCACTGGATAACCTTGTAGATATGGTTAAATTCTGCCTACAGATTAAGGTTCATATAAAAAGCTAACCAGTGTCATGGATTCACAGGCAGAAACACTCTAGAGCAATGGGGCTCAGTCTTTTAGCCTCGTGGGCCAGATAAGTGACACAGGACCTATCTGTGGGCTGGATTGGGCCCCGGGGCCCAGCACCACCCCCTACTGCCCTCCCAACTCCCCCCCCCCCAAGCATTTGGTCACTTCTTTTTCATACCATTTGTTGTTCCTTGTAATAAATCCATTTGTTTCCTTGTTACTTTACCAAAGTGCCTGTGATAAATCACGATTTCTGGGCAAAATTAATAACAAGGGCATATCCATTCAGCAGAGTAGGGGACCAGTAAGCTTACACAAACCCAGGGGGGTATCTCTGGGAACACCCTGATACCCCAGGGTATTGTCATACCCAATATAGAGAGACAGGGTTTTTAAATTTTCCAGAGTTGCTACAAGGCAAGCAGGATTACAGTGCAGCACATACTGAAGACTGCATTCTAAGCCTGCTATTTGCACACAGAGCATGCTACAAGGATATGCTGAAAAGAACTATAAAAAATGCCTTTCACCATACTTCTCACTTACCAAAACAACAACTTCCTAGTGACTTGGTTTGAACAATTCCACAGACTGAAATCTACTTACCACCATCAGTTCACACAAAGATGAATAGTTCCATGCCAACCTTTGTTATTTTGCAGTGCTATAGTAAACATTTGACAGTAGGCTTCTAAAATGAGAAGAATTTAAACTGCACAGAGCAATGCATCCTCATCAATAGTAATAACCCTAACCATTTGGACAAGTTACATATCTTTAGAAGGATAATACAATAGCTGTTTCAAATCAAGTGTCCAAAGGGACTTTTTTGAGACAATAAATTAAAGTTTTGCAAATCATTTCCCCCTTTTTAAACAGAAATTGTGGAGAAAAAAAATATGGAAGAAAGGAAGAGAAAGTGCACACGTATTGTATAGAGCATTATTCTGCATCTATTCATAAGATGATGCCTATACTGAAAGTTTAAAAAAAAATTAAAGCAAAAGGATATACAGAACACAACTTTCAGAAATTAAATGTTATCACTAATTTAAAATATCCTCCAATGCCAACCTGTAAAAACCACACAGTGTACTATTTAAAAAATAAGGCTTAGAAGCGAGATGTCACCATTTAATTGATCAGATTCTTTCCCCTTTCTGGTCTTAAAAAGAAACCAGAATGAAGAGAATGTTTATGGTTATATCAATTACATTGGTCTTCTGACATTAAAAACACACCACACATTTGATTTACTATCAGCACAGACATCAAGAACTGTAAAAGCATTTGACAAGGCCTAACTTCATACTCGGTAACAGCGTCTACACAAGATGCTAACTGTGCAGTAGCCCAATACTACTATGCAGTAGCACTGCATGGCAAAACACATGACATGATACTACTGCATAGCAGAGTCACAAAAAAGGTGTCCATCGGCCTACTGAGCACTAACTTGGGTTACTGAGGATCGATTTAGTACTTGTTTATATAAAAATGCATTAAAAGATTCTGCAGTGACCTGTTTTCATCAAGATTTGTTTTACGATCTTAATCTAGGTTTTAACGCCGAAATGGACTGACACGTTTAATTATCACTGTGGAAATGTTTGGATTTATAGAATCATAGAAATTAGAGATGGAAGAGTAGCTGCTTGCAGATGTGGAAAAAAAAAATGGTGCTTTACTGTAAACTCAGTGTGCTCCCATGCTGAGCCCAGCGCATGCCCAGAAAAGGCATCATGTTAGTTGGACCCAGCTTTCCCAAAATCTGTATAGATCAAGCGCTTTAGTATGGGCTTTTTGGTGCTTTTATCTAATACCTGATTTACCCATCACTCTCCGCTAGACTCTTTCCAATCTGTTCACAGCTTGAAACATAGGGCCCAGATCTGGACACAGTACTCTAGATAAAGCCTCCCCAGTGCTGAATAAAAAAGGAGCATTACTCTTCTTGATTTGCAAGCGACACTCCTATTAATAAGCCTAGTATGCTGTTTAATTTATTTTGCAACAAGAACATACCACTGGCTCACATTTGACTTACAGTCCACTGTAAGCCCCAAGTCTTTTTCTGTAGTTCTGCAGCCTCACCAAGCATTCCTCAGTGTGTATTATAAAACATTAATTTAAAACTAGATATCCACCATTCTTATTATTTATTCTCTTTTCTTAATGCTTATCAATATAATTAATTTTAAAAGACCCGGTTATACATTTCAAAATAAGAAGAAAAGAAATCACAAGTAGTAAAATCTAGCAAGATTGTTGGTATTCAAATTAGGAAAATAGAGTGGGAAAATATTATTTTACCATAGTTGTTTCTGAAGTATTGATCTGTTGCCTAGAGAAAAAAAGTTGCAGATTCAGGGTCTGTCCTGTTTCCAACTGAGTTACTAGAGAATGTTTTAATTGACTTCAAAATGATCATGCAGGAACAAAAGCCATTTTTCTTCTCCCATTGTTCCCAATTCAGCAAGATATGTAAGTACCTGAACCACTGAAGTCTCCTATACTTAAATACTTGATTAATCAGGGCCATTATACCTAGGCTTAAAGATCTTACTCTTAAAGGAGTTCTTTGAATGGACTGTTTACAGCAGAGTCTTGCAGGATTGGGCACTTAAGCATCTTAGTTATTTTAATGCATTTGCCTTTAATTAACACACAGGAAATTTGTTTATTCACATTTGTTTAGGATGAAACTCACTTTGCCTTATGTAAGTGCTGCCTTATGTAGGCACAGGGAGGGACAAAGGTGAAAATCCACCTCCTCTGTCAATATATCAGCAGCTACTGCACCTATTGATATACTAACAGAGCACCTTTCTGTGCCTCTTGCAGGAATTAGCCCCAGACCAAAACATTATTCAGGACTCTGGTGCTCCCAATACCACCTTTTTACTGACCTGGGTGGGGAAGATATGTGGACCTCTATGCAGGATGAAGGAACAATTCTGTGGGCCAGCTAGCTCTCCATTCTTTTTACATTGGTTTTATGATGTAATCCCACTGAAATCAATATAATTAAGATAATAGAAATGTGGGAAATCAAGTCCTAGGTGTCTGCTTCTTAAAGCCTCCAACCTCTTCATGGGCTTTAAGAGGCATACATAGCCTGCTGACCATGCCACAGTGAACAACTGACTGCTTTTGCACCTTAAGGTTAACTCTGTTCATTGTATCAGTTTATACATCTCAGCTACTTCGTGTTTCAGCACACAGCAGAACCTCATTGGATCACACCAAGATGAAGCTTACAAGCAACACCTGGCATAGGCACTCCGTTACAGCTCCTCAAAATACAGCATCATTGGTACCTGAGCTTTGTGCTGCTTATCTGCATGGAATGAAATGTACCTATTAAAGATTGGGAGACTTCATTGCAAATTACTGAAATTTGTGAATTAGGGAGAAATCAAACATACCCCATTAAAAAAGAACAGAATAATACAATGCACACCAAATGCACTTTGTTCATTTATTTCAACAGCTGCAGTTTAGTTATGGAAACATAATAAGTTGTTATTTTTATGTACTTGTATTGCAGTAGTACCTAGGAGTCATTAGCCATGGGTCCTTATTCCACTAAGTGCAGCACAAACAGAAACAAAAGACAGTTCCTGCTCTAAAGAGTTCCAGTTGAAATAAATACTTCATAATAGACTCATGCATGCCCTGCATGATTTGCAAAAGTAATTAAGTCTTAGGAAAGCAAGACCTCAATGCAGCTAAAGTAACTGTCACATTAAAATTGTTTCCCCTGCTTCTGTGTGATTCTAAGAACACTTCAGATTATTAAAGTGGAAAGAATTTTAAAAATCAAATTTGTTCTTAACTGTTTTCCCTGGGCATTTCTTTCACTTTAAACAGGAAAAGTGATGGTATCATTTCACTTCCACTTCTAGTTAATTTCTTTTACAGGCCCGATGCTCTGGCCCAATCCTACAAGGTAAGGACAGCTGACGGTGCAGTAGAACATTTATTTGTTTGTACTTAAATGCTTCCCTGGGCATGACTACACAAGATGTTTACTGTGGAGCTGCCTAATTAGCTCTGCAGTGCATGTCTCAGCATTTACATGTGTGGCTGTATTAGGTCACAGTAAACTAATAAACTCTGCAGGAGGTTAGTACTTGTAAATACAAGTACTGTCCTGCTGCAGAGTTTTTTCAGTGCAGCAATGCACATATAGATGCTGTCGTGGCTGGCTGGGGTATCAGAGTGCTTCAGTTTGGGGAGTGCCTGCCAGCTAGCTCCACAGTGGAGCACCCTCATATCACAGCCAGCCCCTCCACAGCACAATGAGCCAGATCAGGGCAGCCCCAGGCTCACAAGCTGGCTGCCCCCCTGGGCCACCTGCCAGCCAGGGATGCCCTGACCCAGCTCAACATACTGCAATCCTAGGCACATGTTCAAATAGCATGCCCAGGAGCGATAAACTCTGATGCATTATGTGCTCAAATTGATTGCTTTGAATTAATTGCACATGTAGATGTGCCCCCCTAGAATTAATCATACAATCACAGAAACATTTTGGTAGGTCTCTGGATTTACAAAGAAATGTTTGTACAAAAAAAATCTAAATTCAGGCCCACATCTGATCAGGCTTTGATCTGTTAAGAGGATATTAGATGAGAAGAGGATTGAGACGATTTTGTGGTGGCAAGTTTGGATATACATCTGACTGATGCGGTGCGAATTTAGTCCGGATCCTTCTGAGGGATGCACATGAACTACTGAGCTCAGTGGGACTATGCCCATCCCCCACCTACAACCTACCTGAGGTGCTGCACTAGCAGATAAAAAGTTCTGTCAATTCTGATATAGCTTACAGGGCTAATCCACAGAAGTGAGTACAGGGACAAAATCTCAGAGGCTCCACTTACAGAGATCCCATTACATTATCTATCACAGCCCCAACTCCCAACCTGATGAATCCCTAGGGATCAATGCAGACCTCAAGAGATTGGCAGAGGCCCTCTTCCTCCAAAAACTTTCTTCTGCCAGCCCACCTCACTTCTTTGTCCATGCTGTTCTCTAACACCATTTCTCTAATGGACTTTCTATGGCCAGATTATGGTGGAGAGCGACAGCAGAGATATTAGTGGCCCTACTTGTTTTACTTTTCTTAGGAATCTGCAAGGGGATAGAAGGGTATAATGTTCTACCTACCCCGAACCTTACCCACAGATCACCTGTTCACTACCTGGATGCTCTTCTCCTCCATACAAAACCTAGCCCTGCAGAGCACCTTCCTTGAGTTTTGAAGGAGGGAGAATGATATCACAGAACTGCTTGAACCCCTGGTCAGCAGAAGTTGGGAAGACTCAGAGCTGGAAATTCTCCATCATTTATGGATCTGAGAGAGACTCTCAGGGTCTCTGCTATTTCCCCTCCATTTCTGCACTATGGATCAAGCATGCTTCTAAGCAGAAAGGGCTGGAAAGACCTTTGATATATCTTAGCACGATCATTACACTTTGCTAAGTTCCTTTCTCTGGAGCAGCACTTTCCACACCCTCCAAGTCACACCATAGAGAAGAACAGACAATATTATTTGCAAACATATACACAGAAATGTTACTGTTGTAGAGTTTCAGAGGTATTAATACATAGTGTTTATATTCAGGTAATTATCTTTCAGCATATACATGGATTGGATTTTTTTTTTTTTTTTTTTTTTTTTTTTTTTTTTTTTTAGATATCATTAGTTTTAGCACAAGGTCTTTGTCAACCTTTGCTCTTTGCATAACGTGGAAATCAGTGATTTAAACACTGATCACTCTTCAAACTGGTCTGGGGGTTGTATAATCTGATCTTTGGCTAGTTCCATGTCTTGTATTTTTAAGATTTTTTTTATATATAAGCTATTGTAAGATTTTTCTCTTCTGGACAATAGTTAGATGATATATTTATATTAATGGTCAAAATTCTGAACAATGTCCATATTCTCTTTTGAATTCCAAGCCATTTCTCATTGAGGTCAGTGAGAGTTTTGCCCGAGTAAAGACCCAAGTAAAGACTACAGCATATAGTTCTGTAAAATGAAAGCAAGAGTGTCAAAATCATCTGGCATTGTGGGCTTCATGAGCTGGATCAGGCCCACAGACTCTCTTCCCCTCCCTGTCTCATTCCCAGCTGGATCCAGCACCTGCATTAACTACTCTGAGATCCGTACTATACACCCTGGGCAGTCCAGGATCTGCACTTCACCTGACACCGCCCTGTCACCAGCTGGTCTGGGACACACGCCACATGCAGTACCCACACCAACCAGTTCAGGACCTGTGCTGTATAAGCACTGCATGTAACAGGGGTCCCAGGCCAGCTAGAGTGGGTATCACATACAGCACAGATCCCAGAGTGGGCACCATATGGGTCAGCTCAGATCTAGGGGCAGCACTGGGTAATGGGTCTCCACAGGCTTGATCTTTGACACCCCTGATCTAAAGTATTTTTACTAGATCATTGATAAAATATTAAAAATCACAAGGTTGGTTCTATGACTTACTGAACCATTTGAATTAAATGCATTGACCATGAATAAGAATGACAACTTATTGAGTTATATAGCACCTGGATATTATGTCACCTGAAGAAAAACATTATAATGATATTAGCAGTATTCATAAGTGACTTAGCTCGATGTGTAGGGAATCACTGTTTCATAGCATGGATTAATTTTTCATCCATTCTACTGGGTGTTCTGGGCATTCTGTCCCTTTTAATTATTTCTCCTCTCCAAAATAAATTTTTGTCCATCAAAATTAAACGTCTTTTGCGTTGCGTCTATTTGTATCTTTGTACATGGCTAGTTCAAAAATATGTCTTTTAAATATTAAACACACAACAGTTTGCTCACAAGCAGAACTGTAAACAACATCTTAGTTCTTTCAGATTACTTTTCTAATTGTAGTAAAAGTATCCCCAAGGAGAGAAAAACAGGAGGTTTGCTCACAAAGTTAGCTTTATTGAAATCAACAGACCTGCTGTTGCAAAAAAGGCAAAGCAGATCTAGCAGTTAAAGTCCCAGGGCTATCCTGACCCTTTACATCTCACCAGAGGCATGGACATAGCTATGCCATAGAAGGAGCAATCCAGGGGTGGGATTGTGACTTTCCTGGTCCTCCATACTTCAGTATTGCAGTATTTACTACAGTTCTTTAAACACCTTCTGACTCAGTCCTTCTAGCAGGCATATGGGGAAAGAGGAGCCATTGCCTTGCTCCCCTCTCAATCAAGTTCACACACCACCTCTTTCCCTGCACCTGTAGTGGTAATTCAGGCCAGACCTACTGGGGTGGGGAGGTGCTTATGCCCCTTTATTCACCTGTGCAGCAGTTCAACGGTCAGCGATAGTCTTGTTCCAGTTTCTGTGCCGCAAAGTTGAATAAAATACCAAATCTAAATGAAAACCCACAAACTTGTATGAATGGTAAGTTTAAGTCACCAATTATCCCATGTGGTTATACCCCTTTTGCAATGCAGACAGGTCAGCTTTCAAGCTCTGCATCTAATACGAACTAGTGCTTAAAGAATTACATTTTAAACTCCTGGTAAAATGCCATAATTGATCATCTGTTTAGATTAGCATTTCCCAAAAAAAGGGGGGTTGGACAATTGCTTTATGATTTGGCCTTTTTTCATTTTAGGTAGCATAGCACACAGTACAAATCTGTTCTTCTCAATAAAATTGCACCTCCAATACATAGAGATTAGGATTTATTCTGCTTCTTCAGGTACAGCAGGACCCATATGCATCACACCAATTAACATTAAAGTCAGCCCTATGACTAAGCCCACTACCTTCAGTGAAAGAGACTCCCCACAGTGCACTTTGTGTATATTTATCCATTCAGAATTCATAGGGAGTGCTTAACCTGCTCACAGCTACCAGCTAAGTAGCACTTAGATAACACTGTTGCTTTATAGTGGCTCACATTGCCACCTAGCCTTGTTTGACTACTTAAGGAAAAAAGGAGAGGGGAAAAAGGGAAATCTCCAGACCTTAGGAAAGGTCATTCCTATGCTCCCTGTATCATAAAAGGATAGAAGGTGCATGGAAGGCATGGCAGAGTCTGCAGCCCAGTACTCTTCCTCCAAGCAGGTTGGTGAGGAGGAGGAGGGAGGAAGAAAGAGAACAGCAAGTGGGTATCCTCCATGCTTTACTCATATTGGTTAGGAAAGCTAGTCCTGTTACTCTGAAGTCCAGTGGCAGGTAGGGTAGATTCCTGCTTGTTTGTTTGCCTCTCCCAGAACTGCCTACTTTTCCCCTTGCTTGTATTTTATATTTTAATTTCTCTCTCACCTTCTTATCCTCTGCTTTCTGCAGTCCTTTCATGGCATCTGATGAAATGAGCTTCATATCACAAAAGCTTTTATATATTATATATACACATACATACACATGCATACAGGAAAGTGGATGCACCATGAAGTGGGAAGAGAGCTGTACCCTGAAAGGGACTGCAGTACATCTTTCCCTCTTAAAAGCAAGGTCATCACAGAAATGAGACTGTAGCCCTGATTTTCTGCTGCTTCCCAGACCCTTCACTAGCCTGGAAAGCTGTGACAACTCCTTATGGGAGGCTGAGTGCAGAGGCTGAATCTAGTCCTCTATTTACTCAACAGTCCTTAAGAACTAAAGAGAACTGAGAGCAGGGTCCTGTTCTTTTTAGTTGTTCCATAACACACCATTTGCTCACCTAAAGCACCACATATAATAATAATTACAAGATAACTATTTAGGCACTGGTTCAATAAAGCACCAAAGCATAGGTATCAAAAACAAATCTTCCATTCTGCTGAATTTCCACTCCATAGTGACCGACTTGATCAGCCAGTGACACTCTCCTAAGACATTGCTTTGTTTTCTTTTGTTTCTTTCAAATGATTAAATTGTTCAAAAACTCAAAGTAGTCTCTAGAGAAAAAAAGTTAAATAAATTGATTTTGGAATATTAGAAGCCCTGGCTGACTGCAGGAATTGATCTTTACATAAAAAAACAAGATTTGCCACAAAGATGGGTAGTGGTTTGTTGCAAGAATACAGTACCAGTCTTTCCCTAAGAATACTGTGTGGAGATATGATCTATTTACAATCACAATTATACATGAAGATGTATTAATGTTATCAAGAGTATCTTCACTTTGAGATTTTATCAAAAGGCTATTTCCTCAAGAAGTTATTCCAATTAAAAAAAAATTAAAATCCTTCCCTAGAGTCATTTGAGTTTCCCACTGTAGATCAAATGAGTATAACTGTCTTTGCTTTATCATAATGTAGCTCATTATTGTTCTAATAATTCTGTAACGTTGTATTTCTTTTAATATGGGGATCTTATGTAATATAAATTCTACAAGTTCTTAGTCTCTCAAGGAGCCCCAAAAAACAATATCAAAATTTAGGCCTAGATCCTGCAAACGCACCTGCTTAGTTTTAAGCATATACATAAATACCTACACAATTGCAGCCCTGTTAAGGAAGCAGTTTTACTTGCAAGCCTCTATGTGAAAGAATCTGGGTATCACTGATACATTTTCACATGCAATTGTGAAATTCAAGGCATTGTCCCTGCCACAATTATCCAAGAGAAATACTCAGTTACTCTCAAAAAAGAAAATAGTATCCATCCTCAGCACACAAAATGGCAAATACTATTTTCTTTATTTAAAAAAAAACCCTAAATTTCAAGACAGATAGACAGACATCTCATCTTCCCACATTCTTCTTTTTTCTCAACCCTTCCTAGTGACCATCTTGAATTTGAGTCATGTCATCATTAACAAACAATTATTCAGAAGTTTTCCTGGCAATCTATTGACTTCTCACATCCCCTGGATCCCCTTGAAATCAGCAGGACTTCCTTGGATAACTGTAGCTCACTGGGATGAATAAAGGCAGGATCCGACCCAGAGCACAGCCGTCAGTTCTTGTGTTTGACTTTAAAATGACTATTCAGTTGCATCAGATGGCAGGGTAGGCATGCACTGTTATAGACCAAGCAAATAAAATATTCAAGCTGTTCAACTGAACCTACAGACAGGCAAGCTACATAGGAGCACCAATTGTGACCCAGACATGCTACGACTATTACAGAAGCGATCGGCAGAGGTTGGAATCTCAGGCAGGTGCTACAGGGCTGATATAAGGGAAAGTGAGATGAGACTGTGAGATCTCTCTCTCTGTCTCTCTCCCTCTCTCTGTCTCTCTCACACACACACACACACACACACGAATAATAGAATCAAAGGACCAGAAGGGACCTGTAAGATCATCAAGTCCAGTCCCCTGCCATGGGCTCAAACGAGCTCAACGAGGTCCTTGTCCAGCCTCCTCTTGAAGACCTCCAAGGATGGCGACTGCACCCCCTGGGATGACACTGAGATCACACACACACAGATACAAGGGAAAGTGAGATGACACTGAGATTGTACACATGCATGCACGCACACACACTGATATAGGGGAAAGTGAGATGACACTGAGATCTTTCTCTCTCACACACATGCACATATATACACACTGATATAAGGGAAAGTGAAATGACACTGAGATCACACACGCGCACACACTGATAAAGGGGAAAGTGAGATGATGACACTGAGATTGTACACACGCGCACTGATATAAGGGACTGATTCTATGATTCTAAGGACTAGAAGGGACCTGTAAGATCATCAAGTCCAGTTTCCTGTCATGGGCAGGAGGTAATTGGGCTCAAACAGCTCAAGGAGGTCCTTGTCCAGCCTCCTCTTGAACACCTCCAGGGATGGCGACTGCACCACCTGAGATGACACTGGGTTCTCACACATGCACACACACATACACACTGATATAAGGGGAAGTGAGATGACACTGAGATGGGGCACGTACGAACACACACACACTGCTTTAAGGATATAAGGAAAAGTGAGATGACACCGTGAGATTCCCCCCCCCACACACACACACACACCGGACTTGTTGCGGTCTAAGTCAGCGGACCCTATCCCTATCTTTATCCCCCGGCACTGCGGCGCCGAGCCCAGCCCTCGGGCTCCCCCAGAGCAGGGTCCGGGGACGTCGGGGACAGCCCCGCGCAGCCGAGGGAGGCGCTGGCGCTGCGAAGCGGTCCCGCCCGAGCCCCGCGTGCGGCTGCGGAGGGCGGCCGCAGCCCGGCGGGGTGCCCGCAGCG
>NW_017728943.1:61005970-61008183 GCF_001723895.1 Crocodylus porosus
GGGCGGCCTCCAAGGGGGCTCAGTGCTGAGCTGTAAGCGCCTCTCCGCCACTTCAAGGCTCGAAGAGGAAAGTTTTAAGGGGGGACCCTGATGTCTGTAAGAGCAAGAGCGGAGAGAGGTAGGTAGCCCTGTGAGGGGAGAGCTGGCAGGAGGGGGACTGCACCTTGAGGGACCGACTGTATCAGATGTACTGCCAGCTCTCATGGTTTGTTGTTCTTAAGGTCTAGGCTTCGGGAATGTGAAAAAACTTAGCTCTTTCTTTTATATATATTTATGTATGTTTTCTTTTATATACTATTTATTCTATATATTTGTTATTTATATGTGTGTATATATATAAATAATAAATATATCGTATGTAAACAGAGAGAGAGAGAGGTTTCCCTTGCTTTATGCGGGTTCTGTATATGCAAATTCATTCTTATGCAATGATTTTTTATACCAAAAATTTGTTATACCAAAAATTTGTATGCAAGGTAAATTCACTTTTATGAGATCCACGTGGTGGAAGCCTGCAGTCAACTGCTTTGTGCGGTGCATTGTGGGAGCAACGTGCACCAAAATACAGTCTCCTGTGTGGATCTGTGCTCCTACCTCATTGCCTGTGACACATGTTTCTGTAGTTGCCATCCCCATTATGGCCACCCTGTGCTTGCGTGTACTGTCTGCTGTTCGCGAGTACCAAAACTGTCTTGTGAAAGTGGTAGAAATGGGTCTGGGGGTCAGCACGGTTGAGGTCTTGGAATGTATCCATATTTGTTACATTGTAAAGTGGGTTCCCTTTATGCGAATTCGAGTTATGCACCCTTTTCCAGGAACACATGTACAGCATAAAGCGAGAGAAATCTGTATATTTATAAAAGAAAGAGCTAAGTTTTTCAATTCCCAAACCATAGACCAGAGGTTCCCAAAGTTTTTATGCTGCGGCCCAGCAACCCGTAGCCCAGCAGTTCTTTGTTGTCCTTTGCCCTGGTTATGCTCTTGGTTATAACCAGGTTTTTCTTCCTTCCCTTGTGGCAGTGTAATTTTATTGACTACCACAAGCTGCAAACCACAGCCCAGCAGACCCCAGGAGTGAGGGGTAGGACAAAACCTGCACCACTGCAGGGCCTGTGGAAGGAGCCACAGCCTCTCTGGCCAGCTCTGGGCGGCAGTTTGCTGGTCCACAGTCACTTCCATTCCAGCAGCTGACCATGCTGAGGACCGGCAGCCAACTCACCATGGCCTGGCACTGGGCTGTGACCCAGGGATTGAGAACCCCTGGCATAGACTTTAAGAACAACGCCAGAAATCATGAGAACTGGCAGTACTACGCAAGATGTATAGAGAGAGCACAAGCTTCCCTGAACCCAGGTTCATTTCTTTAGATGCTGAATGAAAATTTCAGAAACCTAGAAATTGAGGGTTGGAAGGGACCTAAGAAAGTCATCTAGTCCAACCCCCTGCTCAGAGCAGGGTCATTCCCAACTATATCATCCCAGTCAAGGCTTTGTCTAGCTAGGTCTTAAAAAACTTATAAGGATGCAGAGTCCACCACCTCTCTGGGTAACTTGGGCAGGTGCTTCACCACCCTCCTAGTGAAAAAGTTCTTTCTACTATCTAATCTAAAATTCCCTTGCTGCAACTGAGACCATTGCTTCTTGTTCTGACATCTGCCACCAGAGAACAGTCTATATCAGTGGTTCCCAAGCTCAGAGTTGCAACCCCAAATTGGGTTGCAACATCAGCAGATGGGGTCACAAAAAAACAGGGATCCAGGTTTTCTGTTCAGCACAGAAAAACACAGATTTTCTCCTTTAACAGAGAAAAATGCAGATGTTTTCCTATAAAAGAGAAAGTAAAGGGTTTCTTCTTTAAAGGAGACAACCATGGAAAACTGGGTTTCAGAGTTCCAGCCTGTGAGGAAATCGGGGAGGGCAACTGGAGAAAGGAGGTGCCACATGCATGTTCATGTGCACATGCACATAGCAGCCAAGCGGCTCCTGCAGCTCCCTCCAGGTAAGTGTATGCAGGGAAGAGGGTACAAGCAATGCAGTGGGAGGGTGGGGGAGCACAGGTGCCATGATGGAGGGGGTTGGGGGGTCAAGGCAATGCAGTGGGGGGGTATGTGCCCCTCAGATTTCTGCACCTGGTGCGCGGTGCAGGGCTGCAGCTGGGCCAGACCAGCTTCAGGCAGAAGCCACCTCCATGGCTCAGCTGGCAGGACCCTGTAC
>NW_017728943.1:61025540-61028975 GCF_001723895.1 Crocodylus porosus
ACAATATAAAACAGTAGATATCCAAAACCAAAACTTGCTACCAAAATAAAAATGTTAAAGCTTATCCTAAGTCTGAGCTCACTTATGCTTGTCTATAGGGAATAGAGAGGGAGAGAAAGAAAAGCCAGAAATAACGGGGAGGGAAGGGAATGCATATCTATCATATATATATAATGAAAAACTGGGGGTTTTGCTACACCCCAAGGCTCTGTCCTAAGACTGATACTATTCAATATCTTCATTAGTTATAGGGACCACAACAGGTCATCTAGTTTCCCCCTGCACTGAGGCAGGAGAAAATATACCTAAGCCAGAAGTTTGCCTAGTCTTCTTTAATATATCTCCAATCATGGCAAGTCTACCACCTGCTTAGGTAGCCTGTCCCTATACTATACTATCTG
Organism: Crocodylus porosus; assembly: GCF_001723895.1. Classification (NCBI taxonomy): domain Eukaryota; kingdom Metazoa; phylum Chordata; order Crocodylia; family Crocodylidae; genus Crocodylus; species Crocodylus porosus. Next base: position 61,025,942 of record NW_017728943.1, read on the forward strand.
CAAAGAAAGTCATTTTCTTTCCATAATATATAATCTAAATCTCCAATGACTTCCTGCCCAGTGCTTGCTGGATCCAAAGAATGATCAGCACCCTCTTTATAACTACCTTTTACGTGACCTCAACCTTACATGACCCTCAACAGACTCTATTGCAGCTCAGACGTGTTTCTGCATGGGGAAGGTGGTACGGGATTCTTGATTTTGTTCATGACGCACTGTTTCTGCTGCTCTCGTTCTCCCCATCTCCTGTTGTTGTTATAAGGTTTCAAAGTACTGAGATCCCTGCAACAGACTCTTCTTCCATTTGGAGCTGTCCTGGGTAATAGTCTCCCACAAATTGACACTGATATTGCATTTTTTAAAGTTAGCCTGGAGCAATTTCTCTGCCCTCCTCTTCAGTATATACCTTGGCTGAGCTGGGAGAATAAAACTTGCTTTGGGAGTCTGACATCCATGGCCGGCCCAATGAAGTTGATGTTGCATGATCATCACCTCAAGGAGTCGTGGTGTTTGTTCCAGGAGGACACTAACATTGATGCTTCTGTCTTCACACTGGATTCATAGGATCTTCCACAGGCAGTATTGATAGTACTTCTCCAACAACTTTAGGTCTCCTGTATATTGTCCATGCCTCAGCTCTGTACAGCAAGATGCAGATCATGACTCCTTGATAAACCCTGAGCTTGTTTTTGGACATGATGTCGCTATCTGTAAAAACCCATTTGTTCAGGTGTCCTGAGGCTGCATTTGCACATTTGAGGATATATTGGATTTCTTTGATGAGTTCCAAGGTACAGGAAATACTCAATGGGAAAATATGGGAAAATTCAGGAAAAACTCCAGTTAAACACTATTGTTTCAATGAAATAACATAGTGGTTAAAGTAAGTTCCATACATTCCAAATCTAATTCAGTTGTACTGTAGCTAGTTTTGTTTTTATACAAGGTCTTATTTCAGATGTATATTGTTATGCATACAACTTATTTGTTGTCTATTGCAAAAGTTAAAAGACAACAAGTCAAACAAAATTAAGACGAGGTTCAAGATATAAGAAACAACCCCCAACTTCAAAAATCAAAAGGATAGTCAGCCCTTAAATCAGGTTGTGCTTACTTACTCCCAGGTGGCTTTTACTATGACATAGAAAAAAAAATCCATAAACTGATACAAAACATAAGCAACATCTGCTACAGTTTAAATCACTGTCCTGCACAGATGCTTAAATCAAAAATGTTGAATTTAAACTGAGGAAGGACACAGCTTGCTAAATTAAAACAAAAAAAAACAAAAACAGGCAAAACTCAGATGAGTGACTGACTGACTGTATGTGCTTTGCTGTTACATCAGGCATTTTACAAGGAGGGCCCCTAGCCCAAGCAGTTTAAACTCTAAGGTTCCTCCCAATTCCACATGCATTTTCACCTGTGAATAACTTCACCCCAGTGAGCAGCATGGATTACTTCAATTATACTAGCAAGAAAAAAAAGAATTACCTATATACACGGGCAGATCCAGGGGGTGCACTGGTAAACATGGACTCCCCTTTGACTCCTACTCTATCCAAAGTGTAAAGCCAAGTACATAGCAGTGGCAGCAGCACTTCTATTCAGGCAGCGGTGAGGGAGTCACTTGATTTAATAGCTCATTACAATTTGCTTGACTCCTTCTAAACTATTCATTCCACAAGTGTTAACAACCCTCTTTTCTTTTTAAGGTTCCATTACTCCAACTATCCTTATTTCTGCAATCCTGCTGCCTGTTAGCTGTGCCTAGTAACGTAGCTCCCATTTCACAGACCAGCAGACTATTTTTTAACTCTAGCTAAAAACATTAACTCAGATGTGGAAATATTAACTCAGGTGAGCATTTGTGCAGGTGTGGACATCACTTTCATCAAAACGTTGGAGGCAATGTCTAGATGCTTGAGAAGGCTTGATTTTTGCTTTATGAATCTAAAAAAGAGATGCACGTTTAATGGCTCCAGGATGAATAAAACCACATATTAAGATTATTTTTGCCTAGTTTGTTGTGTTTCTGTATAGAATATATGACATGGCAAATTAATGCACATTCCAATTTAGCTTTTTATTTCTTTGCTCCCATCTTAAATGGAATAATATACCTCTAGGCCCCTACTTATTAGTGAAGCTTCTAGTTTCTTTTTAACTGCAGAAAAATATGTGTTGTTTTATATGTGATGATACACCTTACTACCTGCACCCCACTTTTCTAAATCCTAGACATGCTCATGCTCATATACATAAGTAGCTGCTGGAGTGGGAGCTAAGAATTTACTATCCATCTTTACATGGCTATCTATCATCAAATAGCCAAAAAATAAAAAGCGGAAGCTTTTTTTCCATTTATAGAACCCTTTCTGGCATCATTAGATGGGAAAAATGCAATAAAATAATTTGTTAACAGAAGTTGAATTCGGCATGGAAAAATATTACTCAGAAGCAGATGTGAGAGAACAGCTAACATAAACGTGTAAAGAGTAGGCTGACAGAGGCAAGCTGTTGTCAGCTGCTCCTTTTCTGAACAAAAAGAAAGTTTTCTTGATACGTATATTAATTTTGTGCATTTGCTTCAAGTTTTTGGAATCTAGATCCTGTCACAAAGAAGCTCCTAAATGCTTCTGAATGGCGGTAACTTGCTCAGAAAATGAGAGCCAAATCTAATTTGCTCAACAGTCTACACCAGGGGTGGGCAATTATTTTGGGCGGAGGGCCGCTTATTAAGTTTTGGCAAGCTATTGAGGGAATGGAAGTCCTACCCCTGACCTCTGACCCTTGCCCCTGGAAGTACTCCTTCAGAGAAGAGGGTTTTTGCTATCATGGAACCAGGAAAAAAAAATTATGTAGTAAAAATCAAATACCCAGAATATTATATTTTAATTCAATTCAAAATATATATTTTTGTCCTGATACCTGTGTGTTTGTGTTTTATATGTAGAAGTGATTGCATAATAGCTCAAAATGTAGTCTTATTTACTCTTGTACAGTGTGTGGGGTGTGCAGTGGTGTTGGGGGG
>NW_017728943.1:61029075-61048615 GCF_001723895.1 Crocodylus porosus
CTATGTATATTTGTGGGATGTGTCATTATGTCTGGAGGAGGGTGTGGCTGTGGGGTTTGCAGGAAGGCTGGCAAGCAGGGCACTTGCTGCCCCAAGCCTCATGGCTACATGTGCGCTCCACTGGCTCCTGCTGCTGCTCGGAGGCCGGGGGCTGCCAGAGAAGGGTCTGTCCGGCTTGGGGGGCCGTGTGGGGGGCTCCTGGGTCCACCGGGAGTGGCACAAGTCAGTCAGGACGTCGCCGGGGACATGGGAAGCCCAAGGAGGTGGTGCAGAACTTGCATCTCGTGCCTGAGGCTTGAGGTAGCAAAGGCTTGGCTGCCCCCCCCAACAGGTGACCCAGGGGTTGCCACCCCCCCGGGGGATGGCCCAGCCCTCCCCCCACCCCACAGGGGCCCGGCAGCCTAACAACAGCTTGCCCCGCGGCCCTTGGACGGGCAGGGAGGCTGCACCAGGAGCCAGAGCAGAGCCGCGCTGCTTTTCTGCTTTAGAAGTTCCTGCAGCTTCCAAGAGGCCGGGGCCCCAGGGAAGCTCCTGGCCGGCCCGGGGGGCAGTGCGGGGGGCCACCTGAGGCCGCTGGGGGCGGTATGTGGCCCGGGCCGCGGAAGTCCAGGGATGCGGTGCAGAAGTTGCATCCTGCGCCTGAGGCTTGGGATGGCAACAGCCTGGCTTCCCGCGCCCCGGCTGGGACCCTGCCAGGCTGTGCCACCCCCAGCAGCCTCGGGAGGCGAGCCGTGCTGCCCCTGGGGCTGGCCAGGAGCTTCCCCAGGGCCCCTCACAGCCGCAGGAACCTCCGGAGCAGAAAAGCGGCCGCGGATCCGCTCCTGCGGCCAGAGAGCGAGCTGCCGCTGGGCTCCTGCGGGGCGCAGAGGCCCGGGCCTCCCCCCGGGGCAGCAGCACCCACCGGAGCCTCCCGTGGGCGGGGGGCAGCTGGGCTGTTGCTGCCCCAAGCCTCAGGCGCGAGGTGGAAGCTCCGCGCTGCCTCCCCGCGCCTTAGGCCACGTCCCCACCGGGTCATGCCACCCCCAGCAGCCCCAGGCACCCCCTGTGCTGCCCCCAGGGCTGGACAGGGGGTTGGGAGCCAGCAAGAGTCAGGCAGTCCCCCGAGGCCAGTGCCAGCGGGGCCCAGAGCAGCGTGGTAGGACCCCGGGGTGCAGCTGCCTGGGCTCTCGGGAGTCGGAGTGGGCTGCCCCAGCAGGGAGAGAGGGCAGCCACCCTGCTCTGGGCCCTGCCAGCGGTGGCTCCCGTGCGGCCCCTCGCTCCCAGCCCCATGGCCAGATGGGGACCAGCGTGCCCCCCCGACTGCCTCTTACCTGAGCTTCCCGCTCCAGCACGGGCGGGAGCAGCCTCAGAGTCCCTCCCACCCCTGTTTTACACCGTCCTTCATTTTTAAGATGTGGGCAGTTGGTAAAATTAGTTGAAAACCTCAGTAGCCACCGTTTGCAGGACCATTCTGTGTGTTGAGATTTATATTTCTTATTTGCCACCGCTTTCTATTAAAGCCACAGATGGCTGTAGGCTATATTACAGAACCCCAACAGCTGTCAGTTGTGTTTGGGCAAATGCTAGGGTAATAAGATGACAGCTAATACAAATACTGTAAAAGTAAAAACCACCTTTCCATAATGAGGATAGCAAAAAGGTGGTTAAGTTCTAGCCTCTAGAAAACATCCCTATTCAGGAAGGGTGCATTATCATTACTGGAATCCCACTGAAATCAAAAGAACTTCAGCACATATGTAAGCTTAAGTATTTGTTTAAATGCTTTCACGGATCAGAGTGGATTTCAGTGCTATAGAGCTGGAGTGCTCAACCCTTGGCCTGCAGGAGAGATTCAGCCCTCGGAGCCATATCATCAAGCCTATAGGAATCTCTACAGGTCCAAAAAACTGAACAGGGGAACAGTGGCTGCACTAATTGCCACTCCCCTGCTGCCAGTTTTTGGATCTGTAGGGAACCCCAGGGGCCAGACAGCATGGTCCTGCACACAAGATAAGGCATGCAAAGTGGCATGGGCCCCAACCCCAGTGCACAGCTGGGTGTAATAGACCAGATCATAGGCAGTTTGGCCTAGTTGGTAGGCCACTGAGAGAAGGCACCAGGTGCATGATCTAAAAAATGGAGCCAGATTAAACCCCAGGAACTGGGAAGAAGACACGGCAATCCTCGGGGTCCCTGCCTCAGTTTTTTTTCAGGGGCCCAATGGCGTGGTTCGGAGGATCAAACACCACTGATCCGGGGGCCTGTAGTAAACAGGTGGTGGCACTGGTGGAGAAACCATGCAAGCTTCCCAGGGCTGCCCTCAAAGCATTCTGGCAGGGGTGCTTCTGTCTCATAGGCCATCTGAAAAACTAGTACTAAGCAGATATAATGAGCAGCAGCCAGGATCTTCAGTGTCTTCCTCTCTTGCCAACAGGTCTCTGATTGGAGACTGCAGTGCTTTGCCCCTTTGCTAAGGATTCCTAGAAACTATGTCAACAGAGGGTGCATCTATATGAGATGCTTTACTGTGCATCAGATTAATCTAATGCACAGTAAAGCGTCATTGTTCACATGTGCGTGGGACTTACTGTGCATTAAATTAGTCTAATGTGCCATTTGCTAGAATCCAAACATACAGGTACTAGGTAAACAGTGAATTAGCTATATGTGCCATCACATACATATAGATGCTGACTGGGAGCGATTTGCAGGGGGAACTATGCTGACTGCAGGGGCAGCAGTCTCCCTGCTACATGAGGATCAGGACAGATCCCAATCCTCACATGGCCAGGAGAGCTGTGGGGGCTGCAGGGGCAGCTGTCTTCATGACATGTGGGGATAGGGACTCATCCTGATCCCCACGTGGCTGGAAAAACAGCACCCCCTGCAACCAGCACAGCTCTCCTCACCTGGTAGAAATTGGGACTGGCCCCCATGCCTCCTGCTAGCCCCCAGGGCTGGCAGCAGGTGGAGCCTGGAGCTCCCCCTGAACTGGGCTGTTCCCATCAGGTGCAATTTGCTGCTGATGGGAGTATACATGTAGACATGTGCCTTGGAGCACATTAATGAGCCTGAATTTTCTGCACAGAAAATTTAGGCACATTAATTGCACATGTAGATGTGCCCAGAGTTTATCAACTGTGCTTTTGGTCTGGGACTGAGAGTCAGATGATCTGACTTTATTTCTAATTAAGGGAAAATATAATGATATTTTCTGCAACATCCACATTTTGATATTTTACTCAGGAAGTCTAACGTCCTACAAGCTTTACAGGTATTTTGTTGACATTTTTATAGGCTTTTTTCAGCAGAGCTCCCCCTGCTGGAGGTTCACCAGGCTGCTTCATTGAAGTCCAATCCACTGGAGCCGTATGCTGTAGTATTATTTTTTCTTGTGGCTTTTCTGGCACATTTCCTGGGCATAGGTTCTTTATTAGTTACCCTTTCATGGAACTGGAGCCCTATAGGCCTGCTGCCATTAGCCCCCTGAAATATGCCAACTCCAGCAGTAGCTGAAGGACATATTTTCTCAAAACTCCAGTCATGTAGGTGCTCTGAGTTTACTGTTTTAAGTTTTCCAGAACAGAGACTTTGCATAAAGTTTACTTCTTAGAAAAGTGTTATTTGCTTACAATGTAGGAATCTACAAATCTAGGCAAAATAAAACACTCTACATGCCTTTTTCCTTGCCTCGGTATCCTCCTCATTTTGGAATGTGAGGGTGTGCTGTTACAGGGCACTTATCTCCCTTTTGCTATGAAATCATACCCATCTCTCTTATTTTTATTCTTGCAAAGAGCTTTGTGTGTGACCAGCAGTCAGTATAGATATCTGTCTACCTTCACCTGTTTTCTTTCTGATTCATAAATTTTTACTCTCCAAATTACAGACCCCTGGAGAAAAGCTTGGAACAAACCAGGTCTCCTAGGCATCAGTCAATCCTGATTTGACCATGTTAAATGGAACATTTTTGCCTTGTCCCTAATTGGACAGGAGCATGCCACAGCCTCTCTCAAGAAATCATGGATTCCATATCCAAGCAGAGTCATTCCACAATTACAATTATAACATCAACCAGGATCCTTAAGTTGCTCATGACCAGACTTTCCAAATTATAGCATATCCCTGAAAACAGTGGTGCTCAATCTTTTGGCCCCATGGGCCAGATGAGTGGTGTGGGGCTAGTCTGCAGCCCAGATAGGGCCCTGAGGCCCAGTTCTGCCCCCTCCTTGCCCTGCAGGCTGGGATTGGGCTCAAAGGACCTGGCAATGCCCCTTCCCACCCCCTGCAACTCAGGATTGGGCCCTGGGTCTCAGTGCCATCCCCTTCTGCCCCCTGTGCTTGAATCCCCACCCAGGAGGCAAGTTCTCATAGAGTAGTGCCATTGCTCCCTGCCACCAAATGTAAATATGCCCCAGGGGATCTGAACATGTGCACATTTACTGTGCAGTAATTTTGGTTACTGCACAGTACAGGCGCACATGTATATATCCACGCCTGTACTGCACAATAAATATGGCAATATATGCCAACTTGAGTGTAAATTTGATACCTTCATCATGCAGGTATCAAATTTACACCCGATTAGTTACTGTGCAGTAACACATGTGTAGACATGTTACTGTACAGAAACCCAAAGGACCTCTCTACTGGGTCTGTCCAGCCACTGAGGGCCAGCCTGAGCCCAGCCCCAGTGCTCCTAGCTGGATGCCTTTCCTGGCTTCAGTTTGGGACTAAGGTTAGTCCCAAATGCTGGTTGCTGCCTCTGGCTTCAATTTGGAATTAAAGTTAGTCTCAGGTGCTGGCAGCTGGCTCTGGTTTCAGTTTGGGACTAAAGGTAGTCCCAAGGGCGGACAGCCATGTGATCAGAGGCTGGAGCTCCCCCCAGTGGCCACAGGGGCACATGGCAGGCTGCTCTGACCTGGGACTAAATGTTATTCCCCAATCACCTGCACATATAGATGCTGACCTATTTCTGCTTATTGTGCAGTAATTTACTGTACAGTAAATTTAAGATGGCATAAATACACTTGTAGACACAGCCATGAGGAATCCCACAGGCAGGATGACACAGGTCCAAGGGATGGATCTGGCCCGCAGTCTGGGCATTGAGCACCCCCAGCTCTAAAAATCATTAGTTTAATTAAAAATACAAAATAGCCCAATGGAAATTATAATGTTCAGTTGTAAATCCTCTTGGCAAATGTCCCCCAGGGCTCAGCCCTTGGGCCCACACTGTTCAATCTCTTTATCAGCAATTTGGAGGACAGGGTGAAAAGCACCCTGTTTAAATTCGCTGATGATACCAAAATTTGGGGTAAGGTAAGCACACTAGTAGGGAGGGAAAGACTGCAGCAAAACTACTTCACGGTCAGGGCGGCTAGATCTGGAACCAACTTCCAAGGGAAGTGGTGCTGGCTCCTACCCTGGGGGTCTTTAAGAGGAGGCTTGATGCCTACCTGGCTGGAGTCATCTGAGCCCAGTTTTTTCTCCTGCCCTGGCAGGGGGTTGGACTTGAAAATCTATAAGGTCCCTTCCAACCCTACTTCTATGATTCTATACCATAACATTAAACTTGACATTGGAAAAGATGCTGCAAAAGTCACACTGTTAATCACCCTGTAATGGGGAACCCTAGCCCTGTTACCAGAAAGCAGGCTGGACCCTTCAATACAAGAACTTTCCAGGCACAGCCTGCTGGCAGGGTAAGGGTTAAAAGCAGAGCCCTGCCAACTGGTGAGCTGACTAGAAGGGGGCAGGCCAGAGGTATAAAAACCCTGGGCTGGGCTGGCCAAGGGGGCTTGGCTGCAAAGAGGGTGGATTCCTAATGACTCCCAGAGAAGCTGGGGCAGCCCCACAAGAAGGAGCACAGCAGACAGTGGGAAGTAGAAGCACAGAGCCATAGAAAACATGAGCTGGCAGACTGCCTTCCTTAACTTCATTTTGGTTATAGGCCAGGGGCTTACCGTTTGTATTTGATTGGTAATCTGGTGGTTTGTGGTTGAGGCTGTAGGGGAGGAGGAGACCTCATTAGCACCATAGAGTGCAGTCATAAAGGGCCAAAGAGCCCAGTGCACTAGTGGCTGCAGCTGTACTGGGGCAGGGGCCCAGAGCTGACTTTGAGAAGACAGGATTTTGAAGCCAGGTCCTAGTGGGTGGATCTAGGTGCAGCAGGGCACTAAGGTGCCTGCTACTGGAAAAGCAGTAGTATGGGCTTAGGTGCTGGTTGCTAGGGGCAACCAAGAGGAGCTAAGGGGCCCATACCTGGTGAGTCAGCTGACCAGAAGGGGCAGAGCTGACTACTATAAGACCTAGATTGGGGGTGGTGAGTGCTCTCTCTCTCTCGTTCTCTACTGCCTGGCTAAGAAAAAAGGAGTACTACATGAAGGTGGGAAGGAGAATAAGGCCTGAATGTACCCGCCACTAGTTACACAGGTGAGAGGTGGTATGGTTTGGAGGATGTTTAGCCAGGAGGTTTAACTTTGTGTTATAGCCCAGGGTCTTCTGTTATTGTTTTTTTGTTGTTGTTACACCGAAGGACCGGGTGAGGGTATTAGGGGTTGAAGGAAGCCTCATAGGGGCTCCACAGTAGCATGGGGACCCTAGTGCCAGAGATGGCACAACATTCAGGGATGTACTGACCCCAGCCCTGAGAAGGGGAGCAGAGGATTGGAAGGGGGCCAGGTAAGGCTGAGGCCGCCTAAGCCCTAAGGCAAGAAGCCCCAGTACAGGCAGCTGTGAGAAGCCCCAGTGAGGGTGCAGGCTGCGAGACAAGCCAGAGAGTGCCAGCGAGGGCCCAGAATGGGAAATCGACCAAACATCGTCCAGTACATCTGCGAGGCTTGGGGCGTGGTACAAGGGTGGTTGAAGCCACGCATAACCCATAAGGCTGGAGTATACTGAGTCACCCAAGATAGCACTAAGACTGAGATACATCAGAGCACCATGTCAGACAGGACTAAGGGCAGCCTCCCTTAAACATTGACGTGGCGGGCAAGATTGTGAGGGTGCTTTTAATATCACCTTGGCATGGTAGGGGGTACTAGGGCAGTTCATGGCCACCCCTAGGACCCTGCGCTGTTACACCAGGCTAGTACCCCAAGCTATAGGAAAGGGGCCAAGCCTGAGGAGGCAGAGGAACTCTGTGCCCAGGGGCAGTGTGAAAGGGGGCCAGAAGGCCTGGTGCCATAGTGAACACAAAAGGAGGGCCACAGGCCCAGAGACTGTTAAGGAGCTAGAGCCTCAGAGTTAAGCCCTATCTGGTGGGTTTAGGCTGGTAGACTTAACTAAAGAAAAAAGTGGGGGAGAGGGCAGAAAAGCCTATGGTAGCTGAGATTCCCCCAACATAGAAGTACAAACAACATCTGCAAGGCGTGGAGCACGTGTAGGGATGGCTGGAGTGTGCAAGGACAGCCCTAGTCATCAGGGTGTGCAATGGGCAGCCTCCTGCTTGTAGGAACAACTAAATAATATTTAGATCAAGATGTGGCAGATGAGTAAAGCAGGCTGCAAGCCCAGAGACAGGAGTGAAGCATCAAAGGACTCCAAGGGTGCCCCTCACAGGTCGCTAGAATGCTGCTGGGGATGGCAACCTGTTACATGCCCCAACAGCTCTGTTAGAAATAGACATTTGAGATGGTACAATATAAAAAAGAAATTTTTTTAAAAAGGAACTTCATGCATACAATGCATATTTTCTACTTTCAGTATTATATATTTTTACAATTCCTATTTTACAAATAAAATTACTTACTAAGTGTTTCTCTTGCTTCACAATTTTCCTGATATATCTTTAGTTTGCGGATTTGAAATTCTCCAAGTTTCTTAGCTTTCTGTCAGTTCACAGAAACCAAATAATATAATAAGCCTGAATAAAATCATTTTTCACAGCTGCTCTCTTTCAATTCACTTCATTTGAACATCCTTTCCAAATCCAATATTTCACCAAACATCTTACCACACATTGTTCTCAACGTTGACAGGCTGAAATACTTGTGATATTTGCTATGGATGTAATCATAATGAAGCTTCTTTCTTTGACTCCGAGTGGAATTTATGGAAAAAATGGAACAGATAAATCATTGAGGTGCTGCTTCAAATCCTGTCCTTTTGTGTCTTTTAAAAAAATTAAAAAAAAAAAAAAAGTCAACTTGTTTTGTTCTAGACTTCTTCCTGTTTTTTCCCTTTTTTTTGGACTAACTCATGCAGTTGCTAAGATCTCTTACTCTGGTCTGCTCTGAAATGTTGCGACTGTACTGACATGAATTCTTAATCTTCTATGTCAGTGGTTGTGAGAGGGGAGGTAGGAGCATGCCCAGCATGGCCCGGACCCCTGATCAACATGCCCCAGCACTTATCTTAGGAGCCGGGACAAGTGGCAGCTGGGAGGAGATGCAGATGCAGACACAGGTGCAGGCTCAGCAGTTCCACAGCTGCCTGAGCCCGTGTTATTGATGAGGGCTTGGGGTGTGGTTTCCGAGCAGCATGGGCTGCTCAAAAGGCAGCTGGGGAACCAGCTGGAGTGGTGCCAGGAAGAGAGGAGCAGATCGCCGGCTGGGAGATGCCGGATCTGGAGCTAGGAGACTCCCACTCCAGCCACCGGGAGAAGGAGCCAGTCGTCCACTGGAGGACCCTGACCAGCGAGGCAGCCTTGGGGGGGCCAACAAGGGCAAAGGAGCCCTGCCGAGGGGCAGCAACTAGAAGCGATGCTGCTGGGGACCGGCAAAGCTCTGACCAGAAGCTCAGGCACCATGGCTGAGGACAGACCCTCAAGGCCACAGCCATCCTCAGACAGCTCCAGAGTGGGCAGAGTACAGAGGACCATGAGCCCCCCAGAAGGGGGAGAGAGGTGATGTTGGCTCAAAGGACCAGGAAGACTGGACCTCAGGTCAGCTGGGCTCCAGGGTGGGGACACCAGAAGAACTGGTAGAAACGGGGCACAGGGCAGTCCCCAGTATCCATGCCTACTAGAAGAGAGGGGACATATGAATTCCCTGGGGAGATAAAGGGGGCCCAAGAGAGGGAGACAAATCTCAGGAGCTCCACTGGCAGGAGCCGGCTTTTCCAGTGTGGGGAAGACCTGCAAGGGAGCAGCATCTACACAGGCTGAGGACATGCTAAGGATGGAGTAAAGGGGAGGTTTGGAACCCCACAAAGACATCCCAGGGTTGAGACCACTTCGGGCCACTGACAGGGAACTGCCTCTCCAACAATAACGTCGAAGACATGGCAGGCAAGAAAGGGGCAGTGCCCAGACCATCTAGGTGGCACTGAAACAGGGTTTTACCCTGACATCGCTGGGGGGCAAGGTGCTGACAAAGAGGTCCCTAAAGCCTTACAACACCTAGCAGCAACAGTGGTTCTCAACCTTTTTGTACCAGGACCCATTTGAAAACATCAATGGCCAGTGCTTCTCATTCCAGACCTGCTGCCCCCCAGTGTTTGGGCTGGGGGTTGGATGTGTAAGGAGGGGAGAGGCAAGCAGCCCCTTGCAAGCTGGACCTCAACCAGCCTGCAAGGGAAAAGTCATGGTTTCTCACATTTTTCTCTTTTAAAAGAGAATCCATTTTTAAAGTTTGTTGATCTTTTTTAAAGTTTGTTTATGACCCTTTCAAATATTCTTGTGACCCACTTTTGGGTTACAAGCTACAGGTTGAGAAGTGCTGTTCTAAGTCATCTGACCCCACAAGGCTGGGTGAGGGTCTCCGAGCTGGTCTGTGGGTCAGACCAGGACCAACTCCCTCTGTAGCTCCATCACGGAACCAGCATTCCAGAATAGCCGTCATGCCCTTGCTAGCAACTTGGTTCCTGCTCCACTCTAACTAAGATACCCTCCCTTTGGTCTTGTTTGCCATCCCTTAGTCTTGTTAAGAAATTTAGAAAGGGAGGCTACCCAAGGATCTTAAAGCAAGCCTTTAGCTTCTCCTCCTACCTGCAGTTCCTTCTCAAACCCTACTGCTTCCAATCAATCCTTGCCCTTGAGGGGGCACATGTGGACCAAGAGGGCCCACCTAGGGGAATCATTGCCTTGTGGGCTGATCACAGCCTTCAACCTCCCCTGTAGCATGCCCATGCCTTGCAGATATAACAATCAACCAGTTCAATGGACCTTAGGCCCTAGTCTCTCATATAGGCTTCTTTGATTTTTTTCAGTCTGTGGTTAATCTCTCCCTGCCACCACCACCCTGGGAGTGGGCTCTTGCTAGCCCTGTGTCTGCCTCTCTGGGCTGCTGTACTACCACTTGCCCTTCCCCTCCTCCCCCAGCAGGCTCAAGCCTCATATACCTTGCTGTCACAACTGGGACCTCCTGACTTCTCCTACAGTACTAAATCCAGCCCACCAGTTAAAACACAAACCAGAACATCAATGCACTGGCTATAACTTTGTGCCTGCCTGGTCTCGAGGAAGAGCTCCTCAGCTGCCTTGGAATGTGCACCTGGTCTTGGCCGTGGTGCCTGCTCCTGTGACTTCAGAGGGGGTTTGTGTTCTTCTTGTGGCAGGTGAGTTTCAGGGTTTCCCTCAACTTCAGTGTTTCTTCCAGTGGTGAGGTTCCCTCCATGGTCCCCTATGGCTCAGTCATGCCCCCTAACATGAGTTCTTGTCACTCCACCTCCCTTACACCCCAACCATGTGCCAGCCTTCAGGACAGCCTGTTTGGTGGTCTGTGGAGTCATCCCCTAGTGTTGGGCCCTGCACCCTTGTTGTCTCCTGGACCTTTAAAGTCTTTGTCCAGTTAAGGTATCCCCGGGATGCTAGGGCATCCTAGCAGCTCCTTTGGATTTCACTTAACTGTGCTACAACTTGTAGTGCCCCTTGGTCCCCGAGCATTGGTCCAAGAGCACTACCCCAGGGGCCCTAACTTCTGCCCAAGGGTCCCTTAACTAAAGTTCCAAACTCATTGTCAGAGTGGGTGCAGGGGCGGCTGTGATCCCGCTAGCACCCCCTGCCATGTCCAGTTAGGCGATTCAGCACCCTCAACTCACCTGCCACATCTTTGATGTTCTAAGTTCAGTAAGGGAGGCTGCCTTGTCTCGCCTAGGACACTACTCCGCCCTATGCCCCGTTCCGACTGGGGTGCCCCAGTGCACCCCTGCCTTATGGGCGATGGGGCGTGCTAAAGGGGAGGTTGGAGGCACACAAGCCTCGCAGTTTTTCGTGGATGAACTCTGGTCCTTCCATCTCCCTGCGCCCTGCCTGGTGCCTCTGGGTTAGTCTCACAACCAACGCCCCCTTGTCTGGTGCCTCTGGGTTTGTCTCACCCAGGCTACGCCCCACTGGAGCCTGTCTTACTCTTTCTACACACCTCGCCCCCTCAGGGGCCTCTCGCCCACCTCTGGGCTTTCCCGCCCCTCTCGGGGTCTCTGCCGCACATCTCGCACCTCTCGGGGTCTCTGCCACTCTGGGGCCTATACCACGCTCCTCGCGGTCGGGGCTCAGGTGGCCGTAGATGTGCCTGGCCCCCTGACCCTCCTTTGGGGTTTTACACCCTACTCAGGCGTTACTCCCAATACTGCCCTGCTGGGCTGGGGTCGGGATACCCCACTAGCTCCGGGGCTCTTTGCTGCCCCCTTTTTGCTCCGGGGCTGGGCCAACGCACCCCAAACAAAGCTGCCCTCAGCCTCGCCCTCTCTGGGGCCTGTGCCACACCTCTCACGCTCGCTCGCTATGGCACTAGAGTCCCCAGCACTGTGGAGCCCTCCGGGACTCTCTCCAGGTCCTACCCTGGTTGGGGCTCAGGTGGCCATAGCCGTGCCTGGCCCCCAGGACCACCATCTCAGTCCTTTGCCCTGATAGGGCTTCTCTCTAGTCTCACCCCACAGGGCAGGGCCCACTGACCCTTCAATACACATGCCACTGGCACAAACAGCTGTGCCCACCCAGCACCACTAGCTGTGCCCTGCTGTGTACCAGGAACCCCCGAGACAATTGGGGAGCTCCCGTGAGGCCTCTTCACACCCCTATAGCCTCACCCAGTCCTCCAGTGTAACAATAACAAAACATGAGCCAAGCAGCTGCAACATAAGCAAAAAGCCCACTGGCTTATAACATAAACCAGACCCAACACTGGCTCTCACCAATACCTTTCTCAGGCATTCTCTCCCTCCCCTTGCATCACTGCAGCAGCCAAACCAGCACCATAAGTGCTCCTGCTCCTGCTCCTGCTCCTGCTCCTGCTCCTGCTCCTGCTCCTGCTCCTGCTCCTGCTCCTGCTCCTGCTCCTGCTCCAACCAGAAAGAAACTGCCCACTAGGCTCTGGCCTGGGCTGTTTATAAAGGCCCAGCCCAGCCCAGTTCTAGCCAGCTGACCAACATTTGTTGCCCTGGCAACCCTCACCTGTGCTGCCCTATTAATTGGCAGCTGTCCTTATTACTGTTGCTAGCAGGAGCACTGGAGTGTTCTGCTACACTCATAAAGAAAGGAAATAAAAAGGGGTGTAGGGGCTCAGCCCATCCCCACTCATGATCCTGGTGTCCATGGACCTCTGTGTCCCTTGACTCCATCCTCTTCTAGGGGCTCATGAGCCCCTCTGAGAGGTCTGTCTTCCAACCCCTTAATGCTGGCTGGCACAGCCTGTGCCCAGTGTGGGGAGCACCTTTGCCACTTGCTCCCGGCGATGCCTCCTTTGTCATTTTTTTGCCACCAGCTTTTATTTTGGCCAGGCAGCTTCCAGTGTTGACATCATCCGTCTGCACTGTCTTTATCTGCATGTGGAACAAGCTGGAGAATCACATGGCACCTCGTTCCAGCACAGCTCCCTCTTGTCTCCTGGTCCTGCAACAGGTGAGTTTACACTGCCTTCAGGGCTCTCCTTACAGGGTCGGGTCATCCCTGTGTTGGGCTCTGTTGTGGGGGGGGGGATCCCTTGGGCCTCTGGCTCCATTCCCCTGGGAGAAACTTATTCTCAAAGCCAGTGGTTTTCAATCTTTTTTCTGGATTGCGGACCCCTAAAAAATGTCAAATGGAGGCGAAGATCTTTGGAACTCTATTGTGTGTATGGTAAATATAAGTAAATAAATACTGACAAACTGTTATGTTAAAAATAAAAATAACAACAACACAATTTTGTGAACTCACCATTTTGTCATCAGTTCTCATGAGATGATTGAGCTTGCTTCTTGGCAGAAAACACATGAAAGTTTGGTGGGATAGGTAACAATTTCAGTCTTAGATCTCTTTCAACATTCAATTTGTTTTGGTATTTCATTTTTATTGATACTAAGGGTGAAAACCCCTTTCACATAAGTACATGATGGTGAATGGCATCAAGACTTTAATAGCCTTATCCATCAGATCAGGGTGCTCTTTTGTTATTTTAAAAAATGTAGCACACCCAAAATGTACAAATCATTTTATGCTATAAAGTGTGTTTCATGTCACTGTATCTTGTTTGGCTGTGAAGCATGATCATGTTTTCTATGTGCTTATTGTATATTCTGCCTCCTCTAGGAATGGAGAGGGCCATCTCCCATCCTCTGCCCCTCCCACAGCCCAGACCATTGCCTTAAGCTTCCTCAACAGAACCTGTAAACCAGTTTAGTGACTCTGGATAAGTCCTAGAGTGCTGACCCCCTTTGAATTGATTGGTCTGCATTAGCAGTGTTTCAGTGAGGCTGCTTCTTGACTGGGGCCCTGTGATGAGGTCAGAAAAGTTATTTAAGGTTCAGGCCACCTGGGCTGGGGGTCTCTCTGTTTTTCCGTTTGGTCCTCTGCAGAGAGGAGGGGAACACTGGAATGCTTGCTGGAGCCTGAGGCCAGGTGGTACAGAGAGCCAGGGTTTCAAATCCAGTAGCCATGTGGGGTTTTGACTAGTAGTCCAGGGCAGGAGCTGGTCCCCACAGCCCCTCAAGCAGAAACAGAGATCAGCACTCCACAGCAGCTCAGTGGAGTAGCATCAGTAGGAATCCAGGGCAGGAGCAGAGATCGGTGCTACCTAGCAGTTCAGTGGAGCCACATAAACTCACCAAAGGGCCCTTTGCAATGCAGAGGGAACAGACACCCCCAGTGCACAGCAACAGTGAGGGAGATGACACATCCAAATCCCCAGGAACTAACCTCTTTTGGGTGGAGACTCCTCCACTCTCGAACTGCTGAGCCTGGGGTCAAAGGCTCTGCAATAGGGGTAGGGGTGATACAGGGTATACTTTGAACCAGGACGGTGTTTTTTGTTTTGCTTAACCACGTGTTGTGTTCTAGTGTTTGTCTCTGTAATAAATTAGGAGTTTGTGTTCATACTACTTGTGAAGGAAAGGTTGTTGGTTTTACTGCACACCCTAGTGATTCATTTGGTGTTTCCCAGGTAGATTGGGCAGGGCTCAAGCCAAAGTAAAATACATTTAGTACCTCCAAAACTGAACCTGGCCTGTACTGCTACTGACAGGTGCTCAGCAGAAGGGTTACAAAAAGAAGCAAGAGATTCCTGCTTGAATTCAAGTTCCAGTCCCCCATCACAGAATAACTCAAGTAACTGATCTTTTTCTTTAGCTGTTAGGACCTAGAGTTGCAGTTTCCTAAAAGAGGTATCCACTCATTCTCATTGCCCATTTCAAGAAAATACTGGTGAAATAGATTTAAGTGCCAGCAGGTGTTCCTCTATTTCAATTTTCAAATCACTGTCCAGCATCAACTTGTTTTCAGCCAAAAAGCAGTCAAGGGTTTTGAATGTGTCAAAGTTGTTTTCTCTTATTCAGGAATCCAGAGTTGATACTTCTTGTTGAAAACCATCAGGTACAGTCCCCTACATACACAGGCAACCATGCACCACAGGATTCCCCCAGATTTGCCATGTCAAACCCTCACACATTCGCATGTATTGGCTGTGCTATAAAGATGAAAAGTCAGGGCACAGACTGAGCTAGTAGATATCCCTATTCCCCACCAGACTTTTGCTGGTGGCCTCCCACCAGATTTGTAGGACCTAATATTTCATGAAAGATATGGAAAGCTTTATTTGAAACAATAAGAACAATACATAAGTGCCTCAAGGCACTCCCAGTTATCCCAATGGAAATTCCATCCATACTGGTATGCACTCTCTCACTCACATGCGCACATGCACACACACTTCAGTTTGTAGATGGAGCTGCAGGGGCTGCAGTGCTGCTGGGTCGCACATGGAGCAGCAGCAGCAGGGCTGCCTGGCCACGCTCTGCCTGCTGGCACTGGGTTGGCAGCTGCTGGTGCTCCAGCAACCTCTGGCTGTGGGGGAAGCTGGAGCAGCACCAGCAGTGCTACTCTTTTGGGTGAAGATGCCATCTTTACAGTCACCTTTAACAGACCCCCTAGACATGCTCCATGGACCCCCAGGGGTCTGAAGACTACAGATTGAAAACCACTACTCTAAGTCCACTGGCTATCTGAAATGCTCATCTATACTGAGTCTAATATGCTGCCTGCCGTCAGCGCCTTACTGGCTTCTCTTAGGGATAGCAGGATTTCTTACGCAGAGCTCCTTCCCCTTCAACCTGTACATGTAGATGGTGACCATGGCTGGCTGGGCCCTACAGTGAGGGGGCTGCCTGCTGCCCAGCCCAGCACTGTAGCACTCTCTTGCCACAGGAAGCCCCTCTGCCACCCAATACCACCACCAGAAGCCCTGAGCTAAACCCACCATGCCCCTTTCCAGCCCAGGGCTGCTCCACAGTGGCTCAAAGTGCTATAGTCCCAGATGCATGTGTAGATGCTGCACCTGAGAGCAGCTGACTCTGGTGTGAACTGCACCCAAGTTTATTTCTTCACATTAACAGCACATGTAGATGCACCCTGTTACAAGCTCCCATGGTGCTGGTTCAAGTCCACATGCTAAATACAGTATTAGCTGACCCTGAGATCTCCCATGCATGCAGTGCCAAAATAGGGTGTGGGCTGGACCTGGCACTGCATACAGCACAGGGGGCCCAAGGCTGACCCCCTGTACTGCCTTTGTGCTGGTTCGTGCAGATCCTGATCTGGACTAGTCCTGGAGCTAGTGCATAGGATCAGTCCATCCAGGAGCTGCATACAGTGTGCACCCTGGACCAACCCCTTGGGAAATGTGCAAGGGGTCCAACTCCTGAACCACATGCAGCACATGGGCCTGGGGTTGGCATATGGGGTCAGTCCAGTGACTCATGGGCCAGATCATACAACTCCATGGCCAGATCTTGCTAACTGTGACAGCTAGAGAGAGAGGGAAGAAAGAGGAAGGAAGGATGGTTATATTCTGGAGAACAAGTATGCAGCACAAAAGAGGTTACAGTATGCTATACCAAAGTAGGGTAACCCAAGACAAGACTGGACACCAATAATAATGCCAACCTCCATTGCTCATTTGTCTCTCTCTGACTTCGTATTTTCTCCCATGCTTCTGTTTATGCACACATCATCCTGCCCAAATTTATTCTGTAAGGACTGTTTTCCTTCATATCCTTCAAAACTGGATCCTACAACCATTTGATATGAAACTGCCAGTAGTTTCCCTTCCAGTAGATAGGGTTGTTATATTAATTTTATTTATTTAGTCAAGGTAAACATTTCATAGACGTTAGGGCTGGAAGGGACCTTGGAAGATCATCAACTCCAGCCCCAGGAGCAGGAAGTCAGCTAGGGTCAAAGGATCCTAGCAAGATAAGCATTCAAATGGTTCTTGAATTAATCCAGAGTAGGTACCTACACCACTTCTGGAGGGGGTCTATTCCAGGCCTTGGGGGCTCAGACAGTAAAGAAATTTTTTATTATACCCAGCCTAAAATGGTCTTGGAAGAGTTTATGACTGTTGGTCCTTGTTATCCCTTGGGGCACTCTGGTGAACAGGCGTTACCCCAGATCCTGATGCATACCCCTTATGTACTTATAGGCTGCTCGGGTCACCCCTGAGCCTGTGCTTTTCCAGGCTGAAGAGTCCCATGGCCTTTCTTCATAAGGCCTATTCCCTTGCCCTCTGATCATGTGCGTGGCTCGCCTCTGGACTCTGTCAAGCTTCTCAACATCCTTCTTGAACTGCAGAGCCCAGAATTGGATGCAGTACTCCAGCTGCGGCCTCACCAAGGCCAAGTACGATGGGAGGATGACATCCTGGGATTTCCTTGAGAAGCCAGAGTGCTGTTCACTTTACCAGCTGCAACATTGCATTGGTGGCTCATGTTCATCTTGTGGTCAATCACAACCCCCAAGTCTCTTTCAATCATGATGCTAGAAAGCATAGCACTGCTGAGCCTATAAATATGCTGTGGGTTTTTCTCCCCAAGGTGGACTACCTTGCATTTTTCAGTCTTGAACATCATCAGGTTTGTATCCGCCCACTTACTAAGCTTATCCAAGTCAGCCTGGATCACTAACCTGTCCTCAGGTGTGGACGCTATGCCCCAAAGTTTAGTGTCATTGGCGAACTTAGCCAGTGCGCTTCTGACACCAATGTCCACATTGTTGATAAAGATGTTAAAGAGAACCAGTCCAAGGACAGAGCCTTGGGGGACGCCACTGGTCACAAAGTGCCCTATGATTCGATACCATCGACTACTACTGTCTAGGTCCGACCTCGGAGCCAATTTCCCAGCCATCAGACTGTGGTGTAGCTAAGGCCACAGCTGGCCAATTTTTCCATGAAGAGATCATGGGACACCAGATCAAAGGCTTTTTTTAAAGTCCAGATATATGATGTCAATCTCATCTCCCTTATCCAGGTGATAGGTCACCTGGTCATAGAAGGAAATGAGATTGGTCAAACAAGACCTACCCGCAACAAACCGGTGCTGGCTGTCCCTCAGGATGTTGCCTTCAACCAGGTTATCAAGTCTCTTTGATAATTTTCTCCAGAATCTTACCAGGGATTGAAGTCAGGCTGATTGACCTATAATTCCTGGGATGTACTTTCTTGCCATTCTTGAAGATGGGTACCACATTGGCCTTCTTCCAGTCTTCAGGTACTTCACCTGAGCACCACAAATTTTTGAATATTTTTGCCAATGGTTGTGGTATGACACCTGCCAGCTTCTTGAGTACTCTAGGGTGTAATCTGTCAGCACCTGCTGACTTGATGTCCAGCCTCTCAATATGTTCCTTTACTAGGTCTACACAGATGCTGGGTATAAATACATCCTCACCCTGGCCATCCTGCATCATAGTAGACAGGGAAGTCCCTTTGGGCTGATGAAAGATCAACGTGAAGTATCCATTAAGTAGGTTGGCTTTTTCCTGGGTGTCAGTTGTCCCATTTGGTTTAGCAGGGGTCCAAGGTTCCCCTTGCTTTTCTTCCGACTTCTTACATATCTGAAAAAGGACTTTTTATTATCTTTGCTATGTGAAGCCAGGAGTTCAGCTGCAGCTTTGGCTTTCCTGATCATTTCCCTGCAGGTACAGACCAGTGCTGAGTACTCCTCCTTGGTGGCACTTCTAGCCTTCCATCCTTTATAATTTTTTCTTTTTAGGCATAGGAGGTCCTCAAGTTCTCTGCTGAGCCAAGGGGGTTGCTGTGCCCTTTTGCTACCCTTCCTCCTAGATGGGATGGACATCCCTTATGCTGTCAGGATCACTTCCTTGAGGAGCAACAACTCCTCTTGGACTCCTCTTCCTGTTGAGTCGTGGTTCCTTAGGGCCTCAACAACGAGCCTCCTGAGCTTGTCTGTTTGTATGACTGTTGACTGTTTCCCTCATCTTCCCTCATTTTTCTGCTTATTTATTGTACTAACTGCTGGCATCATATCTTAGAATGTATTCTTAGTGGTAAGGCCCTTTTTTATTCTATTTGTACAGAATGAGTGAGGATACAAAATACAGACATTAGTAATGTAACATGATTGGGTAAAATATTGAATTTTATATTTATGTATCTGATAGTATTTAATATGTGTTAATATATCCATAGGTTATTTATTTATATATTTTCTATCTGCTTGATAATTAATAATTATATTTTAAGATACTGTCAAGGGAAATTATTACAGAGTGAATAATATGTAATATATATTTCAGTGAAAACTCTTCTGTAGTATGTACTTTTTCTATTACTGGTTCAGAACAAGAGAAAGGAGGGGGAATATACCTTTAACTCAAAAATCTTAGCAGGAGCAATGCTGAGCTCTCTGCCCCATAGGGTTTCCAGTTTGCAGCCTTGGACGGTCTGACAGATCAAAGCAGAGCAGCAGAGCATAGAGTGCTAAAATGGTCAGTTTAAGTATGGCAGGGACCATGTGGTTCACTGAGCACAGCTGTTTAAAGAACTTGTTCTTCTTGAAAAAACTGTAAATTGATCTGTGGTTGCTTAGTAAGCAGCCAGATTCAAATGGCTACACTGGAGGTAAACAAATCTGCATTTGATTTAGAGTTCAGGAAGTCTCATCTTAAGCAGGAAATAGGACAAAACAAAAAGATTTCTCTAGAAAAGGCTTTTCATAGTTTCATAGTTTCTAAGGTCAGAAGGAACCTGAGTAGATCATCTAGTCCGACCCCTGCCATGGCAGGAAAGAGTACTGGGGTCAAACAACCCCAGCAAGGTGTACATCTAGCCTCCTCTTAAAGACCCCCAGGGTAGGAGCCTGCACCACTTCTCTTGGAAGTTGGTTCCAGACCCTAGCCGCCCTGACAGTG
>NW_017728943.1:61049480-61074836 GCF_001723895.1 Crocodylus porosus
GAAGGCCTTCCGAAAGTCCAGGAAGACTATGTCCACTGCTACCCCTGCATCTAATGATTTGGTGATCTGATCATAGAAGGCCACCAGGTTTTAAAAAGTTTAAATGAGTGATAAGAAGGTATATTTGAAAGGAAGAGTTAACATTATATAAGAATATAAAATAATGATATAGAAAAAATGATGAAGGACTTCTCCTTTTGCTGTCTGGTAACAAAGGAGGGACCAGACATTCAGTGAAATTAAAAGGTGGGACATTCAAACAGATAAAAGGAAATACTTTTTCATGCTATGTATCAGTACCACATGAAGTTAAGACCAAGAATTTAATCAAGATTCATAATGGAACTAGATATTTACACGGATACCCAGACCATTCAAAATTAGTACAAATAATATCAACTTTTTAAAAAAAGATATTAAACCTAGTATGTCGGGGTTTAAGCAAATTTCCCCATAGGAGACTAGGCTGAGACCTAATATGGGCCTGATTTAAGCCACTTTCAGAGATTTGATGCTAAACTAGATGGGTCCTGGGTCTGATTCATTATGGCAAGGGCTGTATTCCCATAACAGCTAACTTTACCATCAGCAGAAAATCATTGTGGCACTTCTAATACTTTTTAAATAATTAGTTTAATATAGTACTTAATCTTTCCAATCTTGTATGCCTATTTTACATATGTACAAACTGTTTTGTCTTATCAGTCACCAATACAACTCTGTGCAGCAGAGGCCTCCTCAGTGTCCTGAAACTTGTACAGTTTTTTATCAATAAGAAACAGGTGTTAAAACAGTGCCTTCTCATTTAGCATATTTGGAGATCTGAGAAGAGAGGATGGTCACTTATGAAAAGATTGCTAGTGAAAAGCTACCAGCTTCATACAGATTGAGCTTCATGTCCCTGAGCCCAAACACCATCCAATGACAAAAAAATACCGCCTACCGCCCCCCGCCCCCAGCTCCTACTTGGCTAGATGGCTATACCTTGTACAGAAAAGATCATGCAGAAAAAAGGGGTGGGGGTGTAGCTCTCTATGTCAAGGAAAGCTACACGTCCCTGCAAGTTGACACTGGCATCCATGGAGGATGACTGGAGACCCTCTGGGTTAAAAAATACATGGGGAATGTGGCACGGGACACAATGGTAGGAGTCTATTACAGACCTCCTAACCAGGATCAAGAGCTTGACCAGGAATTTGCCAGGGAACAGGCTGAAACTGCATGCTCTTGGTGAATGGTTGTCATAGCAGACTTTAACTACCCAGACATCTCATGGGAAGATCACTTGGCCAAACCCAAAAGGTCACAAAGCTTTCTCACATGTGTGGATGAGCTCTACCTGACTCAAGAAGTCTATGGACTGACAAGAGGTAAAGCGCTGTTGGACCTGGTACTGGCCAGTGGGGATGATCTAGTCAGTGACTTAAGAATTGAAGGAAAGCTGGGAAACAGTCACCATGAGCTGATCACTTTTACTAGCCATCACAAAGCTGGCAAGTCAGTCAGCAATACAGAAGTCCTCGACTTTAGGAAAGCTGACTTTGATAAGCTCAGGAGGCTTGTTATCAAGGCCCTAAGGGGCCAAGACTTGACAGAGAGGGGAGTCCAAGATGAGTGGCTGCTTCTTAAGGGAGTGATTTTGAAAGCACAGGGGATGTCCGTCCTATCTCAGAGGAAAGGTATTAAAAGGGAACAGCAAACTCCTTGGCTCAGCAGTGAACTCGTGGATCTCCTA
Source organism: Crocodylus porosus (assembly GCF_001723895.1). Taxonomy (NCBI): domain Eukaryota; kingdom Metazoa; phylum Chordata; order Crocodylia; family Crocodylidae; genus Crocodylus; species Crocodylus porosus. The sequence goes on from NW_017728943.1 coordinate 61,051,216, forward strand.
CATCTAAAAAGAGATGCTTATAAAGGACAGAAGACAGGAATCGCCACCAAGGAGTATTCTACACTAGTCCATACCTGTAGGGAACAAACCAGGAAAGCCAAGGCTGCAACCAAACTCCAACTGGCTACACATATCAAGAACAATAAAAAGTCCTTTTTCAGATATGTGGGGAGTCAGAAGAAATGCAAGGAGAACCTTGGACCCCTGCTAAACCAAATGGGACAACTGACACCCAGGAAAAAGCCAACCTGCTTAATAGGTAGTCTGCATCAGTTTTTCACCAGCCCAAAGGGACTGCCCTGCCTAACATGATACGGGACAGCCAGGGTGAGGGTGAATTTATTCCCAACATCAGTATAGACCTTGTAAAGGAACACCTTGAGAGGCTAGACACCTTCAAGTCAACTGGTCCTGACAGATTGCACCCCAGAGTACTTAAGGAGCTGGCAAGCATTATAGCTCAGCCACTGGCAAGGCTATTCAAGAACTCGTGGTGCTCAGGTTAAGTACCTGAAAATTGGAAGAAGGCCAATGCGATGCCTATCTTCAAGAAAGGGAGGAAAGTAGATCTGAGGAACTACAGGCCAATCAGCTTGACTTCAATCCCTGGAAAGATTTTGGAAAAAATTATCAAAGAGAACATTCTTGACAAGCTGGCTGATGGCAACATCCTGAGGGACAGCCACCATGGATTTGTTACAGGTAGATTTTGTCTGACCAGTCTCATCTCCTTCTATGACCAGGTGACATATCACCTGGGCAAAGGAGGAGAGATTGACATCGTATACCTGGACTTTAAAAAAGCCTTTGACCTGGTGTCCCATGATCTCCTCATGGAAAAATTGGCCAACTGTGGCCTCGGCTACATCACAGTCTGATGGCTGGGCAATTGGCTCTGAGGTCGGACTCAGAGAATGGTAGTCAATGGAAGTGAATCATCATGGTGCTCCGTGACCAGTGGCATCCCCCAAGGCTCCATCCTTGGATCTGTACTTTTAACACCTTTTTTAACCATGTGGACACTGGTGTCAGAAGTGGACTGGCCAAGTTTGCCCATGACACCAAACTTTGGGGCAGAGTGTCCACCTCCAAGGATAGTTTGGTGATCCAGGCTGACTTTGATAGGCTTAGAAAGTGGGTGGATAAACACCTGATGACATTCTTATGGATAAATGCAAGGTACCCCACCTTGGGGGGAAAATACCCCGCATCATGCTTATAGGCTCGGCAGTGCTACACTTGCTGTACCACGGCTGAAAGGGACTTGGGGATCATGATTGACCACAAGATGAACATGAGCCACTGTGGCAGGGTACTGTTTGTGCCTGCCACTTTAAGGGCCTGGAGCTGGCAGCTGCCAGGTGCCTGATGAAGGCAGCCATTTTGAACCTAGGTCTGCCCATATAAACAGGGCAGTTCTGCTGCTGGAGGCCAGGCAACAACACCACCTGGCCAGAGGGCTGCTGATATCATCTGGAGGTAAGGGAGGAGCTGTAGGGGATGGTAAGGCAGGTCCTGGTCCTGGGTATGACCTAAAACTGCACCCTGCTGGGAGTTGGTAGCCTGGTGGGGCTCCCAGTGGCACGGGAGCACCCAGGAAATGCCAGGCCAGTTACCACACCAGTGAAAGGTGGGTCGGGACACCTTAACCCCTAGCCCGCACAACCAGGTGGGTTCCCCACTTTGTAAGGTCTGGAAGGTGGAACCCCAAAGAGAGAGAGTGTGGCCATAGACTCGCACCTGTCTGGACATCTCCTGACTGGTCAATGCTGGGGCCAGAACTGGAAGGGTCAAAGGGCCAGAGGCCCATCGCGAGGAACACCCAAGAGCTGAGGACCTGGGGTTCCAGCTGGCCTGGAGGTGGGCCAGGGCTAGTGAACCAAAGGTCCTGGGGAGACGACACCCAAAGGGGAAGCGGTTCAGGGAGGTATACTGCCTAGTATAAAGGTGGATGAGACCTCCTGAGGAGAGGAATCCAGGTGGGGTTCAATTAGGAGGATTTTGGGGCCCAGTGTGGGGGCCGGTGATGATAACATCGAGATGCCATCTGTGAGGCTTGGGCTGTGCTGTAGGAGAGGAATGGAGCCGCAGATAATGCCCCCTGGCATCGGGGCAGGAAATGGGCAGCCTCCCACTTAATTACATCATTTTACTAATTAACAACAAGGTTTGGCGGGCGAGAAGGCAGACAGTTAGCGCAGAAACAGGTGGGCGGGCCACAGAGAAGTCGGTCCCGACAAGGCCCCCTGTTACAGCCACCAATGCGATGTTGCAGCTGGTAAAGCAAACAGAACCCTGGCTTTCATCCATAGATGCTTCTCAAGCAAATCTCAGGATGTCATCCTCCCGTCGTACTCGGCCTTGGTGAGGCTGCAGCTGGAGTATTGCATCCAATTCTGGGATCCACAATTCAAGAAGGATGTGGAGAAGCTTGAGAGAGTGCTTGAGTGCTGGCCTGGTATTGCAGTACCTCCAGGCCTGACACTTCCTTTCTGGGGGAGCAACTGCCCGTTTTTTAAGAGCCACACACACACAAAAGGTTCCCATTAGCATGTTTACCCCATATGGGCCATTCATTTTATAGTCATGCTCAGTGTTGGCTGCATTATATCATCTTCATAGTTGGCTCCCATTACTGAGAAGATTCTGCTTTTGGCAGCAGTTTAATGATAGTCAATGTATTTAATGAGATGTTCTTGTATGCAAATGCTGATTGGAAGGAAAAAAACCTCATCTTGCATTTGAGTGTATATATAGAGGCATACAATCAATATGAAAAAATATGTATCTTGCTTTAGTCTGATAACCATCCTCCAGTATGAGATAACTTATTAGTCTAGCCACAGATGAAAGTTGTTCCAGAAACTCAGTCGCCCGTTAAATCTTGGACTGGCATAACCAAGAACCCACTTGGTAATGTCTGTCCATATTGAGTCCTGTGTTGGCATCGCCAACTTTCCTTGACACTTCATGAAGATGACAGTGTGCTGACAATGCTCCATATACAGTGGACAATAGGACTGAGATCCGGACTAGTTTGGGAGAAATTACCAGTACTCATAGTTTAAGATGAACAGAATAAACAGATTTAGGTGCCATCAGTCAAGCAATATGACTCCAATGAAAAGAGATCTTTGCAAATAAACAGAATCTGTTGGCTCTGTGCTGTACAATGTATCAACTAGAGCCATGGGGTCAACCTTTTTGGCAGGTGTGCTGCAAACTTTACCCCATACCCTCCCTGCGTGTCACTCTGGTCCCTTTCCCTGGCCTGCTCTCTTGCTCTGCTTTCTGCTCCCTGCCATGTGCTCCCTGCCTGATCTGCTGCTCTGATTTCTGCTCACTGTCCTATCTACTACTGTGCTCTCTGTTCCCTCCCTGACCTGCTGTGTGCCACACATGGAGATTGCCCATGCCTTTTGTAGCAGTTGTGCCACAGCTTGCCACCCCTGAACTAGAAAATGGAAACTGTCTGAACATCAACCTGGGAGGTAGTGTGGAAAATGGTGAAAGCCACATCCATTGTCATAATTAAAACTACACTGATTAAAAGCATTATATTATGTGGAATAATTCTGTATGGGACAAGGAATGGAGTAGGTGGCACATGGTAGGTCATTTCAGGTGTATATCTGTGATTTTATTGAATTTGAACATGTTCTTCAATATGCTAACAACTGCTTATGAGACAAGGTCAGAAATGGAAGAACTGACAAGCAGTAAGATGCTAAAGAATGCCAACAGAAAGTGTAGACAAGTTCAGTGATTACAATGGAAATTGTGGAGGAATAGTTTTTCTTTTTCATGAATTTTACCTTTAGAGGAAGCTAGCATATTCATCTGAGAGTTTATCTGAGAAAATGTTTAGATATAGTGAATGTGGAACTTGCATAGTGCTCAGGGTAGGTGCTAGGCAGGGGCACAATTTCAACTTTTCTGAATTGTTTCTCTCAACATTAACTTTTTAGAACACCACACAAGCAAAATGAGGGCAGTGTTGCTCAAGGAGGACTGCAGAAAGCTGCTGATGTGCAAATATCTTGTACGATTTCATAGATTTCATAGACGTTAGGGCTGGAAGGGACCTTGGAAGATCATTGAGTCCAGCCCCCTGCCCCAGGTGCAGGAAGTCAGCTAGGGTCAAAGGATCCCAGCAAAATAAGCATCCAAATGTTTCTTAAAGTAGTCCAGAGTAGGTGCTTGCACCACCTCTGAAGGCAGTCTATTCCAGGCCTTGGGGGCTTGGACAGTAAAGAAGTTTTTCCTTATGTCCACCCTAAAATGATCTTGGAGGACTTTGTGACCCTTGGACCCTGTCATCCCTTGGGGCGCTCTGGTGAACAGGCATTCCCCCAGATCCTGATGCCACACCCCTTATATACTTATAGGCTGCCACCAGGTCACCCCTAAGCCTGCAATTTTCTTCATAAGGCCTGTTTTCTTGCCCTGTGATCATGCATGTGGCTCTCCTCTGGACTCTGTCAAGTTTCTCCACATCCTTCTTGAATTGTAGAGCCCAGAATTAGATGCAGTACTCCAGTTGCAGCCTCACCAAGGCCAAGTACAGCAGGAGGATGACATCCTGAGATTTGCTTGGGAAGCATCTATGGATGCAAGCCAGTTTTGCTCACCTTACCAGCTGCGACATCACATTATTATTATTTAATTTCACTTCTCAGGCCAAATTAGCCAAATCAGTTCCAAATTTTAACAACTGAGCAGAGCTCAATTGTTCATGGCTGTGTGGCACTACCACCAGCAAGTATCCTAATCCCCAGACTTTTCAGTTTGAGGCTTCAGATATTCCCAAATCCATGTCAGACATGCTATTATCAAGTCCCAAGCCCAGAAACCTTGGAGCAAAGGTACCACCTAGTCTCACTTGGCTATAGGAGAAAACTAGAGGGAAAGTCTAGGACACATTTTATTTTTTTTTCCTGTCTTTTTTGCATCGGTCCTGGAAGCATTGCTATACCAGGTCAATGCATGGAGTGGATGGAGCAAGCTCCAGTTCCACCACCCAACACCAAAAAGAATCTGCTCAATATAGACCTCCGATGGAGGACATATCAGAGACAATCACCTGCCCGGGGGAGCCCGCCTACGTGGTCACGCTGCTTCCCCTGCCAGGTAAAAAAAAAAAAAAAAAATAGCCAAAGTTTTGGCCAAGCATTTTAAGTCTGTTATAGGTGCAATGGTCTGCAAAGACCACTTGTGTGTGATGCCAAGGCAAAAGATCCATGGAGCCTTGATGCAGCTGTTTATGCACATGATGCAATTGCTAACACAGCAGCTAACACAGACCCCAGGATCAGCAGAGCAGAGATCCCTGGGAATAACTAGGAACAGGAAGGGGTCCTGGCTTACATGGATGACCTCAACACCATAGGCAGAGACAAGTGGTTGGTGGAAAGAGTGTTACAAACACAACCAGGAGAAGTGGCAGGGGCCAAGTTCATTATGAGCAAAAGCACCTGCCTAGTACTGGGTGAACTAGGTAAATTGTTAGCCCTGGGAGGTCTCTGTCCCTCATGAGGGGGTAAAGATCCTTGCGGTGGAGTCTGACTTAGAGCTGACTGGACAGAGGGCACGGAAAAAAACTAAGACCAAAGCTAAACAGAGACTGGGACTATGGAAATCATGCTGCCTGCCAATGGGGGGTGGGGAGATGGCACTCATGAGGTCAGAGTTACTACCAATGCTTCTACACATGACACTAGTCTTCCCCCCGCAGAGCAAGTCATCCACAGAATCCAAAATGGCAAAAGCATCTTCTTCTGGAGCTCCAGATGGGAGAAGGTGGTAAGGACCACACTGTACAAAACAAAACAGTCTGGGGGCAGAGGAATGCCTGCTGTTTCTCTGGGCCAAGTACATGAGCCAGATCTGCAAACTGGCACTGGGGACAGAATCCAAAACAGCCTACTTTGTAAAGTATTTTGCAGGGCAATTACTATGACAGTGGTAGGTGTACACAATAACCAATGTGAACCTATGGACCGTGGAGTCACCATGGTTCTGTGAGTTTCTGAAATGCTTCTGGAACAAATACAACCCGTAAGATGAGGCCCCAGCAACCCTGACAAATCACAGTAAGATGCAAGAGATGGTAAGGGCAAGAGACATTGTGTTACCCATGGACCTACTACCCAGCAACAGCTGTCAGGCCATGTGGGAGTGAATCTTCCACAATGACCTGCAGAAGGAGCACAGGGACTTGAACTGGAATGTAACCCACCAAGAACGCCCCATGTGGGCATGGAAAAACAGTGAAAGCCAGAGAAGCTGCTGGTAGAAGGTAGAAACAATCAATCACCTCCTCTGGTACTTTCCAGTAGCCTAGCTGTTCCATTCAGAACGATGGCTGCAAAATGGGAACAAATATGGTGAAAGAACTATTGGTGCATCTGCCAACAACTGTCACTCTACTTCAAGAATTTGTGGAAGAACACTCCCATCAAGGTACAATCAAGTACTGGATGTTCTATTTGGAAGTAGTGAATACTCTCTTGTGCTTCATCAGAACTGATCATGAAGGAAACTGGCATAAGCATTTATGTGCCTTTGAAGAAGCGCTTCCACTGATACCTGTGCATGATCATACCAGTTACACTAGATGGGGTCTGTAACAGGGAACATTAGCCCTGTCACCAAAAGGCAGGTCCACCCCTTTAAGGCCAGAACTTTCTGGGCATGGAGTGGTGGTAAGGAAGAGGTTAAAAGCTGAGCCTGGCCAGCTAATCAGCTGACTGGAAGGGGCAGGCCAGGACTATAAAAAACCTGGGCAGAGTGGTGGTAGCTGAAGGGGAAGGGGTGCTGTTTAGAGCTCCCTGGAGAGGCTTGGTGAGAGGTCCAAAGGTGGGAAGAGGGGAACTATGGGAGCCTTGGAGAGATGGCAGCCGCACCACAGCAAGGACTGTAGCTGACAGTAGGGAGCTGAAGTGTAAGCTGACATGCTGCTTTTCTTGATCACATTTGCTGGTGGCAGTTATTACCCACAGATGGGACTGTTTGTTTGGGTTTTTTTCTTCTTGATTATTGAATAACACTGGTGGTATGGATGAGGCTATTAGGAGAAGGAGGCCTCATTTTTGGGGCTCACTTCAGAGTGGTGACCCCAGCACCAGTGAGGGTGCAGCTTTGGGGGGCACAGACCCCAGTGCCAGTGGGGGCACAGGATTTTGGGGTGCACTGACCCTGGTGCCTGAAGGCACTGTCTTAAAACGCTGGGTAGGCCTGGTGCACCTGAGGTGCAGTTTTTGTTTTGTTTTTTGTTTTCTTTGGACTGGGAGGGTGCAAGTTCAGTGCCATCCCCTGGCCTTGAATTTGCGATCCCCTAGCTGCGGGGCTGGTGGCTATGCCTCTGGGCCAGGGCGGCTGGACTTCCAGTTGGAGCAGGAAAGGGGGCCACGAGCCTCAAGACACTGGGAACAGGCTAGGGCCCTGGAGCCAAACCCTGTTTAGTGGGTTTAGACGGGGAGGCCTAGCTAAAGAAAGACAGAGGTCAGGCCTGTGGAGGCAAAAGGCCCAACATAAAAAATACAATAGGCAGTCTTCCGCTCATAAGAACATCAACATAATAATTTCCATCAAGACATGGCAGGAAAATAGAGGGCAGGACATCAGAACTTCAAAGAAGACTCCAAGGGCGCCCCATGTAAGGCACGCCTTACCAGGGAAGATGGCGCTGGGGAGGGCAACCTGTTACAGGGTCCAATATATCTTGAATGGATGAAGGATTTAGCAAATTTTGCTCCTACAGTGTATGCTGAGTTCCTGAAAGGAGGATTTGGCATCAAAACAACTTATCTCCCATTTGAAAACATTTCAGCTGACCAGACAATAAAGCATGTCAATGTCTGCAAAATTGCAGGTGGCATGGTAAATGTAACAGACAGACTGGGACTCTCTTGTTACTTTAAGAGAAAAGCAGAAGGGGCACTGCTGGCCAGGCAGGGTGCAGCTGCTACAGGTTGCCATAGTTACCAGTTAATGTGATCAATTAGCAGGCACCTACAGGCAGCCTAGGACAGTCTTCTGACCCAAGGGGTCAAGGCCCTGGGAGGCATATAAGCCCAGGGCCTGAGCTAGCAAGGTAGTCTAAGCCTGCAAGCCACACAGGCAGGAGGAGCTCTTGGCCAGGGAATACTACATGTACTGCTATACCGCCTTGGATCCCCAGTGAGGCTCTGGGAGCTCACAGGGATATAACCTAGAATTGGGAAGTTATCTTGACGCTAGAGGTGAGGGAATGTTGTCCCCTTTAAAGGGGCAGAGGGCTGCTTTCCCATTTGTGTTAATGTTGGTGGGCCTGGAAGGGAGAGTATATGTTATAGCTTGGGGGCCCACTGTTTGGTTACAGTTTATACCGGTGGTTTGGGTTCAGACTGTGAGAGATAGTATTTGGAGGTCCCATTAGTACCCTAGGGACACACAATTGCCTTGAGCCCTGCCAAGCAAGTACTAAGCTCAGAGCAGGGCAGACCATAGGCCCACAAAGCCCAGACAGGGGACAAGGGCCCAGAGCCCAACAGGGGCACAGACAGACAGGGGCAAGGTTCCTGGTGCCCAGACTGAAGCCAAGGGCCCATCAGACAGGGGCCAGAGGCCCAGTGCCTAAAAGGGCTAAAGTAGAGCTAGTGCCTCAAAGCAAGTCCAATACAGTGGACCTGGGCTAGAAGGCCCAGCCAGAGGAAGGGGACAGGGACCAAGGAGGCTGAAGCCCCATCAGGAAACGCTGACAATACAACAACACCCACAAGGCTTGGGGCATGGTGTAGGGAAGGAACAGAGCCATGCAATTAGTTCTTAGAGCTAATTAAGTTAGGCACTTAAGGTACCCTGCAGAGGCACAGTCAGGCCAAGAGAGCCCATTGAGCCTGAGGGTGTAGTCAAGACCAGTGGGGTGCAGGGGAACCCTGGTGGGGATTTGGCTGGACTGGGGTTCACACTAAGGCCCGTGGGCAGCCTCCCTTTTAATCCCATAATTACATCAAGTCACGGCGGGCAAAATGGAGGGAAGGGCACCCCAGAGGCAGAGTGGGGCATGATTGTAGAGCTACCAGGGGACATCACAGCCACCCCTGGGGCCCCAATGTACTACAATAAACATAAGATGCAATGAATCAGATAGACAACTATGAAAGATGAACTACAATAAAAGAGGTCACCTGAGATGGTAAATCAAATAGTTGTGATCAATACAACAATATCCTTCAATCATAACAAAAGACAAAGGACACAACTGAAACAAGATTACAATGATGTCACCTGCTATAAGAGCAGTTGAAAAGGTTTCACTTGTTTAAGGTTTCCAACAGTGAGCTGTTATGTATCTATACGTGAGATGTTATACTAGAAGACACTGCATTAGACATTCTTAAGGCACATGACAAATAAAGAGTAATCATGAACACCGTTATCCAGAATCATCTTACTGCAGATCCTACCAAAAGCTTCTATGCAAACATACCCAAATCAAAATTGAAAACCTCCAAGTATGTAAAATCAAGTATGAGGCAGCACAACAAAATGAAGCAGATGCAGAACGCAAAGGAGGTCCAGCAAAGGCTACTTGTAGTGGTTGCACCAAGTAGAAGGTTTGAAGTGCACACTCTTCTACAGCACCAACTATCTAGATACTCTCCATCACTTTTTAAACTTAACAAATCACTCAGTGCGGCTGACAAAGCAGGCTTGTCATGGATCTTGACTGGAAATAAAGCAATAACTGTTCTACCAGACGCTACTTCCAAGAAATCAGCTGTTATTATCAATGGCATGGGTCTTGTACAGAGAATAGGAAAGCCTAAAACTGCATGAACATTTGGAGATTTGGCTGAGTCCTTTGTGCAACAAGTGTTTGCCAACTCTTCATCACATGTGATTGAGTTGATGTTGTCTCTGATTGATACATATCACCATCCATAAAAGCAGGCACAAGCCAATTAAGGATTCAAACTACAGAATCATTAGCAGGAGATCTCTTCTGTTAATTTTTTAAGTGAGGAGCTTTTTACAGGATCATGCCAGTGTTTCCCAAGTGAAGGAGTGCTCATTGTTAGTGGCTTCAAAGATGAAAAAACAGAGCACTTTATCTCATGTGCTATTTCATAAGTGCATTCACAACAAAAAGAGCCAGACACAAGAATGCTCTTACACAGCGAACATGAAGTCAGTCAGGGATACTCCTCTCCAGTATTCTCCTGTGATCTCACAGATGCACATAATCTCGCGCCTAAATTTGGATTAAGAGAAGCAATCCACTAAGATTCATTCCGGTTCATGATATTGTGCCATGATTGCCTGTGTAGCAAAACCCCCACTTTTTCTTTATATGACAGATACGCATTCCCTTCTCTTCCCCAATTATTTCTGGCTTTTCTTTCTTTCCCTCTCTATTCCCTATAGACAAGCATAGGTGAGCTCAGACTTAGGATAAGCTTTAACATTTTTATTTCGCTAGCAAATTTTTGGTTTTGGATATCCACTGTTTTATATTGTATTATTATTATTACATTTGTATTGATTCTTACTGTTGTATATTGTATTATTATCATTTTTGTATTTTTATTGTTTCATATGGAAATTGTATGCTTTAGGCCTGTGTTTGTAAGTGAACCAAAGTAATGTCAAATTTCCATTTTGTATGTCAAGTCTCCATCTCATGTCATCTGCCCAGGCATCCCCTGTGTCGTAACTGTATGAGTCACCTACCCCTCCCATGTAAATTGGTTCCCAGATGAATAAGAGTGATTGGGAATGATTGAAATACAGTGGTAGCAGGCCTCTACTGAATGCCCTGTAATGACTGAGCCATCACTTCACATTAATTCATCCAGGAACCACGAACCTCACCCAGGAACGGAGAGAAGAACCCAGCATTTGAAAGACAAAAGACCCTGCAGAACCAGCAACTCTACCATTGTACCCCACCATTACAGACACCCAAAACTGCACATCCCTGCATGGAGCACACCTGCTCAGTATGCCAGGAGTTGACCCTTCCCTGGGCATGCCTTCTGTCACTACAGTCACACAAGGTCTGCCCCTATAAAAGGGGCAGTGAAGACAGACCCAGTGGGATGCCCTCTCCATCTGAACCAGCACCATACCACATCACCTATCCACCCAGAGGCCATGCCGACAGCCCCCCTCTGGACAACATCTACTGGACGATGACCCTTTCCAGCCTGGATAGGTAGCTATCACCCCCAACCTCCTTTTCAACCAAGGACTTGGACTCTGCTTCTCTTCCCTACCTGGACTCCAGCCCTTCAACTGAGTCTCTTTCTCCTGCTGCCATTGTGAGTGTGTGTGTGTGTGTGTGTGTGTGTGTGTGTGTGAGAACCAATAACTTCACGGGGCTGTGTAGTGTGTTGTCTGTGTAATAAAACTGTTATTTGGACCCCTAAGTTGGGTTTTGCTTTACAGTGGTTTGGCCCTGCTCCAATCTCTGCTCCTCGTCCCTCTAACTTCTGTCTCATTTCTCCCTTTCCTGCTTCTGGCTCACTGCCACCTCCAACACCTGTCCTGAGCTCCTCTCTGCCTCCAAACCCCCTGTCTTTTTGCCACTGTCTTATCCCTACTGCCTTTTCCTTTTCCCCTGACCAACCAGGTTTCTGCCTCAGTTTCTTTCCTGGCTGTCTCCCCCTTGCCACCACTTATCTGCCCCCTCCCCCCCCACAATATCTCAGCTGTCTGCCTCAGTTTCTAGCCCCTATCTACCTTAAGTAAACCCAAGCCTCAATTCCTCAGCCAGCTTCTCTGTAGTCCACCAGTTCTAATCCCAGTTTGGGAAACTTTCACTCCGTACACTTTAACTCTTCTCTCTCAGCTGAACCTTCCCCCAAGTATCCCAGGTACCCCAAGCACACATATACACAGTATACCATCCAAGTTAAGAACTTAGCTGTGTGTATGTGTAGGTGGGTTGTATGTGTGTGAACTGGTGAGTGTGTGTGTGTATATATGGTATTGTGTGCATGATGTACGAATTAGTGATCTGTGCCTAACTTTTGGAGTGTATAGTGTATGTGCTTGAATTGGTGATAGGTATGCATGTGCCTAGGCTGGTTTGGATGTGTATGTGCCTGAGCTGGTAATGTTTGTGTCTGTATGTACCTAATTGATTTGTGTGTTTTGTATATATGCAATTGTCACACCCTGCTGTGTAACAGCACAATCTTGAGATCCTGAGAGTTGGGCTGACCCCACAGGGCTACACCTGAGCCATTCCATGCATCTCTAATTGGATTCCACACTGTCACTCGTGTGACATCATCAGCCTGTTCAATGGTCACGCTGAGAAAATTACTTGGAAAGTGTTCATTCAACATTCACATCTATTGGCAGGTCTAGGAAGTAAGCCTGATATTGATAAGGGTTTGTACAGTTGCATACAAAAGTTGGTTGCATTGCTGTATCAGCCATCAACATCTTTGATGACCCTTTTAGATGTTAGGGTGAAATTATTCCATCAAGGAAAAGCTCTGGATATACATCCGTCTACATATGACTCCCTTGTGTGCCACGTACATAGACCTAATAATCTATGTCTTGTTCTGAAAAGTGCACTTGAACCTAATCCACCATTGTCATCTCCTGACCACTGTGGATAGTTATGTTCCTAACATAAACACGCTTGAACCATTACCAGCAGAATACCTTTGGATAATTAGTTGCAAGTGCAAGAGGGAATGCTGGGGACCAACACACTCATGAAGCTGGTGAATGCACGGTGCACTCCCAGCTGCGAGTGCCATGAGACAGCATGATGCAACCTTTATAATAGCTACAGAGATTCAGAAATGGATTCAGAAACTGATTCAAGTGATGAAGAGATCTGAAAACCTGCAATTACCCATTTTATTAATGTTATATACACCATTGTATTACCATTGGATTAGACCATTCTAGTCTCCTATTGCCTCAAGAGGAACATATGCCTGTATGTTTCATTGCCATTGAGTTGTGTATTATTAATATCTGACTTATTCTCATTCTGAAGTTAAAAAAAAAGTCTTCTTCAATACAACTTGAACAAGTAGGCTAGCCTGAATTATAACGTACTGTAGGCCTGCTATGAAGTTTATAGTGATAGAATTTGTGAGGTTTTTATATTAAAGTATTGGTTACTAGGTTTTTTAATTACATTATGTATTTACTCAATGTGTCAGCCATCTTGGAATCCAATATGGATACCGTGACAAAAATATGATAATTGATCTCCTTGTTCAAACAATGTTGACTTCGTCAACAGAATTAATTTTCTAACCCTAGTGGGGGCTGAAATATGACCAAAACATGAATTCACAGAAGCCATCTTGGATTTCAATATGAGGCTATATGCACTACGTGCCAGATTGGCAACATAACTTTTCTGAAACCTGTACAGGAAACCTATACATGAAAACACACTGTTCCCACTTCTGTCAGTAAGTTGCCTATGACAACAAAATCCAGAGACCTTATTGGTCAAGTTATACCGTACTATCTTTTCTTCCTGACTGCCAGCAGCCCAGGTTCAACAGGAGCGGTCAACAACACCTCTGCCCAGGCAGCATCCAGAGACCATCGTGTTACAAACCTAGAGGGTTGTGGGGTGTCTTGCATGATTTCTCGAGTTTGCTTTGCTGATATGGCTTATGTAGTCTCTGCATAAAGGTACTGTCAAACTCCATTTAGCCTGGTCGTCTTTATGTTTATATGCACTGCAGTATTTTATATAAAATGTATTTCTTGTATGTTGTAATAAGGTCAAGAATGCACAGTACAATAATAACTTTCAAATAGTAAACAATGTGTTTCTCTGACACCTAGGAAAGACTTCAAGCCTAAGTGGCTGCAGAGCAGTTATGGCTTAGAATTAGCTGACTTGATTTATTTACTTGCTTCCCTTGCAATGTGCTCTGAAGCACAAGAGTCAGACTCTGACCAAACATGATGAACTTACATTTTAAAAGGGACTTAAGAATAAAACCTGGCTAGCCAACCTATTGGGGGGAAACAAGTGAGAGAGAATAGTATGAGGGCATTGGATTAGCATGTTGGAAAGATGCACATATTTCCCTGGTCTTAATGAAACCAGGACAGATTTCTGCTCTGGCAAACTTGCAGTTTTTGGGGAGCAAGAAGTTCGGTGCATAAGGTGGGTTTCCTAACAAACCAATAGGTAACATATATGAATAGCAGATGGGAAGCCATACTTAAGCTGCTTTGATAACATTACTTTAGAATCCCTGGGATACAAGAGACACTGGAGTAAAGAAGCTGTCAGGACTGGGGAAAAACTAGAGGGGCTATAAGGGGGGGTGGAAGGTGGGAAGGGGAAGAGAAGGGACACAAAGGCAGTCTGCATGATTATAATGGGTACAGGAAACAGAGACAAGCACATGGGCTTGAGAGCGCACAGATGTGCAACTGGAGTTATTGCAAGGGGATGATGACGGCTAACTGAAGATGTGTGTTATAGACAATCGAGTGAACTGTTTTGGTCACAAGACAGGACCTATGGTAAAAGTATAGGTGTATAGATATATGTATTAATTTAAATATATACTTAAAAAAATGGCTGTCAGGAGAACTTGCAGGAGGCAAGCAGGGAAGTTGGAGACAGAAGCTACTGTCTAACCTGTTGAAACTGGCTAGGGACTGCATCCTTGCATTTAAGGTGCAGGGTAAGAAAAGGTTATTGTTCTAATATTTTCTTTTGTTTGTTTATTCCCATATCCCTGTCTGTATTTCAACATATTTACTGATTTCTTATGCTTTTGTTTTATACGAAAAAACCCTTTTTTGTTATGTCTTTACCCACTTATTTTCAGTATTAAATGTGATTCCAGAGCATTTGATCATACAGACTTGCCCATTGTATGGAAAAGGGGATCCATCCTTTCTGAGTGGTAAAATCCTCTCCACTAAGGGCTGGCAAGGCCTGAGCAAGACAGGTAGGGCTGAGGCACCACAAGCCAAGGAGCTGGCCTCTGGCACATCTCAAATGGTCCTCAGTGACCAAGCAGTAGAAAGCAGAGAGGGATTTGGGGCACGAGGGCACCCCAAAGGTATGGAAGCACCCTAGGAGTGTGTTTCAGAGGTGCACCCAGGCTGCATCTGGGGTTAAGCCATGTCTGACTTAGTTTTCTGGAAGTATATCCCTATATGGTGGTTAGATCTTCTCCTGTGAATAGGATTTGAGTCACCTCAGAGTGAAGAGGGCTTAAAGCCTGGCTTCCTGCTTAATGGACTCATACCCTTACCACTAGACTAGACTATTATGCAGGAGATGGGCAGAAACTGCATAGTGCTTTTGAGTGAAAGACTGTAGGGTTAAGTACTGAACTCAATACCATCGGCATGTGTTAGGGCAGCTCTGAGCACAGCTAAAGGATCTGAAGACTTGGACACCTCCCTGCCTCCACTTTGGATAATAGCAGATTGGGGGGCATGTGGCCCCCCCCAGATGGAAGGCAGCGTGGGTGGCTGCAACAGTGGTGCGGGAGGGAGTGGGGCTGGGGCAGGCACTGCACAGCCAGGGCGGGATATGGGATGTAGCCATAAGTGGTTTGTCTGGTGGGGCGCAGAGAGGAGGGGCATGCACCCCAGGAGGGCATATGCCTCCAGATCTGCAAGTGGAGCAAAGGTGGGCTGCTGCTGTGAGCTGGGGTTGGGGATGCGCCAGGCTTTTCCCAGTGGGGGGCTAGGCTGTGCTGCACTTGGGGTGGGCAGCAGCACTGCTGGGAGAGAGGCTGGTGGGGGGAGGGCTGCAGCCATCTGAGAAGCCACCGTAGCCCCCCGACCTCCGCCAGCACTGCCACCATCTGCCCCAAGTGCAGCATGGCCCAGCCCCCTCCAGGAAGAGCCCAGCATAGCCCCACAGCCCCAGCCCGCATCAGCAGCCCTTCCTGCCCCACGTGCAAATCCTGGAAACATGGCCTCCATGCATTCCCAGAGTGCATGCAGCAGTGGGAGCCTCCCTTTCACCTCCCCGCACCGGGTGCACCCCCAGACAAGCCACTTGCAGCTGTATCCCACGTCCTACCCTGCCCTGGGTGTGCAAGGCCTGCCCCAGCCCCACTCTCTCCCTCACTGCTGTGGTGGAGGTAGATCAAGGCCCCAGCAGGGAGGGAGGGAGCAGGGCACAGGCAGGAGCAGGGGCTGGGATGAGTTGGGCCTCGGCTGGGCCAGGTGGTGGGACAAGCAGAGGCGTGGGGGGCATGTGTGTCCCTCCCCCCCCACAATCTGTGTGCGGGGTGCAGGCAGCTGCCATAACATGCTGGTCTTTGCTCCCTGATGCAGCTGCCCAGCAACCCCTGCCCACCTGGCAGTGGGATGCACATTGGCATCACACAGCTCTCAGGGCAGCGGGGCTCAAAGCTCCGCACACAACAGCAGCCACCTCTGCCCCACATGCAGACTGAGGGGACATGTACCCCCTGGCCTCTGCTTGTCCCACCACCCATCCCAGCTGAGATCCCACTCACCCCAGCCCCTGCTCCTGCCTGTGCCTTACTCCCTCCCTCACTGCTGGGACCTTGATCTGCCCTCCCTCCCCCACAGCTCTTTTCCTTCCTGCCCCTTGTCCCACAGTGGGTGGCATGTGGTAGATCTTGGGTTGGACTTTAATTCAAAAAGTGATCTCATACTTAACTAGGTTGGAAACCACTGATTTAAACCATACTTCTGCAATTTTGCAGTCCATTATTCTCAGTAATCTCTCTCTTATTTCACAGCCCTTCAGACTGTTTTTAGTTCTAACTAAAAACCTTAACTCAGGCATGGTAATATTAACTCATCTGTAGAAACAACTGAGTGAAATACTGGAGGCACTGTCAAGATGCTTAAGGTGGCAAGATTTTGTTTTAAGAATCTGAATGAGAGGGGTACATTTAACTACAAGGACTACAGGACTAATGAGTAAATGACACAATATCTTGTGACTGCTATGACTATTTTGCCTAGGTAGTTGCTGGGTTTTTTAATGTTATATATAACGTAGCAAATTAGTGCACATTCTAATAATGATACTTGTTTTTGCTTTGATCTTATAGTGAATAATAGTGCTATGCCCCTAGTCAACTAGTGAAGCATCTAGTTATTCCTTAACTAGAAAAATATGCTTTGTGCTATAAGGGATGATGTGCCACACCATCTGCACCCCCCTTTTCCAAAATCCTAGATTGGGGTAGGCAATGTTTTTTGGCTGGAGTCCTGAAAAACCCACAATGCCTACCCTGGGAGGTGCTGGAGTGCCGGCATGCCAGAAAAACAAAATGAGGGTAAGGGGTACATGGCAGGATGCCCTGTTTGTGCCCCTTGCCCCCCACCCAAAGCCCCTGTCCCCCAGCCCTGCTCGTACCCTGATGCCCCTGCCCGCCAGGCCTGCTGCCCCTTGGCCCCCAGCCCAGGTTCCGTGGCTATCAGCAGCTACCCAGAACCTGGACCAGCTGCAGCCAGAAGGCTGCAAACAGCTACTGGCCTCCAGCTCCAGCCCCAACCCTAGCTGCCTCCCAGACCCGGCCCCAGGCTCTGGGGAGGCAGTAGATACCGATGATGTTCCCTGCTGTGATGCCCTCACACACACTGCACTCCCAGCCCTCCTGCCCTCCATTGGGCCCTCCCGAGCACAGCGTGTGCAACCCAGAGTGGCAGCGCACAGAGGGACCGCACAGGGAAGCTGCCCGCTGCTGCAAGCTCTGCGCTGCCCTGCCCGGGTCACACTTGCCCTGTTTGCACAGGAGCAGCGTGGGCAGCACACAGGGTTGAGTCCCTCACTGCTGCCCCCGCCTGCAGGGTAAGTGTGACCAGAGCAACAGGGAGCTCAGAGCTACAAGCAGCTTTCTGCACCCCTGCTGCTCTGGGTTTTACATGTTGTTCTGCAGAAGCAGTGGCAAGAGCAGCACAGTGGGGAGCATCACTGGTATCTGCTGTCTCCCCGAAGCCCAGGGCTGGATTTGGGGCTGGGAGGCAGCTGAAGCCGGGAGGCAGCAGTTGTTTGCAGCCTCCCAGCTGCAGCCGGCCCAGATTCTGGGTAGCTGCTGATAGCCACAGAGGGGCTGCTTGGAGCAGGACTTCCATCCTCCCAGCTGGCTACTGGGAGCAGCCCAGGCTCCATGGCTATCAGCAGCTACCACGAACCTGAGCCGGCTGCAGCCAGGAGGCTGCAAACAACTGCTGCCTCCCCTCCCCAGCCCTGGCTGTCTCCCAGCTCTGGGTTCCAGGAAGACAGCAGGTGCTGGCACTGTGCCCGTTGGGGCCAGGGGCGTGGGCAGTGTGGGGCTGAGCCGGAGCCCACTGGCAGCGAGGGGCTATGGCTGCAGGGCTGGGGCCACACAGCAGCATGGGGCTGGAGCTGGGGCCCACAGGCAACAGGGAGCTGGGGCTGGGGCTGGGGCTGGGGCCCAGCCATGGGCAGCATGGACTTGGGGCTGGGGTGGGGCTGGAGCTGGGGCCAGGGCCTGCTGGCAGCATGGGGCTGGGGCTGCAGCTGGGCTGTTGCTAGCACCAGGATGGAGCCGGGGGCAGCACTGGGCTGAGGCTGGGGCCGTGCAGGGCTGGCGCCTGTGGCAGTGGTGTTGCTGGCTGGTGCTGGGCCTGCACATGGCTGGGGCCTTCGGCAGTGCCGGGGTGGGGCTGGGTCCTGCGCAGGTCCATGGCCCCAGCCCCATCCTGACACTGCCAACGGCCTCCACCTGGCAGTGGCACTGTGCTGGGGCCCGCGGTGGTGGTGAGGGCTGGGGCCAGGCCCGCCAGCAGCTGGTACCACCACTGCAGCTGGGGCCTGCGGAGGCCCTGGCCCCATGCTGACACTGATGCTGATGACACCTGGGCCCAGCAGCAGCACTGGGCTGGGGCTGGCAGTGGCGGCGAGGGCTGAGGCTGGGCCTGCCAGCAGCATGGGCCAAGGCTGGGATGGTTGGCAGGACCAGGATGCAGCTGGAGCCTGCACAAGTCCAGGCCCTAGCCCAGCAGCAGCTGGGGCCAGTGGTGGTGGTGCTGGCTGGGGCCAGGCCCGCCAGCAGCATGTGGCTGAGGCTGGGGCTGTCTGCAGCGCCAAGATGGGGCCGGGGCCTGCGCTCATCCGCAGACCCGGGCCCTGGCCTCATCCCTGTGTTAGAAATAGAATATTGTTAGAAATGCACAGCTTGCATCTTGCACCTGATAAGAAAGAGATACTGCCAAGGACTTTTTTCCTCTCCCAGCCTTGCTACAGCCTTTCTCATGCTAATTGCAGTTTCTCCCCCATCCTCTCCCTAGTCTTTCTCATACATATTGCAGGAGCCAGAATTCAATTATCTGTGTCCTTGAAAAGCGGGGGGGGGGAGTAAACTCTTGGTGACCTATTGTAGTTTCTGAGCATGCTTAATTAGCTGATGCATATTTACTTCTCTGCCCTGCATACTTAAGTAGTTAATTATACTATACATGCGATGTATGTAGTGATGTAACCACATGTATGCTTGTATGAAACGGAAGTGATCTGTAAGAGTTCCTGTTTCTGCACACGTGCCCAGGAGGGAGAAGATAAATACTGCCTGCAAAATTCCTTTGTTGGTTCGGAGTAATCTGAGTTCTTGACTCTGCTCTGACCCTATTTGCAAATACACCTTTTGTGCCATCTAATGTATGTGTGTCTGTGATTTTTTTGCAGGCCTCCAGAGAAACGAACCGCTTTATGCATCACCTGCATTGCAGACGGCCCCAGCCCAGCAGTGGCGCTGGGGTGGGGCAGGCAGTAGCAGTGCAGGCCAGGGCCTGGCCTGCCAGCAGCGCATGGCTGGGGCCAGGCCCACTGGCAGTGCCAGGATGGAACCCCGGCCTCAGCCTTGGCCTCATCCTGGCACTGCCGATGGGCTCAGCATGTGGCCAAGGCAGTCTGTAACACCGGGATGGGGCCAGAGCCTGTGCAGGTCCATGGCCCTGGCCCCATCCCGACACTGCAGACGGCCCCAGTCCAGCGATGGGGCCAGGCCACCGGCAGCACATGGCTGGGCCCAGCCCCACGGCAGTGATGGTGCCGGCTGGGGACGGGCCCGGGCACAGGGCCCACAGCAGCGATGGGGCTGGGCCGCCAGCAGCACGTGGCCAGGGCCAGGGATAGGGCCCTCAGCGGTGATGGTGCCGGCTGGGGCCTGCCAGTGGCACAGGGCCAGCAGCACAGGGTTGGGGCCAGGGCCATCAAGGCACTGATGTAGCCAGCGATGGGGCCCGCAGGGGGGCCAAGCTAGGGCTGGGGCCAGGGGCTCTTATCTGGCCAGTGTGGTCAGCGTGTTCCGGGGCCTGGGTCCGGCAGTGGCAAGTCTGGCTAAGTAGGGGTCAGCAGCAGCACAAGGCTGTTTCTGGGCAGCCATGTGCTGGTCAATCTGGGCACGCCGCTTCCCGCCTGTTGGGGTGGGAAGCAGCCCACGTCAGTAAAAACCATGCTGCCTGACACATTTGGCACACATGCTGCTGCCGGGCCCAGGTTGCCGATCCCTCTCCTAGATCCACCCGTGGTAAGAGGCATTGTGGCTGCTGATGCTGTTGCCCTGTGAGGTGAGGCCAACTCTCAGGATCTCAATATTGCGCTGTTAGACAGGAGAGTGTGACACAATTGCATATATACAAACACACACATCAATTAGGTGCATGCACACAGACACACAAACACACACTACCAACTCAGGCACATACACATCCAAACCAGTCTAGGCACCTATCACCAATTCAAGCACGTACACTATATACCCCCAAAATTAGACAAAAATCAATTGTTCATACCCACACACTCAGTACACATACACAGATCACTAATTCGTATATCATGCACACAATGACATATATATACACACACACTCACCAGTTAACACACATACAACCCACCTACACATACACACAGGTAAGTTCCTACCTTGGATGGTACAATATGTATGTGTGTGCTTGGGTACCTGAGATACTTGGGGGAAGGTTAAGGCAAGAGAGAGAGTTAAAAAGCAGGGAGTGAAAGTTGCCAGAATCAGTGGACTAGAGAGAAGCTGGCTGAGGAACTGAGGCTTGGGTTTACTTAAGATCAAGTGGCCCCAGGGTTACTTAAGGTCACTAGTGCAAGGGGAAAAAAAGCCTGGTGGCAAGGAGGAAACAGCCAGGAAAGAGAGAAACAGAAACCTGAGAGCTTGGGGCTGAAAACTGAGGCAGATAGCTGAGATATTGCGAGGGCAGATGAGTGGTGGCAAGGAGAAGACAGCCAGGAAAGAAACTGAGGCAGAAAACCTGGGAGCTCAGGGGAAAAGGCAGTGGGGATAAGACAGTGGCAAAGAAACAGAGGGTTTGCAGGCAGAGAGGAGCTCAGGACAAGTGTTGGAGGTGGCAGTGAGGGAGAAATGAGACAGAAGTTAGAGGGGTGAGGAGCAGAGATTGGAGCAGGGCCAAACCAATGTAAAGCAAAACCCAACTTAGGGGTCCAAATAACAGTTTTATTACACAGACAACACACTACACAGCCCCATGAAGTTATTGGTTCACACACACGCACACCAGCACTCACAATGGCAGCAGGAGAAAGAGACTCAGTGGAAGGGCTGGAGTCCAGGTGGGGAAGAGAAGCAGAGTCCAAGTACTTGGTTTAAGAGGGGGTGGGGGACGATAGGTACCTACCCACGCTGGTGGAAAGGGGTCCTTGTCCAGTAGGTGTTGTCCAGAGGGGGGGGTCGCTGGCAGGGCCTCTGGGTGGATAGGTGATGTGGTAAGGTGCTGATCCAGATGGAGAGGGCATCCCAAGGAGTTAGTCTTCAGTACTCACTTTTATGGGGTAGACTACCTCTGATCTCCTATGGGGGAGGGCCTTTTCAGGCAATGTCAGTCCTGTTCCAGAGGGTTTCCAGATGTTCATACTGAGCATGTGCAGCCTGGCACAATGGTAGGTTGCCCCATCTTTTGTTTCTTGAATGCTGAGGGTGGTTCCAATGGCTGGGTTGTTCATCCAGGTATTCATGTTGATGGTTTGATCATTCAGAAGGAGCTATTTTTAGATCTACTGCCATTGTCTCTCAAGCACCCTCATTCATCCCCATTCATTCAGGAACCAAGTTACATAGGAGGGGTAGGCGTGAGTCATGGGTTACACAACCAGGCCTGGGAACAGGATGGAGACTTGACAAACAAAAAGGAAACTTGACATGACTTATGCTAACTTACATATGTAGGCCTAAATCATATAGTATCAGTAAAACAGTAATATAGAACAGTAAAAATCAACATAAACATAATAATTATACAATATAAAGAAGGAGAAAAAAGAAAACAATTGCTACCAAAATAAAATGCTGAAGCTTATCCTACATCTTAGCTCACTTATACTTATCTATAGGGAATAGAGAGGGAGAGAACAAGTCAGAAATGTTTGGGGAAGGGGAGGGAATGCATTTTAAATGTAAAAAGAAAAAAGAAAAACAGTTTTGCTAATGCAAGCGCATATTGGATCACACATTGCAACTTCTGGACTTAAATTTTGCCTAAATTTTGTTTCAGTGCCTATTTAACCAATGCAGACTGAGTCCACAGACTGTTGCCTCTTATGCCCATAGACTGACTGGTCCCTGATCCATTCCTACTCATCCATCCTCACCCTCCAGCTTCCCTTCAGGGCTCCTGCTTCCTTTCTCCTTTGCTCTCCTGTAAACCTTCTCTTCATATTCTGCCTCTTCATTCCACTGTGACCACTTTCTTCTTTTCTCCTTCACACCCCCCCCCACGTTATCCCTTGTAGTGTGTCTCTCTGCTCCCCGTTATTATGAGCATCAGAGGCTGCCAATGCAAAGCCAGGCAACCTCCTCCATTTAGAAACAGAGGTAGGAAGCTTGGCCTGTAACAGCTGCTCCATCAAATACACTCATGTAGAAAGGAAAGAGAGGGAATATAAAATGGAGGGAGAAGCCTGTGGATATCTGTGGTGGGCAGGGGAGACACCAAGGAGTTCAGGCCCAAACTGCATTTGTAGGGTTTGAGGTCTCTAAGAGCAGCTATTCACAACCAGAACACCACCGCACCCTGGGGTGCCTGGAGAGCCTTGCAGAGGTGCCAGGCACCAAGGGGCGCACACCCTAAATCAAGGTCTCAAAGAGCAATGCACAGCACTAGGAAAGGAAGAGTGGCTGGGGGGCTTTCTGGGGAAGGGAACAATCCCTTAGTATTTTTTGCACAGTATTATGTGGCAGGCAAAACACCATGTCTCAGGGTCCAAGAAGGCAGTTTTCCATAAGCCCTCCCCGGGTTGACTGTTCTTCTGCCGTGGTTTAGTACTTGCTGAGGTGCTGGGCTCAATGCCCATTTTATGGCAACAGGAGGCTCCTCCCTAGCCTACTCCTGTGGCCCTATGGCTGAGGGCAGGCGAAACTCAGGGGCACGTGCATCTCAACTCTCCCGGCTTGGGCCTGCAAGTGGGATACCCACCAAAAGACATTGGAAATATCTGAAGCCTGTAGTGGGGGTGGAGGATGTCCGCCGGTACTAGGCTCACTTATGGTTCTGGACTGACTCACGGATTTGGACTTAATTTGGCTTGCAACAGGAAAAAATTCTTTAAAAAAAATGTTTTTGTACAGTGAAAAGACGAGGGGAAAGGACAAACAGGCGCTTCCCAAGGGGGG
>NW_017728943.1:61074936-61118145 GCF_001723895.1 Crocodylus porosus
CTGCTGTTAAGACACATTTGTCTGGGATGTCATGCGCCTTGCTGGGTTTTTTTTTTTGTTTTTTTTTTGTTTTTTTTAAGGTGAGGTAGTTTAGGAAGGTCTGCTGTTGTAGATTGAGCTCTCACCCTCACGCTAGGTGGGGGAAAGGGTATTGGGTAGACACAGCCTCACAACTCATTCTTAGTCATTTAAATGTTAGAAGGATAGCTGAGGTAAACTTACAGCAAGCAGTAATGTTTAGGGTCATCTGTTAGTCCAGCTGTGGTGGTAGCAGGGAAACCAGTCTACTTTCCTGTTCTCCATTTGTCAGATGATTTCTGCCAGGAAGAGGATTGGGCCAGTGCTCCTCACATGGTCCCTTCTGTGTTGGAGGCTTTGTTGATGGAGACTGGTTTCCTTTAGTCTGCCTTTTTGGGTTTGAAATCAGTTTGGGGTAAAAAAAAAAACTTGCTTGAGAATAAAGACTTCCTTTCCAATTTGGGGGGATATGAGCAGAGAGGGAATTCCACTGGAAAAAAAAATACTATTTCATGCTGCAGTAGCTGTTTTGCTACTAAAGAAATAATGGTTAACTATTTTAAAAACTGTTGTTACTAATTTTATTTAGTAAAAAAGGAAAACAAACCCCTTTTAATCAGCCTTGTTTATTACCAAAAGAAATAAACATGTTTACTTCTAAATAAGAGATGTAATGCCTAAAAGCTACCTGCTTTTTGTGGGCAGAAATATAGTGTTGCCTTTACAACTGTGTGTTTTCTCTGCTGCTTACACAAGAGTTTTCTGGGGAGAGTCTTAGATCGTTTATTCAGTTGCAGAAGAAATTTGTCTGTAATGCATGTGAACTGATTGAGATACACTTTCTAAAAGAACTTTTGCCCTGTTTCTGTGATGTTAGTATTGTAAAACTGAAATGTGAATGATGCTAGGCAAAATGTGGGAATGCTTATTGACTCGGTAGCATGGTTTTTTGTTAACCAAAAACATACCTGCTCATAAGTCCATCTATAATATATATTTTTTTTCTGTCTGATTTGAATTTGTGGAGTGTGATCTACTTGAAAGCCCATTTTTAATATATGGCTGGAAGAAAGGCATACATACTGTAGGCTGTCTGTTATAACAAAAATATGAATCTCTTTCATGGCAAACATAATATTTCATAATGCCCCTTAAAATTTAAGTGTGTATTTGAAAATACAAGATGGAAACTTCAGAGATGTATGTTTGTTCTAATGTCTTTGTAGTTAGCATCTGGTATCTCTTTATAAATAAGGTATGGGCTACATTAGATGTTGTGTTAGGGTGCATGTCCTTATGTAGCCATCAAGCTTTTTTTTTTTTTTTTTCCTCTAAAAAACAGACCCAAAACAGGTGCAGAATTAAAACGGCATGTGTAGAACCAAATCTTTCCTTGAGGTGCGTGAACTTGGTAGAAAGAAGTTGAGTATATGTGCACCTGTGCATGAAATACTTATTTGTACTTGGTCACTAAAAATTGCTGTTACATCATTGTAAATTATCTCTCTCAAACTGTTGCCTTAAATGACAAAATGTTCATTATAAGGTTGTGATAGTGATGACCTAGATATTAAAGTTAATGGGAAGGACTTATTAGAAGATAAATAGCTATCAAATTCTAAAATTCAGAATTTAATGTTGATGCCCTTAGTACTACTGTAGGAAATACAGGGAGTCTAATTAAAAGTAGAGCAGCATATGGGGGGGGAGGTTTGGGCCAGGCATACACTTAATTGTCCCATTCAGAATCTCTTGTACAACCCAAGAGAAAGTATATGCGTGTTGTTGAATATTAAATGTACATGTTACTGAATAGCCTTTTTGAGGAAATGTCATGTAGTTGTTGCCTTAATGTTTCATGGACACTTAAGAGGTATTCTTTCTTCACTATTAGTTGGTTGTGAGGGGTGTTTCTGATTTAATAATTGACCCAAATCCTGCATTTAGCCCATTTGGCAGAATATTCCTTTGGCCAAACTTTTTTTTTCGTTTGTTTCTTCCTGCCAGCCTCTCAGTTGTACTTCTCATTTTGTCCTCTGCCTCTCCTCAGACCAAGTAGTTGTTGTTCTTTACCTCGTATCAAGCGTGTATTTTTCATGACTTCCATTGAGTCCATAGTAATGTTGGCTACTTTACTAAATCTCATTGGCCCTCCAGCTTCCTCCCAAAAGAGAGGATAAAGAATCTGCTGTGTGGTTTTTTTTTGTGTTTTAAGTACATTATGGTACAGGTTGCAAGTCAGTCAATTGACTGTCTTTGAAGGAAGAGAGGAGAGGTGGCTGGTGGAGACAAGGTTTCGGTTCCACTCAGAAAAGGAACCTTAATTCTTATAGGCATAGTTTATTTGAAGTATATCAAGCCTTACAACATGAACTTGGCCCACTGAATGCTTCAGCTCTATGCTTGTATCCAAGCTGTTTTGCTCATTGTTTAAATTCTCTTATGGATTCTTCTAGTACTTGCAGTGCTTAACCTCATCTTTGAAGATTATGTGTATTAGAATTGCTTTTCCTAATCTGAAGTGTAGGTAATGAATGATGGAGAATTTAGGATCTACTTCTACTTTTTTTTAAAGCCGATTCAATTACTCCACCTACCCGTAGTTCCCCATCCTGTCTTCCCTAGCTTATGAGTCGGACTCTTTTAAAATCCCTGTGGGTTTTTTCCCTGTTTTTCTGTGGGAAAGCCATGAAAAGAAAAAGGAAAAAAAAAGGCACAGGGCAGGAAGATGGTTCAATTTTACTTTGAAACTTCAAATATTTTTTCCTCTTAGTTGCAGTTGCATTTAGTGTAACAACAGCAGTCTGTTTTAAAAAAAAAAAAAAATCAAAAAAAAAAATCAGACATTTATTTTTTTGAACCTGGCGCCGCATCTATTTAATAGGGAGGTGTTTACTTCCAAGTTTGAAGTTTTGCACTTCACACTTCTTTTCTTCTGTGTAAAGGTGGTGTCTTCTCTGCTTACATCCTGTTAGTGCATATTCAAAATAAGGATGGGAGGGGGGGGATCAATCCGGTTTTTATCAAACGGTAACTATCACACAGCAACAAATTACAGAATTAGTTGGTTGGAATATTCTTGAAATTCCAGCTTCTAAGCACTATTAGCATAAGTAGTCCCATATGATTCCCAGGGCAACATTCAGGCACCACTCAAAGAAGCTGTTTTGCTGGACAGTCTTTTACAGGAAAAAGCTCTTGTATTTTTTGAGACCTGTATAATGATCTTCCTGATGATGCTTCTTAGCTGACAGCTGACTAATGAATGTCAAATGAACACTTTACCTTTCCTAGCACTTCTGCCCATTGGCCTTTATCTGCTGTTGTTCTTTATTTGGAAAATCCATTCTAATTATCATCTTGCCTTTTGAGATGCAGCCACTATCTTTTTCCTCAGTATGCCAATAAAGAATACTTGGATAAAGATTATGTTCTTGTGGGACAAATTGTGACCCTACATCTGTAGGAAAAGCTTCATTCCACATACGGCTCTCCAGTGTTCAAGGCAGTTGAGTTCTCTGTTTTTCATTCTGGTTTTGTCTCCCCATGTCCTTTATCACTTCTACCTGCATCCTAAGCAGAGTTTTTTTTTGCCAGATTCAGTTTAGAAGTGAGTGGCTGGGGCTTGAACGTGCCTTCTTGCTTCCCATTGCACTGATAGGGGGTCTCCTTTCACATGGGTGCTATTCTGCAGTGGAGGAAAAGAGGTGAAGGAATTTTTCTAAGAGTTGAATGTTCTGAACCCGGAACCAGGTTGGAAGAGCAGGATCTCGGTGCTGGCGGTCCAGGCCTCCAGATAATACGTCCAGGTTCTGGAGGGATTGAGGGCTTGGCCTCTGGCCTGTTCCACCCTGCAAGCTATGTAATGTTTAACATTCCACTTTTCTTTCTCCCCTTTAACCACTTTTTCAGACAAAAAAATTTAGGAAACATGGCAAAATAGGGCATGATAGAATTTTCTAAACCAGTGATTCTCAGCCAGGGTATTGCAGACCCCTGGGGTGTCTTGATATCCTTTTGAGGGTGTGCAGGGTGCCACTCAATGTTAATGCTGTTAGGTGTTCAAATATGATTCAGAAGATAAACCCAGAGACTTCTAGTAGGAATCCATAATGTCAAAAACTTTCTAATCTGTTGTAGCTTTTCTGAGTTCTTTTAAAAAGAAGAATTGCTCTCTTATATTTCTGTAGTCAAAAAAGGGATAAGGAAGAGCTGGCACTTTCTAAGAGGTGTCTCAAGCTGAACGAAGGGTGCCTCGAGTCTAAAAGGGTTGAAAACCAGTGGACTTCTCTTCTGAGTCTGACCTGTAGAGTTTTCACTTCATCCTGCAATGGCTTGCTGGGCCTTGAGAGCATCGTCTTGTATTGCAGTATAGGACAAAGCTAAAGACGAGTGTGTGTTTGTTTTTGCTCTTCATTTGTGAGCTCTATTTTGGAACAGGCATCATGGCACCAAGTCGGCATTGAGAAGGAGGCAGGCATCAGTGTGGATGTTTAGTTAGATTTGACCAACACTTTTGAGAATAGGGAATGATACTATTGGAGTGACCTAATTGTTCTATGGTCACTGAAGGATGGTATTTATGACTGAAATAGCAATTAGTCCTTACAGCTATGGATCCCCGGAAGCTGTTGGAGCCTTACTATGCCATCAGTCATGGGGACTGCTTGCTGCTAGGTTGAGCCTACTGCGTGGACAAAAAGTTACCACGCAGTCCTAAACCATCAACCTTTCCCATGTCATGGAAGAAATATTCATTCCTGAAGGCCAACTGTAGAGAAGGTAGAAATGCACTGTTCTCTATGGCCATATGGAACAAGACTAAGAGCAATGGCCTCAAACTGCAGAAGATAAAATTTAGGTTGGAGACCTGGGACTGCTTTCTGGTTGTGCGAGTGGTTAAGCATTGAAACAAGCTACCTAGAGAAGTTCAGGACCCTGGAAACTTTCAAGAGCAAGTTAAGTAGAGGGCTGGACTAGGTAATCTCTTGAGAGCTCTACCAGCCCTACTTTCTTAATGTCAGAGGGTGTTATAAGTAGCATGTAGCAAGAGACTTATGAGTTTTGGAGACTCCCAGTTTTTTTTTTTTCCTAATTAAAAGGGGGAAAAAAGCTGCAAATTCAGCAAGTTGTTTTATGGTAAGCTGGCTATCTATATATAATATTTTATATCTATATAAAAATGTGTGATATATCATAAAACAACGTGTGTATGTATATGTATATAAAAAATCTCTCACATATTTAGGTCTCTCTTTTTTCTTTTTTTCTTTTTGAGTGCTAAACTATCTTAAATGTACTTCTTCCTGGGAGCAGTAGTTTAGTGCTGAGCACTTATGAAAATACAGCTTGCAGTTTAAGTTGAGAAACAGGATTATGTTTTTAATTTTGCAGAATGTGACTGATCACTTACTTGTTTTTAATGAGTAGTTCATACATAATGATTTGAAGCATCTGCAGTTACAGACTTTTTCATACAAGTGTTGCTACTGTACTTCATGAAATTTAAGTTTTTGAATTTTCTTCCTAACTTAAATGTTTATTAGTGACTGATATCCAGAATATGATTTAGTCCAAGATGTTTGTGTTAAACTTGGATATTTCACAAGCATAATTTTTTTTTGTATCTAGTCTGTTGATTTATATTCTAGTGGTTCTCCTATACTCTCGTTTTTAATTATCTGATATTAAAGAATTCAGCTATCATTGACAAATTGTGCTATTGAGTTCAGCTGTCATTGACAAAGGTTTGACTTGTGTGGTGATTTATAAAATAAATGCTTGTAGTAGATTTGAATAATTAATATCATATCAATATACCACCACATGTAGCCTCAGCTGGCACACTTTCTTGTCTAATAACAGTAGAAGAGGATAGTAATTTCATTGTATCATAAGTACTAAAAAATCTTTCTAAAGTGTTACAATTTTGATATGGGGGGTGGGGTATTGGTTATAGCTGTGTTGGTCTAAGGACAGAGGCAGACAGGGTTCTTTGGGTAAATGTGATATTTTTTTATTAGACCAACTAGATCGTTGGAAAAATTGTTCTTTACAAGCTTTCAGGAGCAAACACCCTTCTTCAGGCATTGCGAGTGTTGGTTGGTGTTTGTATGTTCTCTACAATTTTGATACAGCATCTGTGATTAAATAAGGATCGGGTATAATCCAGCTGTTATGGCTAGTAAGTGCTGCAGTCTTTATATCTGCTAAAGCAGGTTATAGCTGTGTCAGACTTCCAGAAGGGATGCCAGTAGTGTGGAAACTGATGTATGTACTGTTACCACTTTCAACTAGTTTAGGAACTACTCCAGCACCATAAACCCTAAAATTTGCAGCATCTCTAGCAAGCAGCTTTAAATTACCACATTTTGATAGCTGGAATTATATTAACCATTCAACTAGAAATGGTACTTAAGAGTGATTTAAAGAGATGTAACCCAAAGACAATTCTTGTGGAGCTGCCCTGTTGGACTAAAATTTCTGAATGGTCTCTTTAAGCTTTTGGCTTTATATACTATGCTTGTAAATGTGACCTAGAGAACCATGCATTTGCAAATGCTAAAAGATGTGACTTTTCCTTTAGGTGCTACAAAATATACTGATAAAGACAATGGAGGGATGCTTGTGTGGTCTCCGTATCATAGTATTCCAGATGCCAAGTGTAAGTCTTTTTTTGTTTGTTTGTTTTTTCCCCTAAGAGATTTGCATGCGTAACCTAGTTAACTGCTTCTGATGCATAACTGTTTACTCCTAATTTTTAGGAGGCAGTTACCCTTTTAGTGGAGAGAGATCAAAGAAATTACACTGGATGAAACAACAAAGTTGCTGATTTATTTATTTTTTATTATTACTTATTTATTTTTGCTTTCCTTTCCTTTTTATTTCTAATCAGAGAATTGGGAGAAAGGAAAGGAAGGCTGCCTGCTAGAAACCTGTGGTAGGAACTGATTAAACTTTGAGACTTCATTAGAGAGATCCACTATTATCAACATTTTTATACTAACCTTAGGGCAAAGGTAACTTAATCATGTGGAAGTTTTTCACGGTATCCTTTCAGGAGAGAGAGAATTGCTATGAAAGTTTGCATTGGTGAGTTGTAGCAGGGGAGATGCTGTGGGACTCCATGACATTATTA
Organism: Crocodylus porosus; assembly: GCF_001723895.1. Taxonomy (NCBI): domain Eukaryota; kingdom Metazoa; phylum Chordata; order Crocodylia; family Crocodylidae; genus Crocodylus; species Crocodylus porosus. The sequence goes on from NW_017728943.1 coordinate 61,082,093, forward strand.
CAATGTGCAGATGCAAATGTCTGCTGCCCTCTTGGTAGAAAAAACTGATCATATCCTGCTATTTCCCTTCAAAATAGAATTTTTAAATGGAGAAATTCTCGTGCTGCATCTCACCAGTGGTTCATTTAATTCAGTATCCACCCTCCAACTTGCAAGGTTTCTTCCCCGAAGCACTTGATAAGAGAGTTATGCAATATAGTATATTTTAACAAAGTTTTTTTTCCTCACACCCCCAGTTGTTAAGAGTTTGATCTATATCCTTAAGCTTGAGCATTTATATCCCCTCCAAAGCTCTTGTTTTACCTTTTAACACTATGGCTATAACTTTGGATATTCTTCCGATTGCCTTGCCCTCTCTCACTAATCCTGGTAAACTCTCAGCTGTCATAATTTGTGGTAATAGACTCCAGAGTCTTAGAACTGGTATAGGTAAAGTACTGATATCGGTCTTGAATTTATTGCCTTTGAATTTATTGACAACCTCCTGAATTTTGGATTAAATGAGAGCGAGGGAGTTTCCATGAGGAAACAAATACAAATTGAGAACAGATTTTGTAGGCTTCTCAGCAGGATACTAAAGTTACCTTGGTCATTAAATGATGGCGAATATTCCAGTTCAATAACATGTGTAGTGTAAGAGTTTTGAGCTGACCTAGGAATACGTGATGAAATAGGAAACATTGTTGGTGAGGTAGTGCATTCAGGCTTAGGTGGATTTGTGTTTTTGTGGGGTCTTTATATGTTGCATACTAGCGAAGTTCAGTTAGTTTTCAACTGATATCTTTAAACATCTCTTGACTCTTTATCTCCTTGAATGTCCTCTGTAGTGGGGCTTTGTGGAAGATCCACCATTCAACAAATTGGTGGTAACTTAAAAACAGCACCCCCGCCACCCTTCCAATACGTTGATAAATACCCTTTGGTACAGTTAGTAATAGAGGTGCCTGTGCTTGGTGCTGTAAAACTGCAGGAGAAACTTCCTGTACTTTTGGCTTTTCCAAAGACTAGCATGTGCGTAATTTTATATGCTTTAGAGAGCCTCTGACTCTTGTAGTCTGCTTGCATTGTGCAGTTAAGTGTGAATATAACTTTTTTGCAGAACAAGGGTCTGTTAAAGTAAGCAGTGTATGAAAGGAAGGTTAAAGAGATGCAACATAGGGAAAAGTGTCATATTAGGTAGATGATCGGATGGCTACCAACTGGTCACAGGCAGATTTTAGACCTGGTCATTACTGCTCTAGAAACTTCAGAACAGTAATGTTTTGGCGTGGTCTTCCAGACAAAGTAGTGGGGGCAAGGAAAATGCATTGCTTCAAGATGAAGCTTGGTAAGCTTATGGAAGGGATATTGTAATGGAGTGTGGGTGTCCATGAGCAATAATTGGAGCAGTGATAAGTAAAGCTGTATATTTGGCACCTTTTTTTATGGGTGGGGTTTAAAGGAAATAGGGTCTCAGTGGTGGAGGTTCTTGGTAATACTAGGCTTCAGGGTTTCTGCTGGTCACCTGTTTGAACCAGGAAGAATAGCTGCTCCCCTGCCCCTGCCGCCCCCAATGCTTTGGGCATGCAGGGCTGTCCAGCTGATGGCCTGCAAGATGCATATGATTCCTGAGGGGTTAACCTGAATCTCCTGGTCCAGGCAATGCTCACCCATCCTTTTACTGCTGCCACTGCTGTCTCCAGGCTCCCCCTTTCTCCCCCAGCTTCAATTTCCTGCACATCCTGGGGGCAGACCCGGGTGAGACAGCATGGTCTGTATGGCTGAGTGGAATTCATGACCTGGGGACCCTGAGTAGTGCAGGGGCAGTGGCACAGTGTAGTGGTGGGGAAGCCTAGGCAGTATGGGACCAAGCAGCATAGTGTTGAAAAGATGTGGGGGGGGTGCAGTATAGTATGTGGCCAGGGAGCCTGTGGTCTCTGGCCACTTAGAAGTTGTAAAGCCCTAGTTTAAAATGTTGGCTACAGAAGTAGAAGTTTACTTGGGGTTTGCTGGTGTTCCTTCCTGTACTTTGAAACTTTCCTTACAGTTGGCTGGTGGGCCCAGCTTGTGCCCTCAGCCTTGTGTCAGCTGACATATTTCAGGTCAGGAGGAAATTTTCCTTCCAGCTCAGCTTGGTAATAAGGACTGTAGGGTTTTGTTTGGTTTTTTTTGCCTTTCCTTTCTCTTTAGTATAGGCTGTCCTCTCTTCCCTAGGATTGCCAATGCTTATTATGCTAATAAATTCCCTGCTGTTGTCAGCAAGCTTGTCTCTTCTGCTCGCTGCCTTTGGCATATTCATTATGACAGTCTCATTTCCTTCCCCGGGGGCTTTTAGTGGCTATGGTGTGTGAGGTGTCCAAGTGGATGATGACCTTGTAGAGCCTTTGGACGAATGGTTGCCTGCAGACACAGGGAACTGGACTTCTAGAACAGGAGGCTCTTTGCAGTCCTATACACCTACATTTGCACACCTACATTTTTTTTCTGCTTTCCTGCACTAGGTGGCCAATCTTCTGTAATCTTATAGTGGAATTAATACTTCTAGAAAAACTAATTCTGGTTTGGGGTTTTTTTGTGTTTTTTTTTTTTTTTTGTTTTGGTTTTTTTACAGTGGATGAATATATTGCAATAGCGAAGGAAAAGCATGGATACAATGTGGAACAGGTAAGCACACTAAATGAGAGTGGTGGTCTAAGATTTTGCTCAGTGTAAAAGTATATCACAGTTTTTTGTTCAATACTACTCCTGGCTGCCATTAATTAACGCTATTTCTCTTCAGGCCCGGCAGCAAACACAGCAGTTTTATGGATCTGCATACAGTTGTGGTCTGGATTCTCTGCAAAAGATTGAACTCTTTATTTTCATGACATGCTCAGCTTGTAATGTCACTTTTGAAAGGTTTGGTATGTTTCTTGATATGCTGGGCATGTCATGCAATTGTGTATGTATATAACTTAAATATAATTTATTAAGGGAAAATATTCTTGAAGGGACTAATTATTTCTTAAATTTTGGAATTCTTGCATTTTTTAAATTTTAAACAACATTGATCAGTGCGGCCTTTTATAGATCACAGGTATTATAATTAATTAGATGTCTCTGACATGTTTTGTTTTAAAATGAAAACTCTTCAACTGGCACTTTTCAGATCCAAAGAAACAGTCAAGATATTAGAACTTTAAGGGCTTAGAATGGTGAAAATTGAAAGTAAAAGTTTTCTGTTTTACCAGCTTCTAGATGTATTCCTTTTAAAGTACAAGTAAACCTTGCTAGTTAACATTCCCTAAAATGTGTGTTAAATTACAGAATTTTACAAATTAAAAAAAAAAAGTAAAAAGGAAAGTTAGCTCAATGAGAATACTCAATGATGAGAACTTGTGACAGCACCAAGCTATTAAGTTTTCTTTAGAGTGAAATTCAACACTCACTAGTGAGAAATAATTGTTTTTAAAAAAACCAAACCAAAGAGGAATGAAATAACATGTTTTGTAAACAGAAGGTGTATGTAGTTTGGTATGACTTTTAGACTTTTAAAGGAATAAGTGTGTTGTATCCCTGATTACTGAAAGACCTTAAATCAAAGCCTTGACTTGATGGTGAGTTGTTGAGCACACTTTAATTGTTTGAAACTAATTAGTTTAGTTTGTAAACTATTTAGCTCTTTTAATTCTCCAAGTCTAGTATAACACTAAGTATAAAGTCCATGAAGGGTTTTCTAAGGCATGTCTGGTCTAACATCCTCACCAGGAATGTGGAGATATTAGTTGGTGTAAGTAGAGAGATTTAAAATACAAAAGCTTCTCTTCAGCATTATAGCTAGGGGCAAGAGAAGTCTCTCATACAAATTGGACAACTCTTATTTGGTGAGGGGGTTAAGGTTTGTTAAGAAGACACTCCAAAAAGTGAGACTTCCACAGCAGAACTTTTAGCTCTAGTTTTTGCGGTTCTAAACGTTTATCTTGGTGAGTATTTTACTGCCTGTCCACATGCAGTAGGTGGATGAAGAGTTCTGGATAGTTTTCTGGTTCTTGAACAGTGCTGTGAAATGAGATGGGAATCAGAACCTGGTGGTCTAGAAAAGATACACAAGGAGATCTAGACTAATGGAGAGAGAGAAAACAGATCAGGCTTGGGCCTATTAATCTAATGTGTTAATTCTGAGATGATGCTGCCATGCTAACCTTAAGTTGACTGCAGCGTAAATAAAATGCAAAAATGTTCATATTTTACAAAATTCTCTTGTAATCTGCTGTCATCCACATAATAGAAGAGAGACAAAATATGTGAATTGCTTTTGAGAAGTATTCCATGTGGAATTTTTATTACATGTCACCGCACTTTACAAGAAGTCTGATTAAAAACAACAGGTCTTGTTTCTCTTCAAAGGCACTTGGCATGTTGTTCTGGCATAAACATAACATTGAGAAGTCTCTTGCGGATCTCCCTAATTTCACTCCTTTCCCTGATGAGTGGACAGTTGAAGATAAAGTCCTGTTTGAACAAGCATTTAGTTTCCATGGGAAGAGCTTTCACAGGATCCAGCAAATGGTAAGGTAATATTTTTGGTTGTATATATATTTAATTGTTATAATTTTACTTGCATCCAAGGGTTTTTATTAGGATAAAAATCATTTGGCCACATTTTCTAGAGACATGTCCAAAGAAAAGGTCTTTGCTCAAAATAGCTTAAAAACTAAAACTTAAATTCTGTTCTTACAGTTTCATGGAACTGTAAATTTCTTACTTTTTTATAAAAGTACCACGAGAGGGGGTTTTTTGGGGTAAAGCATAAAAAGGCTTGTGATTAGAGCAAAAAGGCTGAGACACTGATTTCTCTTTACATTTTTCCCATGCATTTAAATAATACTTCTTGTATATGTTTGTTTATAACTTCAGCATAATTACTGTACTGAGTGGAGTTAATAAATACAATTTGTATTTTTTTTTCTGTTTGAATCGATTTTTCTAGCTTCCAGACAAAACCATTGCAAGCCTTGTAAAATATTATTACTCTTGGAAAAAGACTCGTTCTAGGACAAGTTTGATGGATCGACAGGCTCGAAAACTAGCTAATAGGAATAATCAAGGTGAAAGGTAGGTTGCATATTCCTTAAATAACTAAGTGCCCTAGACACTTAAAATCTTGGGTACAGGTATAGCTGTACAAACTTAGTGTAAGTGCACTTCAGTTTTGGAGGAAACATTTCTAGAAGTCTGTCCATTTATTCATTTGGAATACAGTAACCAAATGACAGAATAAGCCATAAATTATTGATGCAGTTTTTGCCTCTCTGCCATCTAGTGATAGGGGTGGAAGGGTGCACATGCAGCTAAAAGAGCAAGATTTAGAGGCATCGTCACTGCTGCAAACTTCTGCCATCGTTTAGGTAGGTCCGTAGGTATCAGAGAGCCCTAATGCAGAAAGACTGCATGTGTGCTGCAAGAATCTGGTTGAGATCCATTGTTTTAGCACTTCAAAATTCCTGCAAAAACATGTAGCACCAGTGCTATCTGTTTCTGCATACCTCTGGTGTTTTTGGGAGACTGGAAGCCAAGGCTGGTCACTAGGGGTGTTTGCAGACATCCTTTCTTACCCCACCCCCACAAAAGCTCTTTATTCTAAGCTCAGCGCATTCCCATGACCAGAAAAGGCAGGACATTACTTAAAACCCAGTTCACCTGACATCTGTAAAGATCAGGTGCTTTAGTGAGGCCTTTTAGGTACTTTTAGCTAAAGCTGGTTCAATCAGCTATTGGATAAAAGTGCCAAAAGCCCCGCTGAAGTTCCTGATCTTTACAGACAATGTCGAGGTGAGGTAAAGTAACGTACTGCTGCTTCCGGTAAAGCATGTTTTTTGTTTTGTTTTTGTGTTGTTTCGTTTGTTTGTTTGGGGGGGGGGGGTTAATGTCTGCAAGCAGCCTGCAAAATTTAAACTATTTTTTCCAACAAAAGACTCTTTTATACCTCCAGCTGTTACTGCTTTATTACAATTTTTAACAAAGGGAAATATAAAGCACTGAATATTAGGAAAAAATTAGCAAAATAATAATTAGTTGCATTGTTTATAATGACTATATAACTGACTAAGGTGTGTCTTTGCTCCTTTAACTATATAATTGCTAATTGTGTTGGTAAAAATGAAATAACATAACTGATAAATAGAACCAATATGACTAATTTGTTTTACGTGCAGTGATGATGATGTGGAAGAAGCACATCCAATGGATGGAAATGATAGTGATTATGATCCCAAAAAAGAAACCAAAAAGGAGGTAACGAACACTCTAACAATGAATGTTAGTAACACTTTTTTTGTGAAGTTGTGAATCGTGGTAGGAATGGAAAGGAGTGCCATCAAAAATCTGGTTTTGGCATTTGGATTAAACTGTTTCTTCATTTAGGGAAACAATTGCTGTACAATCTGTAACATACACTTCTTTGGTCTCTGGCTAACTTCCATAAGCCCTTCTCAGTTACGTTTCCTATCAATCAGTTGCCCTCTGCTTGGTAAAATGTCTGTCTGTTTACCAAACTGTCTTCCTAATGCTGAGGACAGTAAGCATTTTTGTTGTGCTTAAAACCTTTAAAAAGGTGTTTCTTCAAGTAAGAGAAGCTTGTTTGTTTGAAGCCTTGAGGAGTTATCCATGTTGTTTTGCACCTTAGACCATTTTTTGCCACTCTTACTCTTGCTATTCCTAATTAAAATGAGTTAAACCTACTTGAAGTAAGATTTAACACAACATGAGTTGGATGGAGAGAGTCCTAGATAAACGCATTTTGAACAAATTCATGTTGGTTGTTGCTTTAGTAAGTAATGTTCTAAAAAAAGTGTGATTGGTAGACATGACCTTATTCTTTAATTCCACAGATGCTAAAATTTTTAAAGGAAGAAACGTCTTTTAATGAGTAGCATATTTATTTTTCAGGTAATACTCTTAAGTTACTGAAATGGAGTGACTAAAGTATAAAATACCCACAGTATTTAAAGTAGCTTTTATAAAAAAAAAGCAGCCAGGCTTTGTAAACTTAGCACCTTTTAGCTATCTGTTAAGCATTCCACTTGCCTCTCTCTTTAAAGACCTTAGAACAGGGATTGGCAATCATTTTCTGCCATGGACTATCCTTTATAACCTGGCCCTACAGGGGATTGCACATCTACCTTTCCTTTTGATACCTATGCTATGTATGAAATAGCTTCTGTAAGCTGAGAACCCCTCTAAAAATTACAGGAAGACTCAATGCACTAATGAATATTATTGAAATAAAGTGTCAAGACTAGCCGAAGGGAAGTTTGGATTGTTTATGTGGCCTCAATTCAGGAGTGCAGGAAAGCACATATATATTAGTCCTTTTCTTTTCTCTTGTTTTTTGAAGGTGGTTTCACCTTGGTACACTTTTACTGCATACAATACTGAGATACAGGTTGCCCATGTTCAAGAAAGATAGATTTAGACAGAACCAGGGAGAGTTGGGCTACCGTGATGAATGGAGAGTCTCCCATACCAAGAGAAGACTTAAGGGAATTTCTCTGCCGCTTCCATGGTGACTCCAAACCTGCTGCTGAGAAACAAGACCATTCCACTTGCTCCCATTCCTTGTATTTTGTGCTAAAAGAATTCCTGCAGTCACCATTAGATCAATGCTGTCAGGAGCATGTCCCCTCAGGACGTAAGAGCAGCTACACAACCCTTTTTTGGCAAGTGGCATATGTAGAGTAGGAACAAGTCAAGTTTTGATGCCCCTGGGTTGCATCACTTGCTCTGGAAGTGGGAAGCAAGGTTTGAATTTCCTTAGGCTTGGGACAGAATTAAATCCTATGTTTGTCTTCCTCCACACTCCCCCTTCCATGGAATGCTCTAATCCCATGGGACTACTTCCTTACCCCTGCCCCCTACCCCAGTGAGTGCTCTAATCCCACCAGGCTGTAAGGGATGTTCCCAACCAACCTACCCCTTGCTTTAAAGGATTGGTTTTGCAAAAAAGAAATACGATATCTGTGGGGACAGAAAAAGTCTGCAAGAGGGAGCTAGATTCTGTAGGCTAGTATTTAATATGAGATAGGAAATGGAATCCTGGGTTCTTGTCCATGCTCTCAGGACTTATTCTTATCCATTGACTGTTCATGTGTTTTACCTCCATGCATCTGAAAGCCCTAATCGCTGCTTATGGAGTCATCCCACTTGTTTTACTCTTGGCCTTACAGGTCTTGCATTCATCACCATACAATGACTCAGTTTCATCAGGAGTGCTGGATACAACCTCTTGCAGGCAAACCTGTAAACTAGCAATTAGGTCACTCTCCTGGGAGAGACAGGCTTGAATTCCCCCAGGCATGGGTGGGTATATAACTCAGGTCTCCCACTTAATCTAATTGCAAGACCTCTAGCTAGCATTTTGGGAAAGGGAGTCCTCTCCCTGAGTGAAAGTGGCTGCTTTGTACGTGTGCTCAGAATAGTTCTACAGAATTGAGCTTCTTGGGAAAACTTGGATGCTGTTCAGATCAGGATAGTTCTGCAGGTGTCCTGGAGGCAGAACTGCAGTTCCTGAGGGAGCAGTTTTGTCTTGTGGGGAAAAAAAAGATAATAAGGTTTAAGTATCACAAGTTTAATAAGCTGCTGAGCAGAGGTCTGTCTACATTCTGGTTTTTAGGCAGCTGAGTCTAACTTTGGATTTGGGCCTAAAACTATTTAAGCTGTTTAGCCTAGGAAACTGAAGGCTAAGTGGAGAATATGATTGCCCTCTATACTAGCATGCAGGAGGATAAAGAATTATTTTAAGTTAGAACAGTGTTGGCACAGGAACAAATGTGTATAAATTGTCTGTGAATAAACTTTAGGCTGGAAATCAGATTTCTAATTATCAAAGGAATTAGGTTCTAGAATAACTATTCAATGGGAGTTGAGGGCAAGCAGCCTAACAACTTTTTAAAGATGGCATTTGATAAGTTTGTAAATCAGACTATGAAAAGGTAGCATTGTATTTGCTTTGCTGGCCTGGTGGCATAAGGTGCATCATATTTGTACAATAAAAATAGGTGCATCCTCAACTTAATTTAGTGGAGATTTTTTGAATTGCTGTTTTTAGGGTAATGTACCAAAATCAGTGGTAACTGGCATCATCAAAATATGTTTAGAGCCCTTTTTAAAATTGGCTTTGATCTAAAGCAGGGGTTGTCAACCAGGGGTATGTGTACCCCCTGGGGATACTTGAGAAGGCCCTGGGGGTACACAGGAATGGAGCACTGCCACACACCATCCCATGCTGCCTGCCCAGCCAGACATGGCGGGTGGGGGAAGCTTGCGTGAGGCGGCTGCCACCGCTCCACATTCAGTTGCATGCCACCCCCTGTTCCATGTCTGCATGCCAGGGGTCCACTGATCCAAAAAGTTTGAAAACCCCTGATCTAAAGCATATCTTGTAACTTCCACAAGACACTTAAGGTAGACTGACATATGGGAGGGAGAGAAGTATAATATACACATTTCTTCTCCTAGAGATTAGGAAGAAGAGGAACCCATATACAGTATTATGCTGATGGCAGTTTTGGATGGCAGAAGATTGAAAAGAGGAAAAACAATAAAATGTAAATGCTGAAGTAGGCGAGCTAACATGGAAGTTAGGGCTTACTCCTCATCCACATGGCTGTAAATTTTGTGGCCACTAGTGATAAACCATAAGAACTGGGAATTCATGCAGTATAATATGTAACTAAAATCAAGGGATTTACTCCCAGAGAGGTGTCTATATTAGATACACACATGGTAAAAGAACATTAATAAGGTTGTGAAGTCAAGCTCTAAAAATTAGGAAGTGTGAAGAAATCATCTTTAATGTCAGTGTTTTGTAACATTTTTAGACTTTGCTTTTTAGCTTTAAAAAAGTTAGGGACCTCAATGTAATTTTTATAGGTGGAGTGTCATTAACGTTTCATTAAACCCTGTTGTCAGTTATTTATGTGCAGCTAATTTGTGCTGAAACTTCTATAGTTCATGGTTTTTCCTCTTCAGGCTATGCAGGGTTTTTTGTTTGGGTTTTTTTTTATTTTGTTTTGTTCTGTTTTTAGAAGAATGCTGATCAGAACTCTTGATTTCTTCAGTGTATTTTCTCTCTGAGGCTCTGTAGTATTCTCTTAGTTTGGCAGAGGAATACGGCCTTTAATGTTGGGCGTGTCCCTTTTGAAAATCCACCATGCTAGCCAAATGTCAATTTTTCTCATGCTTGAAAACTTGGTGGGGCTTAACAGCTAAAATCTATGAAGTCTGCCTTCTTGGAGCAGTTTTGAGCCTCTTGCAGCTGGTTCTGCTGATCAGACTTTGCCACATGTAGCATCCTCACAGAGTGATTGATCATGCATGGTGTTGCTGTTGCTACCGAGTTGGATAGAGTTGCAGATGCTGTGTGGAGTAGGGTTAGGATTCAGAATAACGTGAATAAAATGGGAGACATGGTCTGCAATCAGTCAGATGAGATTCAGCATGGAGAAGTGTAGTACTGCACCGTGGGACAGAAGAGTCACATGTACAAATACAGAATAGACTGCAGTGCTCCAGACCTGGGGGCTACGGTGGACAATAAGCTGAATATGAGCCAACAGTATGCTCTTGCTGCCAAAAAAGCCAACAGCATCCTGGGTTGTATTAACAAAAGTGTCACTTGCCAATCAAATGAAAGGATTCCTCTGTTCTATTAGGCACTGATGTGGCTTTACTTGGAGTACTTTGTCCAGTTTTGAGCCCCACACTTCAAAAAGGATGTGGATAGTTTGGAAAGAATACAGCACAGAGCAACAAAAATAATTAGGGGACTGGGAGGTAAAACTTCTGAGAAAGTCCTAGGATTGTTTTAGTCAGGAGGAGAGAAGGCTGAATAGGGATTTGATAAGAGCCTTCAAATACGTGAAGGGAATTACAGAGAGCATGGAGATGGATTTTTCTCTGTGGCCATAGAGGACAGGACTAGGAACAATGGCCATGACTTGAAGCAGGAGAAATTTGGAGATTAGGAGGCACTTCTGATTATGAGGGTGGTCAAGCATTGGAACAGGCTACCTAAAGAAGTTGTGGGATTTCCATCCTTGGAAGTTTTTGAGAGCAGGTTAGACAGGCACTTGGTTGGGATGGTTTAGTTGGGACGATCCTTCCTTGAGCAGAGGGCTGGACTAAATGACTTTGAGATCCCTTTCAGCCCTACTTTTCTATGATCCTATGCAACTTATTTCTATGTGTGCAGACAAAATGAAGGAGGTAGCCATCCGATTCAAATGTAAAATGGACATAAATTGAATTGGGGAGGGAACTACACTGAGGCAGTAAGTCTGGGATTACAATATATGGGAGATGGCTCTGAGTGAGGAGGAAAGGATGGGACACAGTTAAGATGACTAAAATGGGAAACCAGTGAGGAAAGTAAATGGCATGGGGAGGAATCATTGATCTGACAAAGCAACAGTGTGGAGAAAGGAGAAGTGGGATTGACTGTACAAAGTAGGATAGGTGTCAGGGAAGAGCAGGGGAAGAAGACGGATTAGATTAGAAACTGGAATGGGGAGGGGTATAAATTGAAACTAACAGTAGAAGCCAACAGACTGGAGACTGGGATTAGTTGCATTAGGACAAGGTCATGTTAAGAGTAAATCGGTAGAAGAGGCCTTGTGATTAGAAAACAGTCTTGCAGAGCCTGGAATGGATGACGAGATCTGTCAACAAGTGCCTGTGAAGCCCTCTGGCGAGATGTTCCAGTTCCCTAATATTTTGCCCAGGTGAAGGGTTATTGATCTATTACCTCTGAGTAATGCAAGTGGAAGAAGTCTAAGCAGTGGTTTTAACTGTATCAACCCTGTTGATGAACCATGCGGGGCTAAAGATCCCTCATAATGGAATTGAAAGGGAAAGCAAGTGTTCTAGTTTGTGTGAGTTTTGTTTAACCCAGAAAATTGTGCATGCACCCTGCATTAAAAATGCTTTCGAAGTTACAGGATCAAGCACTTGATTTTAGGAGTGGCCAAAATTGATATTTCCCCTTTATTCTTATGCATTACAGTAGTATTGAATTACATGATCTTGTTTAATTATAAATTGAAACGCTCAGAATTTGGTGTTCATTTCAGGTTCTGGAAGGAAGCTTTCTGTTTCATCCAACCTTGAAGCCATTTTTGTCTTGGTTCAATCTGTACTGGCTCTGTGTTCTGATACCCTATTTCTAGTCTCTTTGCTTAGCTGGACCTTGTGCCTTTTACTGTTCTGTGACTTCTTTTTTTTTTTGCCATGCTTCTGCACATGTGCACATACACATGTTTTGTGTTCATGCTGGCTTCCAGTCTTGTTTCCCCCAGCCCCACAGCTTCTGTCAGTACTTGCCCCAGTATCTGCCCAGCCAGTGACTTTTCTTCATCACAGTACCTCAACTTGATCTTGGTCTTGTTTCAGCTGTTGGCTCCCATTCCTGTTTCCTCCCACTTCTTTACCTGATCATTCACCCTTCCCCTATGCACACCCATGCAAACCGGCCCATCTCATTTTCTGCAGGTCTTAGCACCTACTCCTCAGTTTCTCCTAGAACTGGCTCTTGGCTTCTCTGCATCTGAAACTCATAGCTTCCTCCTCTAAGCTGTTCCAAGTGCTTAGTGCCACTTGAGCCCCTGAAGCAGCCACTAAAGGGAAAAATCACTTTCATCCCTATGTGCCCACTCAAGAGGGAGCATGTTCTGTGGGGTTGTATATACATATTTTTGTCAGTATAAGTAGATGTTGACGCTCAAGCATATCTTATGGCAATGGAATCTTTTGTGTTGGGGTGGCGGGGGGGAATACCTTCCTCTGTCCTTGCTTCTGAAAACAACTGAACTGTTTGGGCTGAAGTCTTTAAAAAAATAATAATAATAAATCAACCTGAGACAAAGGGCTACATGGGAAAACTGAAGCTGGGGCAGCTGAAGTTTAGCAACACATTGAGCATCTGAAAACAGCTTTATAATGGGGAGATGCTAGGCAACCTTCATAGAAACGTAATAGAACATTTATAAAACATCTTTCAATTGATAACTTCTAATGCACAAGAATTTCCTGACCCCCTCCCTTTTTGTAGCAATATGCATGCTAATAATTCTAATAACACAGTTTGAAAATACCATTAGAGTGGTATGGAGCCAAGCTTTAAACTTTTGAGAAGAATAAAAACTTCTTAAAGGCTGACTGCAGGCCTGTCCAACAGCTAATGTGATAGCAAAACATCAACAACAATGCTTTAATGCCCTTCTCTTTTTATAGTTTTTTTTCTTGTTTATGTAAATCTTTCTTTTATTTTTTTTTTTTTTAAAAAGTGTGTATATTTTGCAGTATCCTTTAATCACCTATCTCTTGTAAATTTAAGGGCAATAATGAACAACCTGTTCAAACCAGCAAAATAGGGCTGGGTAGAAGAGAGTATCAGAGCTTACAGCACCGCCATCACTCTCAGCGTTCTAAGTGTCGTCCACCCAAGGGCATGTATCTGACCCAGGAAGATGTGCTTGCAGTTTCCTGTAGTCCCAATGCTGCCAATACAATTCTTAGACAGCTGGATATGGAGCTAATCTCATTGAAGCGACAGGTATCTTGGGTTATCTGCTTCATTTTTTTGTTTGCTTCAAACCTTTTGTACTTGAAAGATGTATTGTCCTAATCCCTTTCTCTAAGGAGACTTGTTAAATTAGTCCTTCTAACTTGCTAGTTCTACTCAGTTGTTTTCTTATCTTTTTAATGCTACACTCCTGTTATTGAGGGTAAAATAAAGTAAAACTATCCATTTCTAAAAAATTGCTTAAACCTTGAGCAGTTTTGGGGGTGGGGAGGGGGGGATTTGTATAACAGAAAATGAGATGGAGTAAGATTCTTGTACTGTATCTGACTTTATACTCGATGGAATATCTATGGAAAAAATTATAAAACCAAAGAAAGGAGTGGAAGAGATTAATTTATGAAGTTACCTATAAACAATAAAGGAACTTTGAATAGTGTTCTTTCTTTTATATGACTTCCTGGCTTCTGATTAGGTGATATAACATTTACCCCCGGCTTTCTATACTACTCCCTTCTGTCCAAGTGATCTAGTGGATGCAGCATTTGAGATCTGTAGTCTCTGCTACATTTAATCCATTCTCTTCATCAGATTTGCAAAATATCCTCCCACACATTCAGGCACTCATATGGCTCTGTTCTGCAGTATGCAGATCTCTTCTGGCATATATGCAGCCATCTGTCAATCACTTCTGTGCCAACTATAAACTATATTAACAGGAGTGTGTTAAGTGGGAGGTAAAAGCTGCCCCTTCTGTAAAGTTTTCAACCTCTAAATGGATTTAATAATTCCACCATACAGCATATCAGGAGATCATAGCTAACCTGACACCAGTAAAACTAGACTGCATTAGGAAGGTAGCTGGAAATGTTTTTTGAAGAGTCGTTATAGGGGAGAGAGGAAGAATTTAGCCTTTACAAAAAAGTTACATGTACAATTTGTCTCGCTCAACATCTGTCATGTATTGGTTTTCAGAATTTCCTTATTTGGAGCATTTTGTATTATTTCATTTCCTATGTGGGTTTTGGGTAATTTTGTGAAAATTTATTATTGTAACTTTTTTCCCCTGGTTCATCATCCTGCTAGACAAACATGAGATCACTGTCTTTGGAAAGGCTGTTTAAATAGTTTTCTGTCTTTCTCTCCAGGATAGCATGCGTTTGTGAAGATGCAGTTAAAAGTAGAGGAGCCTTAAACCATAATGTTTCTCTCTCTAACTTAGGAGGTACACTTGTGGCAATCCTAGTGAAGATATGTGTGTAAAGTGATCAACTTTCTTTGTGGAGCTGATTAACTTTGTTGTTTTTGACCAAGGTTCAAAATGCTAAGCAAGTAAACAGTGCACTTAAACAGAAAATGGAAGGCGGGATAGAAGAATTCAAACCACCTGAGGTAAATAAGCACAAAGTGCTAAAACTTGTGCCAATGTACTTTCAGTTGTTGAGTTGATATAATAATACATAAGTTTGAGTCATTTGCTGCTGCACAGTGTTGCATTTCAGATGTACTTTTTAAATGGAATATAAGTTATGTAATGGTAGAGGTGACTGGTCTCTGGAAGAAATCAGCAAAATATGCTATTTTTTAATAGATATAAATGGTAAAAGATTGTGACAATTACAAAAGAGGACTGCACAGCAGTCGGTGCCCTACAAAGAACTACTTTTGATGACAAAACTGTTGGCTCTTTTTTTTTAAGTGCCTTCTGTTGTCCATGTTTTCCAATAAAATCTTGCACTATCTGTTGTTATTTTTCATTAAATTAATAGGTTTGTTTCTTACTACTGAAATGACTTCCCTGTGAATGGGTATACAGTGTGTATGCAGTCAAGTTGGAATAAAATTGTCTTTTGAACAGTTGGAAATACTGATCACCAGTAGCACTATATAGATATGAAAGACTGCATTAAGATCTAGGGAAAGCTGGCAAAGAAATCTAGGTCTAAAATAGGGCTGTCAGTTTAATTGCTGTTAGCATTTGCAATTAACGCAAGAACCAACTAACATGTTAAAAAAAAAAAAATTAACACAATAATAGTGCACATGGTTTTGGAGCCTGCCCTCCTGCCATCACTGCCACTTGCAGGCCATCCAGTGGGACAGCAGTGGCAGTGCAGAGGAGCTGTAGGGCAGCCTGGGCATGGGCTCTGGGCAGCTGCAGCAGAAGGGGTGGGGAGGAGGGCACATCCATGCACAGCCTCCATCCAGGGCCCCGAGCAGCTGAACTGGCAGCACCAGGTTTTTGTGGAAGGCAGTGCTGAGCCACAGCAGAGCTGCCTTGGCACCCTCAGGCTTAGGGCAGGTCAGGACTGCCAGGGAGCTCGGACATAAACTGCTTTCAGGCCTGAGGGGTCCCTGGGCATCCTACCCCAAGCCCGAGCCATGGGGCCTGAGGATGCCTACAGGTTAGGGAACTCGCCTCTTGTCAGCACGGAGGTGGAAAGGGATCTCGGGGTCATCATTGACTCCAAGATGAACATGGGCCGGCAGTGTGGAGAGGCCGTTAGGAAGGCCAAACGCACCTTGGCATGCATCTCGAGCAGGTCCAAAGAGGTGATCCTCCCCCTCTATGCGGCACTGGTCAGGCCACAGCTGGAGTTTTGCGTCCAGTTCTGGGCGCCACACTTCAAGAGGGATGTGGACAGTATGGAGAGGGTCCAGAGGAGGGCCACTCGTGTGATCAGGGGACAACAGGGCAGGCCCTATGAGAAGGCTGAGGGGGGATCTTGTGGCCTGTTATAAACTAGTCAAGGGGATCAGCAGGCATTGGGGGAGTCACTGTTCCTGCGAGCACCGCCAGGAGTGACCAGGAATAACGGTCACAAGCTGGCAGAGGGTAGGTTTAAGTCAGATATCAGGAGGCACTACTTCATGGTCAGGGTGGCTAGGGTCTGGAACCAGCTTCCAAGAGAAGTGGTGCAGGCTCCTACCCTGGGGGTGTTTAAGAGGAGGTTAGATGAACATCTTGCTGGGTCATTTGACCCCAGTATTCTTTCCTGCCATGGCAGGGGGTCGGACTAGATGATCTGCTCAGGTCCCTTCCGACCCTAGAAACTATGAAACTATGCCATCCAGCCCTGCTGTTATGAGTGTTGGCGGGATGCAGGCTCCAGGTGGCTGCAGCAGGAAGGCAGGTGCGGGGGCACACCCACCTGCAAGTGGGCTGGCAGCACTGGGGGTTTGGGGAAGGAGGCGCTGGGTTGCAGTGAGGTTGCCTGGCATCTTTTGGGCCTAGGGCAGGTTGGGACCACCTGGGACCTTGCTGAGCGAGTAAGCAGGGAAGTTTGGGGCCGAACCAAAGCAGCTGACCCCAGGCCGGTCTATCCACAGCCATCATTCCTGGGGTGAGGGCAGGGTAAGCCTATCACTGGGGCTATGCTTGGACAGCAGTGCACACCCCAGGCTCAGGGCAGCTCTGCAGAGACCCTGCTCAGATTGGGCATCCTACTGAGCATGTGGGGGTTCCCCCCACCCTAGCCTCCAGACCCAATTTAAAAACCCCACCCCTGTACCATACAAAGTACCTGCATAATTTTGTGGTTTTAGCTGTGCGATTAAAATCACAATTAATTGAAACTAATTGTTTTTTAATTGCGCAACTAATCATGATCAAATGTTTTAATAGTTTGACAGCCCTAATCTAAATTAAACAGTAATCCAAATATGCCTGCCTTTTTAGTAAATTTAAGATAGAATTCATAATCTAAATGCTTGATTTATTGACTGGAGGGATATGTCTTCATAGTAAACTTAATTTCAGCTAAATCATGTAACTTTTTTTTTATCTTCATGTATTCTACAGTTTTTTTCAGAGTGTACTTTAACAATCTCTGTGCAACTTCTCTAACTTTTTAATAGACTAATCAGAAAATCAATGCCCGTTGGACCACAGAAGAGCAGCTTCTTGCAGTGCAAGGTATGTTAAATGGGATAATCTGTAACAATTCATCTTGAACTGACATACAGATGACTTAAATGCCACAATCCTCACTCTTATTTTTTTTTTGCCTCTTATTTTGTACAAGTAGCTATTTGTTTTTGCTTTATTTTTTAACAAGGAGGGGGAAATATGTTCTTTAATCTTGAAAAGACTGTCAAGGTCAAGTCTCTGTTTTTAATAGAAGATCAGTGGGAAGTAGAAGAAATATTGCTAGCATTTAACTTTCTAATTGAAAGGAGTGTGTAAGTGTGTCAGTCTGTCATTACTCAAAATTTTAATTGGTAATTGAAGCTAAATAGCTGTTAGTAGACACTTGTTCTAAACAAAGTAACAGAAAATAACTTTTCTCAGTGGTTCTTAATGACAATATTACCAGACTCTAATTCTGGTGTTCTACTTTAGTTGGATCTGAAATACTATTGTATTGAATAGGAAGACTCTTACACATCCATAAAGAACCAAAAAGATCAAAGTCCCATTTTTTGTAGGTTACCTTTAACTGCTGCATTGTCCCTTCATATGTAGATTTTCATTCAGTATTGTACTGGAAAATCTAAAACCGGAGACAAATGCTATACCAACACACTTAATGATTGGAAATACACTTATTGGTATGCTATTGGATGCAGGTAACGTGCATTTATGTGCGTGCATGCATAAGAATTCAGATTTTGTTCTGTTTTAAAATAATGTCTTGTGCAATCCAGAAAACATTAAGGTATAAATAGAAATAGTTGCATAAAAATAATTTGCATATTTAGTTACATTTTAAGATTTTGATGATCAGTATTTTAGAGAAGATTATGACAGTTTTAGGCTGGACGTAAGGAAAAACTTCTTTACTGTCTGAGCCCCCAAGGGCTAAAATAGACTCCCTCCAGAAACAATGCAGACACCTACTCTGGACCCATTCAAGCAATGATAGGATGTTTATCTTGCTGGGATCCTTTTACCCTAGCTGACTTCCTGCCCTTGGGGCAGGGGGTTGGACTTGATGATCTTCAAGGTCCCTTCTAGCCCTAACGTCTATGAAATGTAATAGATCAGCTCAATATTACTTTAACAGTCATGCAGTCCTCTCTTCTTCATCGCCTTTTAAAATGAATACTTTTTTACATATGCCTGTTTATATTCACTGAATGCTTGCTACTTGAAAGCTGTTGGAAAACTGATTGATGCTGAACCTATTTTTGAAAGAAACTTTTTTTTTAAAAGGTTGAATGGCTTTCATTTGCAATTACTTAACAGCAATATGTACAAATTGTTACAGTTTTTAATCATACATATTGATTATTACATAAGTTCAGACTTGGTTATTTTTTACTAAGTCCAGTGTTTGTGGTGGGCATAATTTGAAATGGTTATGAAATATTAGTGTTAAATGATTGTACATGCACACCTTACTTAAAAATAAATAAATAACCAAACAAAAAAACATTGTGACCAACTAAAAATAAGAGATGAGAAACGGTGGTCCATTTCATTTGATGCCCCTATCTGGGGAGAAAAGACAGCCTGAAAAAACTGAATTATGGACTGTGGGCGTTGGAAGGGACCATACAGGTCATAGAGTTCACTCCCTGGTTAGCTCAGACAACCATGTTCATAAACTTATCGAGATCCATTTTAAAGTTGAACCTAACTAGGTTCCCACCCCCGGCAGTCCTTTTAGTGTGGTGACAATTGACCTCCTGAGGTCACGCTACTGCCAGTACAGAAACTACTAAAACCAGTCCACACTTAGGAAATGAGATCACTGCATTCTATCTCTTTCTTGGTGTTGTTCTGAGACAGGAGTACAGATAACAGACCAATTGCTACTAGAAACTTCAATTAAAATGTGGTAAAACTAAAATAGTAACTAGGTAATTTAGCTCACTTCAAGTAACTGTGTGACTAGGATTAGTTCCCAGTCTGGCAAGGAGAGGAGAAAGTTGGCCCCTCTGTAAAGTAGGCACCTGCGTTGTTTTGTTTATTTCAAGATCCTTTTTAGTAAGAGATCAAATCTAATTATACAATGCTCTTCTCAACAAGGATGTTAGAAAGAACTTGGGGTAGTGTTTGTACTGCAGGGTTGTATGATAAGCATTGTATATCAGTTGAGAGTTACCTGGCTTAAAGAGCTGGTTGACACTTTCAAGATGCAATGAAACCATACTAATAAAGTGTACACATGTTGGCCTTGAGTGCTGTATTCATATCTGTAATATTTTTGAGAACTATTTATATGAGAATGAGTATTGATAGGCTAAAATGAATAAACCTGATCTACATATTTCAAGTGAGAGAAATGCATTTTATTTTATGGTATCTTTTGTTTGCTGTTAACTAATTCAAACCAGTTAGTAGGTAAAGTGCAGTGGGTCTTTTAATTAACATTGTGAATTAGTGAGGTTCTTTCTTTGCTGCTTGTAGGAAAGATGTGGCAGAACAAAAAGGATTGAAGCATAGTGGGGAAACCTGCTTTTTAAAGCAGTAGCCAAGCACTCATCTCATCCCTGTACAGGGCTGTCTGAACAGAGTTAAAATCCTTGTCGCTGCTCCTCCCAGACTTATTCTGCTGACTCTTGCATTTGCCAACACCCTGCAGTCACTGGTTGCCTGCCTTCACCACTGGCCTCAGCAATCAAAGTTGTAATCAGTTTCAGTGCTGCAACATCCTTTCAGGGGTGCTGTGGTGTGGGCCCTGCACCAGCAGCCTCCAGCTGCAACTGCTCCATGCTCAAGTACAGCCTAAAACAGACATGAGTGACTGCGTTTTTGTTGCAGCTTGTTTTGGTCTGCTTTTGCCCCTGAAACAGGCATGCAAGGCTGGTGGAACTAGGCATTTTTACACATGCTCCAGGGGGTGTGGGGAGGTGTACTTCAATTAGAGCGGCTCCAAGAGTGCCCAGAGTGTCATGTGGATCAGCATTCCCATGCTGAAGAATGGTGGTGGGGGGCGCTTTACCTAAAGCTTGTCAAATGAGCTTTAGTTAGTGCCCCTGCCACCACTTTTCAGCATGGGGATGCTGATACACATGATGCAGGAGGCTGCTGGGGTGCAGTAATTTCCACACTCCAGCAGACTCAATCAACTGTCCTCCTCCATTGCACTGTAATCAGGGCCAGATTAACACTTTAGTGAGGCCCTAGGCAAACCCATGGGCCTCGGGCCAGTTGAGACCTCCCTGTTCACCCCGGCACTGCTGCCTGTGGGGAGTGGGGCTTGGAGCCACCATTAGGAAGCAGCCGTCACAGCAGTAAGACCTGCGCAGGGGAAGGGAGGCAGATGGGGTTATTTGTGCCACAGCTCAGGACCCTAGGTATGTGCCTAGTTTGCCTATGTATTAGTCTGGCCCTAGATATAACTACAGCGTGTTGGAGCAGCCTCCCTGCACATGTATAGGTGCCCTGTGTCTCCAGAAGAAGCACTGAAGGGGCTGGACTGAGAAGGGCTGCAGCAAAAGCAGGCATTTTTGCTTGCATTAGGTTTATCTGGTTGTGCATGAGGAACATGGGGCAGTTCTACCAGGCCATGGCCATGGTGGTGGCAATGGCAGCACCCTGCTTAAGAACCACTGAGGTAAGCTGAGGCATCACAGCAGTGATACTTAACTGGGGTGATGTCACATTTTTAAAAAAGTTATGAAGTGGTTCCCTGGCTCAGATTCATTAAAATTCAGAGGCTTAGTCCAACCACATAGAAATAGCTGCAGTTTGGGCCTTCAAAAGCTTCAACTGTAGTTCTCTACTTTACTGTTGATGGGTTGTTGTTCACATATAATGAACACGATACATTTTCACAGAAAGTAAAAAGGGCACGGCAACCCGTAGCTTATGGCTTTTCTTTAAGCAAATCTGAAATGTATGCTGTAATGTTAAGCAACTCTCCTCACTACATCCTTATTCTTTCTGAACTGAGGCATCACATCTTACATGGATCTTTTCCTGTTATTGGGTATAGAAAGGATATCCTCTGAGAATTATTATGAGTCATGAGGAATTCCTACACTTCATAAATCAAATTTTATTTCACTTGTGACACATGAAAGGTTTTGTAGCAGAAAACAAAGGCTGCTTACAGATGTAAGCCTCCCTGCCGCCTTCCCTCTCCAAAAACAGCACTTACTTTAAAACTCTGCATGATGTAAGACTGAGCCTAGTGCATGCCCAGAAGAGGCATTGCATTAGTTTGACCTGGCTCGCTCAGCATCTGTATAGATTGGGTGCTTCTGTAGGGCTTTTTGATTGAATCTGCTATTAGATAAAAACACCAAAAAGCCTCACAGAAGCACCTGATCTATACAGATGTTGGGCAAGCCAGGTCAAACTAACATGCTGCCTCTTCTGGTAAAGCCCACCTTTCCTCTTCCTTCTCCTTCCCCCACTCCCTCCCAATCTGTCAGTAGCCAAAGTGATTCTCCAGTTTTTGATTTTATTAACATGTTGTTTGACCCTAGACTATATAATACAGCTGCTTCATAGTAGAATCTTAAAGGTTATAAAATCTTGAACTTTCCACTTGATCAGAAATATGAAACTTCTCTTTTTGCCATGGTACTAAGTTTGGAACACTGGAAAGTTTGTGTTTATTTTGGCTTTTTGAAGATTTTTTTTCCCCTCTGAAAATGGGAAACGAGGAGAGGAGTTTGGGACAATTTATTCTTAATATAACAAAAGAGAATAGACTTAGTAACTGTCTAAATATTAAGTAGAAACTGAGCTTAAGAAGAATTGGTAAAACTTGAAGTAGTCAGTTGGATGCTAGTACTAGGGTGGATGCTAGTATTAGGGTGTTCGATTTGGTGCTGGTATGTATCAAGACCTGTGCATGCAAAGGTTCACCCCGTGCGTTTTTTCTTATAAGAAAGTGAAATTTTTCCACTGTTGCCTAAGGCAGCGTTAAGGTTTTGGGGAACAGTAAACAATAGTTGGACTTGATGATCTGTTCAGGTCCCTTCCGACCCTACCAACTATGAAACTATGTGGCTGTCTGTAATGAAACTGTCTTATTCAGAGGCCCATAAAATTGGCAAGAGGAAGAAGAGAATCTTCACATCATTCTCATCTTTTGCTGGAGAATTGGATCCTAACAGCTTGTTTTGGTATCTGTTGCCAAATGCTTAAATCATTGAAAAAATAATTATCTCAAGCTTGTTGGTGGGGATGGGCATGGGACCTCTTATAAGTATTTATTATTGTTCGGTTGAATATATGTTAATTGTAATCTTATTTATAGGGTTGTTTCCCATGTTGTACATGGGACTGTGAAGACAGGCTGTGAATTTAAGAATAAAGAAAATGCCAAAATGTTAGAATTCTGGGGGGTTTTTTCTACCTTTTGCTTAGTCTAGTACATTTTTTGTGGTGAGCTTAGCTGCTATTTGCCAGCTGCCACATAGCAACTCTGCAAAGGAATTGGCTCAGCCACATGCAACTGGCTTGGAAGGAGCCTATAATTGAGCCTGTGGCACTCAGTTAACATTCAGAGTTAATATATTTCCCCAACACAATTTTCATGGGCTCCTCCCAATCTCCTTCCAAAAAAGACTTGAAAGATTGTTTGCCCAACAGAGACGAGCCCTTTGTGGCTGTAGATTGTTGGCCCTTTGAGTAGCCCTTGATCTTTTACAAGTCAGTTACAAGCCCCAACCGGACTGATTTACACTTTCAAGGCTGTGTTTGCAAGGCAGAATGATTGTTATTTTTTTCCATAGAGGCTGAGGTCTGCCTTATAATTAAATTCTCCAAGTTTCAAACTTGGCTGAGTGTCCCAAAGACCATGTCTGTGTATATCACACAGCTGTGCTTGACTCTCTTCCTTCACAGGTATATTATTTACTTTACCTTCCAGGTGTCCGCAAATATGGTAAAGATTTTCAAGCTATTGCAGATGTAATTGGCAACAAGACTGTGGGTCAAGTGAAGAACTTCTTTGTAAACTACAGGCGTCGGTTTAACTTAGAGGAGGTGTTGCAGGAGTGGGAAGCGGAACAAGGAACCCTGGCTTCTAATGGTGATGCTTCTACTCTAGGGGAGGACACAAAAAATACTTCTAATGTGCCATCAGGAAAGAGCACTGACGAAGAAGATGAGGTGTGTTTTGTGTATCACATAAGTGAGCATGGATTGAGGATTAGGATTTAATTCAATGAAATATAAATCAACTTTAATTTTGGTGAATGACAAACCATCTTCATAAACACTGATACACTTGCATACTGAAGGGCCAGTTCTTGCTCTCATTTTATCGAGAACAGGATGGTATATTTAAATAGAGAACTTATAAACAAACATGTATTAATGCAAGAGAAAAGTAGGACTTCTGTTGCTTCATAAGCTCTCTTTTTAGTTTCACTGTTAAGCTATCTAGAAATTAAAATGCTTCTTTGGTAACTTTTTATTTTCTTCCCCGGCTTTGCTGCCCCCTCACCCCCCCCACCCCAATTTCATAAAATACTGCTTTCCATATAGTGGGCTCTGGCAACGCAAAATAAATTGTACTGTCTCCAGGATTACTTTCTTCTTTTATTTTATAGGTACAGGCCACACAGGGCACTCAGTGTTCCGGTCCTTCACCTCCTGCACAGGCATCTGCTCCAGTGCCAGCAACTCCTGTAGCAACTTTGAACCAGCCTCCTCCATTACTTCGTCCAACACTTCCTGCTGCTCCAGCTCTCCATCGTCAGCCTCCACCACTTCAGCAACAGGCTCGATTTATTCAGCCAAGACCAACCCTAAACCAGCCCCCACCACCACTCATCCGCCCAGCTAATTCCATGCCTCCTCGTCTAAATCCAAGGCCAGTGTTGTCCACGGTCAGTGGCCAACAGCCACCCTCACTTATTGGAATTCAGACAGAATCACAGTCCTCTCTGCACTAAAGAAATTGAAGTAAGGCAGAGCTGTGTTAACTCCTGAAAATTAAATATTGTATCAGTGTCTACTTTTTTTTCAAATAAT
The DNA here is from genome assembly GCF_001723895.1 of Crocodylus porosus. Lineage (NCBI taxonomy): Eukaryota > Metazoa > Chordata > Crocodylia > Crocodylidae > Crocodylus > Crocodylus porosus. The sequence continues at coordinate 61,106,512 of NW_017728943.1, forward strand.
GAAGGGGAGAAAAGAGCAAGTCTTCTAAGGTATTGAACTGGTTTCAAGAAGAGGAGGAAGCTAAAAACTAGCAGTAGAACCATGTGAATGACTATCTGTATAAAAGAATCTTCCGTGCAGAAGAGCTGTACAGCAAAACAATGCCTACAGTTTAGCCCTCTTCTGTATGAATAACTGTTGAAGGAAGCTAACCTCTTAAATGAATAAATGTTCTGCACACCGAGATTTTGTTTAACTGATTTTTACTCTATTTATTTTGAAGTTCTTTATATTTAGACATCTTAGTACAGGAAAGCAGTGTCTGTTAAATCTAGGAATTGTGACAACTCCTGACTGTTTTAAGTAATAATATGGGGGGATAACTTTTACATTTTCCTATGTTAGGAGTGCAAGAACTAATAGTTAGCCTTCAATTCACTTTGGCACTGTTTAGACATGTAATAGAAGCATTTCATGCACTTTTAAAATGTAGACAGCTTTCTCTTTTATTTTATACTTTACTGAGACTGACTTTACATTTTTTGGTTTAAAAAAAAAGTAATTTTTCATTAAATACTCCTTTTGGAAGAATAATCTGAAAGATCTGCTGAGCTATTTTACCAAACATTAAATTTAGTGACGTGTATGTTCTAAGTTTATAAACACTCCAGTGCTATGAGTCCAGTTTCCAAATGCAACATTTTTTGTGGCTGGCAACTTCCAGCACCAGGAAGAATAATAACTACTGCAGTTCGGCCACTCCAGTTATTACTCCTACAGTTTAAGTACAGAGGAGTTTAATCCCACCTTAAATGTTCACTTATGCAGTTCCATATTCCAGATTACTACTCTTTTCCTAAGGCTTTGATTACCAGTGTAGCCTAAATGCTGGTGTTGACAGTTAGAAAGGAGTGTGTTCTCTCAAATGTAGTAATGATGAGGATGCAGGTTAGACGCAATCATCTGCCTTGTTAAACAGGAACCTTTCCTTTCACCTGTCTGACCTATCTTGTATTTTGATGGCTTGTTTATATTTAAACCAAATACAAAGCAAGTAACTGTGGTATTATTGTGGTTGAGCCTTGCCTGCCTGACTTCTAGGTTGGGAGCAAAGCATTTTGGTGGATTGACTAAATTATGACCCCAAAATAAAAGGAAAAATGTGATAGATGTGCATTAGTTTTCCTAGAAAACTAGGCCTAAAACTCAGATAAGGAAGTGTTTCAACTTTCAAACACTGTTAGTTCAGGAGCCAATGTGGTCTGGATCAAGCTATGGGAAAAGTTCTAGTTTGAATGCTGTGTGACCTGCATCTATAATGGCTGTCATTGCTGTTTATCTGGAACTGGTTTTAATTTCATAACTTATTCATGGTCGAGATATAGGTGAACATCGAATAAACTGAATACTCAATTAAAATTGAAAGGTGCTATCCCCCAGCCTCCAACAGATGCAGGGGCTCAGCACTCATAACAATTACAGTTAACAGTCTGCAAAAATCTTGTATCTGTGCAAAGGGAAGTTCTTGTAGCAGCTTTTTATGTACTGCATTTGTAATTCAAATATTAAACTTTGAGACTTGTAGCCTTAAATGTGATTAAGGTTTTGACCCTATATACTTTGTATTTCTTCATTCAGCTACTCTTTTTAGGAGTTCTTGTAAACTTAAGAGATCTGGCTGCTAATTTGCTGATCTCCTAAATGTATTGAAATAAAAGGGTTCCTCTTCTATGGATCCCTTCACAATCTTTCCCCCTCTTTCTATCCCCCTCCCCTGCAGCATGCACGCATACCAAAATTAGATTCCCAGGCACCATATGTGCATTAAATAGTGGCTTTTCCACAAACAAAAGTAAGGTTGTAAAATGGGAGCTCTCCAAGAGGTTTTTTTTTTGTTTTGTTTTTTGGGGTTGTTTTTTTTTTTTAGTGATGGTTGAAACCTGTATCTGGGAGTTAAGTGCCCCTCAACAATTACATGAAGTCTAGCTGGGCTCCAGACTTCCAAGCTGGCAAGAACCCTATAATGTGCATTTTGACATAAGTCTAAATACCTAACTTAATTGTTAACCTTAATAGAATACATTTTCAGTAATTTTTTTTAAGTATTTGTATCAAGTCTCCCAGGTGTGTGTACTGTACCTTTTGCTAATTTTTGTCTTGTCTGTTGTCAGTAGAATTTCAGTATGCAGAATGTTGGGTGTTGCAGTATGATTGGCTACCACCAACTGCTATCAAACTGTTCAGTACATTGTAATTCAGTTTAACCCTGTTTAAATATTCTGTAACTGGGCAAAGGTGCTGTATTTGGGGGGCAAGGGTATATAGTATAATAATTTACATACACCATAGCACACAGTAGGGAAATCCTAGCATTTGTAGTACTAAACAAAAATGTACATAACAAAAATGTCTTTTGTGTGCTTTGCAAAATATGTGCATACAGTTTGCACGTCTTGTTTTGGGGGCGGGGTTTGTTTTAAGCAGTGGTTTTTTTTTTGCCTGGAAGAGTGATATGCTTGCTGCTTAATCAAAGGATTAAAGTTTTAAAGGAATCTGTGTCTTCTATTTTTATGTACCTTGTAATGGTCTAAAAATGTTAGGGCCCTTATACTGTGATTTTTGTCTTCTAAATTCATTTATATTTTTTTAAAAATTAGAAATAAAATTATACAATGGTGTTCATTGGGGATTTTTTTTTTTTTATTTTATTTTTTGCATATCACTAAAACCACCTGTTTTGATTGTAACCTAGTTTTAGGAAATGAACTATAATTTCCAGGTTGGCTTAATTTTGTCACAATAAAAATGTTTGCACATTTCAGGTTTGATAGACTTTATCATGCTTTATTAAAAGTATTGCAATTTTTCAGGATTTTTATGTACAGTTTTATTTTTAGTTAATAAAGCAATGTAAGCAGTAACTATTCACAATGAATAGCACATGTAAGCGTAAAGAGATGTTTTGAAAAGGTATTTCCAAGGTCAAGACTCTGATTCCCGGAAATAGAATATGGAAGTACAAAAAGAAGTGCTGTAAGAAGTGTGTGTTTTATTGTGAATTGGGCCAGACATTTCAGTACACTGAGGGAAATGTTATAAAGTGTTTACATGACACCGTTCCTACCCTGAAGAAAACAAAGCATGGAACAACATCTAAAAGCAAGTTATGGGCCAGCATTGTGATGCTGCAAACTTATAAAGAGTTTGCAAAGAGTGGCATTTTAAAAAATATGCAAAAAGGAGAGTGGTAACTACAACCTGGATGCAGGAAGCTGTTCCAAAAGAGAGGAGGTTGCTTCAAAGTACTGAAGTTGAGACGAGGGCATGAAGGGAGCAACACTAGGAATGAATTATGTTTGTTATCAAAGGTATGAGGTTGAGAGCGAGAGGCAACAATTGAGAAGCTAGTGACAGCATTTTAGGGTCTTCCTGGAGTTGTTTTTAAACAAGCAGAAACAACCATCTTTATGCAGATAATTGTACAAAATGAGTATCTAATCTAACATAGTTAAATTTGAGGAAAGGAGGTTTATAAATAGTCTTGCTTATTATGATTAATACTATGAAGCTGAAGATGAGCCCCGTGGTTTTTAGAAGCAGATGTATCATAGAAATTAAGGACTGGAAGGGACCTTGAAAGATAAAAGCCAACCCCCTTGCCCTGGGCAGGAATATTGCTGAGATCAAATGGTCCCAGCAAGGTGTCTGTCCAGTCTCTTCTTGAAGACTTCCAAGGTTGGGGACTGCACCACTTCCTTGGGAAGTCTATTCCAGATTCTTGTCACCCTTTCCATAAAGCTTTCCTTGCATTCAACCTGGAACTATCTTCTAACAGTTTATGGCTATTGTTCCTGTCTTTCCCTGGTGAGCCCTAGTGAAGTTTTTCTCCCCTTGCATACTTATAGACGGGCACCAAGTCCCACCTCCGTTTTCTCTTCCCCAGACTGAATGGTCCCAGATCCCTCAGTCTGTCCTCATAAAATTTGCCTTCCAGGCACTTAATTATTCTTGTGGCCCTTCTCTGGACCCTTTCATACATACTGCTATGTAATGATAAAGACACTTGCCTTCAAGCCAGTTTGGCACTTCTGAAATGGGAAGAACAAGCCTTTGAACTTTTCAATGGATACTTTTGATCCTGATACGACATCGTGGTAGAAGTGTACACAGATATGTCATTGATGGTTCAAATGGAGAGACAATAAGAAATATAGTTAAGTTGCTTGCACAACTCTCAGCAAGGATCCTGTCAAAGCTGCTGTTTATATTGAACTTACATTTTAAAAATACCCAATTTATTTTCTCCTGTTGTTTTCTTGTTGAGAACTCTTAAATGAAGGAAGGTTTGACAAAGTAACCCTTCTGAGAGCTTGCTTTCACTCTATCTTTTTACTAGCAAAAGTGTTTATTTTTTTGCCATCTTGAGATCCTTTTGGACTCCTTTATGTTGTATATGTTTACTAAGTGAAGTGCAAGGTCTTGGGATATCCAAAGCCATCCTAGTAAATCGCTTTTTTCCTCCTTACACAGAAGCTTCCTTGACATCTGCATTCAAGTGGAACCATGACTCTTTCCCATAGGCAAAAACTCATGAGTGCAGAAAGGAGCTTTCTCAGTAAACCTTGCCTTGGCTATAGTCAGTTTTAGGTGATCCATTCATTGTTTTGACTGTTCCTCAATAATGTCAATCACTGCCACCACCCCCTCAACTAAACCCAAAATTTAACCAAGGTATTATTGCAGGGTGAGAAGGAAGAAAAGACATTCAGCTGCTTAAATCCCTGGCAGGTGACAGTGTAAATACCTATGTAGACTATGAGCTTTAGTAATAATGTCTCTCTTGCCCCTCCCTTAATAGTGCCATAGTCATTGTATGGCCAACTCTCCATACCTGGAAAGGACTTAAGTGAACTTCTGTTTGTGGCTACAGAAGGAAAGGGACTACCTTAGCCAGGCTATTCCCTATCCTGTTATATGACCCTATGGATAAATGTGACCTAAATATACTTCCTCTCCGGTTAACTTTGCTTTTGGTCTTTCATAACTAGACAAGTAAATTTAACTTTTTCTTTTGTCTGTCTTCTATTCTTTATATTTAAGTTTTGCTTTTGTCTCTCTCAGATTCACAGTTTAGGGCTGTTTCCTTAAGGGCAGATTTATTCCTGGAAGTATTTGTTCTAAAAGAACAATACTTGAATCTTACAATATGAATTAGGAATGATTCCAGGGTAAAAAGCCAAATCCAAATGGGGATGTGTAATACTACCTGAATCATTGGAGTCTTGAGTTTTCACTGTTCTTAGTGTTGCAAATCTTTGGTATTATTTCAGTGTAAATTAACAAATATTGCAGGATGGAATCAATGATTGATATTCTCAGCATTTTTGCTAAGATTCAGGTGGCAGTGAATCTGCCACGTCCTAACTCCCTTCAGTCTGTGCAGAGGAATGAACTTGATCTGATAGCTCTTCCATATTGCTAAGTACTGCAGCCTTGCTTTTTCCATTCATGTTTTCCACAGTGTTTCACAAATTTTAGAATTTTGGCAGGCTCGTAGCAATTAATCACTTGCTGAAAAGCAAACACTGCCAGGATGGAAGGGAGAACTCTAGGCAGCCCACAGCAGAAGTGGACCAGTTATTGCCTTTATTTTTTTTTCTTAATAGTAAGATTAGGACTTGAAAGAAATTCACGATGGTGCCAGTTCTGAAGAGTGTGGTGCTTTATTTTTATTTCTGGAATAAAGGTAATATCTAATAAATTATAAGGAATTTTAATATTGGATAGTATATTCCATTATAGGATAAGATTTTAAGTTATCCGAACCTGTTTGGCCTTATTTTTTTTTTTTTTTTTTTCAGGTCAGTGGTGCTCAACCTTTTTGCCCTGCAGTCCAGATGGGAGACATGAGGCCAGTCTGTGAGTTGGATAGGGACTAGCCTACTGGGATTGGACGCTGGGTCTTATACAGGGGTGGGCAGTTATTTTGGGCAGGGGGCCGCTTGCTGAGTTTCAGCAAGCCATCGAGGGCCACATGACAAGCAGCCCAGGGCAGATTAATATTAATTTTCTAAATTTTTAGGGGCCCCTGTGGGCTGGATAGAGTGGCCTGGCAGGATGCATTTTGTCTGCCCCTGGTCTTATACCACCCCTGCCTGCTGGGATTGGGCCCTAAGAGCTGTACCACCCTTGCCCAGCCCTGCATGCAGGGAGCAGTCTCTGGGCTCCATGCTGACTTCACCCAGGCCCGCACACTAGAATTGGGCCCCAGGGATCCTCTGCCATCTACACCATCCTGTATGCAGGGATTGGGATCCAGGGGGCCATGCTGCCTCTGCCTGGTCCTGTATGTGCCTGGCCTAGGGCACAGGGCCATGGAGCCATAGGGAGCTTTGTGTACTGGATGGCAGGGTGCTGGAGGCTGGATCTGGCCAGTGGGCCACAGGTCAAGCATCTCTGTTCCAGATGGATGCATCCTAGTAACAAGTGAATTGTACTAGTGTTTATTTTCTCAAGGTAGTGGCTTGAGTCTTATAGGCTTCAACATAGGTGGCAGAAGGCTGGGGCTAACAGGGGTTAGCCCTCCTGAACTAATTTCATGGAGGCCAGTGACAGCAGCAGTGCTTGGTGCTGCTTGGTACCTCCACCACGCCTCTGCCACAGCCCTGTGCCTGGCACCCTCACCACATGCTCCTCCACCACCACATAGCACCAGTGTGTCCTGGCCCTGCAGTGCCCCTCACCCCCCCCAATAGTATTTTCTCCTGCTGCTACCACAGGGCCTATTTAAACCTTTGCACAACCAAGGCTTGAAATGGACTGGGCCCTGAGCTTGCCACTTGTTGGACGTGGGCCAGCCCTAAGGCCTGTGCCAGCTCCTTAAAAACCAAACGGTGTTCTCTCTTCCCAGCTACACTCCCTTTTGGTGACATTAAAGCAGGGGCAAGTGGCATTCCCCAGAAGGGGACAGTTAAACACCACAACGGTGGGGGCTGCTGACTTGATGTTTTAAACCAGCTGCTGTGGCGCACGACAAGGTGGGCAGGAGCTCCTAGTGCTGATTTCAGGGCAGAAAGGCGCAGGTGGTCACTCAGCAGCCTGGCCTGCCAGCCCAGAGCTTCCTGCTCCTTCTGGCTGCCCTGTGAACTCCTCGCCCCCACCAGGGGGAAGGGCTGAGGGATGCTTCTAACTAACCCAGGGACGCCGTTCAGCTGTTGGCCCCTGGCAGGAAGCTGTGGGAGGCAGCTGAATGGCCTGGGTCCCTGAGGGAGCCCGTGTCCCTGAGGCAGGGCTTCCCGGTGCCTTCCCTGCCCAGCCTCTCCGAGAGAGTGTAGGCGGCGCGGGGCCCGGGGAGGACGGCACGGCGCCATCACGCAGACACGGGCCGGCCGAGCCCAGCCCGGCGGCGGGAAAGCCGAAGGCGGCGCAGCTGCAGTAGGGGCGGCGCCCACGCCTCAGCTCCGCCCCGCCCCGCCCCGCCTCGCCTCAGGGAGCTCGGATCCCCGGGTGCCGGGGCAGGAAAGTTTGCGGCGCGGGGGCGCGGCCGCGGGAGGAGGAGCGGGAGCCGGGAGCGGCGGCTGCTGCAGCTGGTCCCACGGCACGGAGCCCGCGGCTGCGGAGCAGGGGGCGCCGCCTGGTGAGTGGCTCGGGGCCGGGGCGGGCGACGCCTTTGTCTCCCTTTGTGTCGGCGGTGGCGGCGGGCCGAGCGCAGCCCGCCCAGCGCCGGTCGGGACGGGAAAGGCTCGAAGTTGGGGGTCTCCGAGAGCGGGGCTCGGCCGTGGGGAGTCACGTTGCCGTCTCCACGTGTAGCCGGCGGGGCGCGGCCCCGGGTGCCGCCTGAGGGATGCCCGAGGAGCCGGGAATCCCGCCGGGGCGTCATCGCGGGGCTGCGCTGGAGATGGCTGGGTGCCCACGCTGGACCCCAGAGCCGAGGTCCCAGCGTCCTGGAGAAGTTGGGCTGGAAGGGACCCTGCCTGAGTCAGGGTCATCTCTCTCCAACCGTTACCCCGCTATAACCATCACCTGAACCCTAAATGATAAACCTGCCCATCCTGTCTTGCCCAGAGTCTGGCTTCTCTGCCTTTTGCCTGAGGTCAGGCGGCAGCAGAGCCCAAAGGGAGAGCCAGCAGGCTGCCACCAGGGCCTTTTCCACTACGCCTCCACGTGCATCTCCTCAGACCGGTGCAGCTACAGCCAGCCCAGATTGGCATCTCCAGCACATTTTCAGGCACTGAGAACTGAGCTCGTCCAGTGAGGGTGGTGCCAGGCTGGGTGCTGCCAGGCCAGGTACAGCCACAGCAAGTGGAGACCCAGCCCTCCTCAGTAGAGCCAGGGGCCTGGTAGAAATGTGGCTGTTTGTGTTAGGGCTGTAGTTTGTAGATGTGTTGGTCTAAGGACATAGGCAGACAGGATTCTTTGGGTAAGTCTGATGTCTTTTATTAGACAGACATAGGTGGTTGGAAAATTTATTTTTTTGCAAGCGTTCAGGTATAAATACCCTTCATCAGGCTGAAGAAGCATCTGCAGTTGGCGTGTGCTGTTCCTGGATGGATTGAATAGTAAAAAAGCCAGAGGCTAGTATGCATGCAAGAAAGCCAGTCAATGAAGATGTGTCTCACCCACCAACTCCTCAATTTACAAGTTGGGGTGGGGTGGAGAAGGGAATAAATGTAGCTGCTAAACAGTGTATAAGTACGTGGGATGTCAAATGCCAGGCAGGTTATATAAATCCAATGTCTATATTTAGTCCATGATTTTTTGTATTGAGCAGCTATTTGTGCTAGGCTTTTGGGTTGCCACTAGAAGTTGGTCACTGTTGGCTTTGTTGCTTTTTATGGAGGCTCCTTTAGATGGGTGCATGTGGGTGTTGGGATGACTGGCTGGGTGCTGCCTGAGGTGCATGCAGAGTGCTGGGCTCAGGATGCATGTGCCCTCTCCTTTAAGAAGGGAGGCTTTCTTTGTCATGGTATTTGTGACCCTCTGGTTAGTAATGTATTGGAATGTGGAGCAGCATTCCCAAAGGCCAAATTTACATAATTGAGCTGTCAAGGCAGCCACCTCCTTTTGGAGGGTTGACTATTCTTTATTATATTTGAGATGCTTCTTAGTGCTTTCCTGTTGTATTAACTTAGACACATCTATAATACTCTATTACTTGCCTGTGTGACAAGATCTCCTTCAAGAAATTGATCAGCAATAATGTGCTCTAAAGGTTACCTGCTCTATCCTCATTTTTTTTTTTTAAAAAGAAACCTCTGTTCCACAGTGTTTGATTTATTCCTTCTTGTTTATGAAGGTGTAAATAAAAAGCCCAATTTACGGTTTAGGTCCCCTTACCCACAGTTAAATGTCACGGGCATGTCTTCTTACAAGGATAGATGTTCACTAGCAAACTGCAAGATGATGTGGACTAGCACACACAATTATAGTTCTCCCCAGCTCTACTCCTCTAACAGCACACCTCCTCCCCCCACTAATGTTCAACAGAAAATATAGACCTTTTAGCATGCCTTGTTTTGGGGAGACTGGAAGGAGAGCCACATTGGAAGCAGAGGAACTCTCTTAACAAATGTCTGCCCAGCAGCTCTGACTCTTTTTTCGGTTGCAGAAAATCCATGCTGAAAACTAGTGCTGATACCAACTGAATTGAATGGGGTAGGGGAGGATAGTTTCTCAAGCTTGCATATACAACAACCATGTGGTTATATTAATGGTAAATTCTGGGAGTGTCAAAAGGGTAAAGCTTTGACCAGGTATCTTCAGCCATCTTGCAGGAAAAAAACTATTCCTGCATTTTTAATTAAAGCTTGGCATTGCTTTAGTTTTTGTTAATATGATTGGTAGTTTCTGCCACCAGCCAGAATAATCTTTCTTTGTTATATACATAGGGTGGCTGAAAGGCTGCCATGCTCTGTTTACTAAGAAATAGCTGTCAAGGTATTCAGGTCAGGGATGTCTCTAGACTTGCATTAGTAATAATCTTCTATTTTTAAACCATTCCAGCTGAAATACTTCCTCAGCAGTGCACAAAAATTAACAATAAGCAGAAAAATTCAGATGCTTCATCACTCTATTACCAGAAGCAGTGCTTTCGCTGAATATCTCCTGTAGTGCTAATTGCATTATTTCTCTGTGCATCAGTGGGGCATGTGGTGTATTCAGTCCAAAAGCATCCACAGTGATTTTATTAATCATATTATTGCAGTGCCTAAATCTCCTAACTGTGGACCCAGGCCCCACTGGATAAAGCTTTGTGCAAACACAGAACAAAAAAAGCAATGCATCTGTATTGGTGCACATAATCCCCTGATAGCCTAACGGTTGTTAAGTGGTTTGTAGAAGTCATGGCAAAGGAGAGTTTCAAGGAGGATAGCCAGGTGGCTTTGTGGTTGTTTATAGGGAGCTCCCCCAAAGGTTAAGGGGCAGCCTGTGAGAAAGTACAAAGATTCTTGTTAGGTTTTGAAACAAGTGAGAATGATGCAGCTTGACAACATGGGCTGATCTGAGGTAGGATTCTATCTTTTGATATTGAATGAGAAATGATAGGGTGGAGATAAGTTATGAAGAGCCTTGAAATTGAAAATAAGCTTATAATTGAGTCAATAGAAAGAGGGAGCCTGTAGACGGATGCAAAAAGTGTGGTTTCAGGGTCAAAGCAATGATGTGTGAAAATGATTTTTGCGGAAGTGTTTGACTGGGTATCAGTGGGGCAAGATTGTTTGTCCAGGCCAGGACAACATGTGACAGTAACTGAGAAGTAAGATGATGAGATTTTGAACTAAGAGTTTTGTCTGTGCATATGTAGAGGAAAGGCCATATCTTATCTGTGTCCTGCAGAAAGCATCTGTAGTAGTTAGGGATAGCCTGGATTTGGGAATTTGCAGTATTGGAGTCCAAGATGCTACTTGGGTGATTATGTTGTCTCCAGTGATTTGACATGAGAAATAGCTGGGAAGACTGTGGGACTGGAGGTGGAAGATTAAGAGTAGTGTTTTAGTTGCATAGAACTTCAGATGATGATTAGTCATTCACAAGGTGTCAGAGGGACAGGGTGAGATTATAGTTCTGACAGACGAATACAAGTCTGGAATACTGAGAGAGGTCTGTGGGTAATAATCTTAGAGATCACAGTTCCATATGAGTTTACAGATAAAATACCCAGCAATAAGGTGTAGAGGGAGAGGAGGAGAAGAGTAAAAATGGAGGCCCATGACATCCCCACAGAAAGTGAAAGGAATAAAGAGGACTGGCTGAAAGGTATGCTAAAGAAGTGATTAGAGATAGAGGAAGGCCTTTGACTTGATGTTCCATGAGGTTTTCAAGGTAAAACTAGGGGACTACAGGTTCAACAGTTCAACTGTCAGATGGGTGGGAAACTGGCTGTGGGGTCAGACGCATAGAGTACTAATAGACAGATCTGTGTTGATCTGGCAGAAGGTAGCCAGTGAGGGTCCCCCAGGGTTTGGTACTTGGACTGGTGCTTTTCAACTTCAACATCAGTGATCTGGATGGGGGGGTGGTAAAAAGCACACTGGCAAAGTTTGCCAATGACACTAAGATTTGGGGAAGTGTGGCCACGCCTCAGGGTAGGTTGATGATCCAGGAGGACCTTGACAGATTAGTTAAATGGGCAGACCAGAACCAGATGCTGTTCAA
>NW_017728943.1:61118890-61131875 GCF_001723895.1 Crocodylus porosus
TTTTTTTTTTTTATTATTATTATTATTATTATTATTTTTAAGAGTAAAACTAAGAGGCTTTGGTGAGAACAATCTCAGTGAAGTACAAGGGGCTGAAACCAGACTTAGAAAGGATTTAGGAAGCAGTGTAGATCTTTCTATCTTGGCTTAACAATGTATTTTAAAAATAGACAAGTAGAAGCAGAGGAGGTATCCAATGAGTAAAGTGCAGAACTAGGAGTCAGATCCTGATCCTTTTACCAGTTTTACCATATAGAGAGGGGCAAATGGAGATTTACAGATCCTTCAGCCTTCCTGAGTACCTCTCTACTTTGCTTTTAGACACAGCTTTTCTGTAGGGGCTAGTTCCATGGCTGCTTCAACTCTCACATTTGGTTACCCTGCCCTGTTCTTTTCCGTGGCCTCTGTTGAGTCCAAATCAACTTAAACTCCTTCTAGTGAATTGTTGTGACCAGTGAAAATTTCAGTGACGTAGGGCAGCCCTTTAAAAAAAGCCAGCATTTATTAGACACCTGGAATACAATGTGCTAAGGCTTAGCATGGCTATGTTATTCTAAACTCAGAAATGTTCCTAGTTAGCAGCACCATATGTTCTGCTTTCCCAAAATGGTTCATCTCCTCCATTTTCTGTATCCTGGAGGATCTTTATCCTGGGCTGTAAAAATAAGTGTCTTCATTCTTGATCCTTTTGTTCCAGACTGTTTAAGTACTGCTCCTTCACAGTTAATGTTCACAAGTTGGCTCTTGTATTGTTTTCTCCCCATGGTATGGCATCTGTGTTCCATTCAGTTTCTGACAGCACATTTGTACTAGCCCAGACAGCAGTGTGCTATTCATTCATGTTTTGATCCCCTCTCAGCCTAAAGAAGAATTTTACCCTCAGTGAGAAGCAGTACTCAGGAAGGTGAGGAAACAGAGTTATGAATGAGCTTCATAAAAATACAAATAATCTTGCAAAACTCCAAGTACTCACTTTATGCACCCTAAACTACAATGGTTTCATTTGGAACTGCTTATAGTGTGTACAGATGAGCTTGTGTTTAAAACTCTGCAGGATTAGAGCCATAGAAAATTGCCTTCTCAATGTGTAGCATGGCAGTCACACTTTCCTTACAAGGTTCCTTAGATTACATTCAGTAGTTGTAGATTGCATTGAGTCTATTTCATAAAAGGTGGTGTCGGAATCCAAGAATTTTTTTTTATTATCCCAAACCCCGTATTAACTTAATAAGCTACAAACAGACACACATAAACCACAAGAACAGTCTACAAATCAGTTTTACTGACTGTCGCCATGGTGAAATATACACCCAGAATCCCCAGAGCCTAAGAGCTTGACCAGGAGTTCACCCAGGAACTGGCTGAGGCTGCATGCTCCATGATTGTGGTTGTCAGGGGTGACTTTAACTACCCAGACATCTCGTGGGAGGATCACTCAGCAAAATCTGAGTGGTCACAAAACTTCCTATTGTGTATGGATGACCTCTTCCTGACCCAAGAAGTCTACGGGCCAGCGAGAGGTAAAGTGCTGCTCGACCTGCTACTGGCAACTGGAGTTGACCTAATTGGCAACCCAGCGATCGATGGGAAGCTGGGTGACTGACCACGAGCTGATCACCTTCACCATCCAGCATAAAGCTTGCAAGTCAGTCAGCAACGCTGAAGTCCTTGACTTCAGGAAAGCTGACTTTGACAAGCTCAGGAGGCTTGTCAGTGAGGCCCTAAGGGACCACAGCCCCAGTGGGAGGGGAGTTCAGGAAGCGTGGTTGCTCCTCAAAGGAGCCATCTTCAGTGCACAAGCTAATTCTATTCCGACTTGGAGGAAAGGCTGCAAGAGGGCACAGCAGCACCCCTGGCTCTCCAGGGATCTAGCAGACCTCCTGAGGCTAAAAAGAAAGGGCTACAAAGGATGGAGGGCAGGATTCACCTCCAAGGAGGAATATTCTGTACTGGTCTGGTCCTGCAGGGAGCAAACCAGGAAGACCAAGGCTGCAACTGAACTCCAACTAGCTTCGAGTATCAAGAACAATAAAAAGTCCTTTTTCAGATATGTGGGGAGCCAGAGGAAAAGCAAGGACAGCATTGGAGCCCTGCTAAATCAGATGGGACAACTGATGCCCAGGAAAAAGCCAACCTATTAAATGGGTACTTTGCATCGGTCTCTCATCAGTCCCATGGGACGCCCATGCCCACTGTGGGACAGGGAGGTCTGGGTGAGGATGATCCCCTGCCCTCCATCAATGCTGACCTTGTGAAGGAACACCTTGACAGGCTGGATACTTTCAAGTCAGCTGGCTCTGACAATCTACACCCCCAGGTACTCAAGCAGCTGGCTAGCATCATAGCCCAGCCCCTGGCATGGATCTTCGAGAGCTCCTGGTGCTCTGGTGAAGTGTCCAAAGACTGGAAGAAGGCCAGCGTGGTGCCTATCTTCAAGAAAGGGAGGAAAGTGGATCCAGCAAATTACAGGCCCATCTGCCTGACCTCTATCCAGGGGAAGTTTTAGAAGCTTATTAAAGAGGCCATCCTTAATGGACTGGCCAACGCCAACATCCTGAGGGATAGCCAGCATGGGTTTGTTGCGGGTAGGTCTTGCTTGACCAATCTCATTTCCTTCTATGACCAGGTGACCTATCACCTGAACAAGGGAGAAGAGATTGATGTCATAGATCTTGACTTCAGAAAAGCCTTCCATCTGGTATCCCATGATCACCTCTTGGCAAAACTGGCCAACTGTGGCCTTGGGTCCACCACAATCCGCTGGCTGGGAAATTGGCTCCGTGGTTGGACCCAGAGGGTGGTAATAGACGGAAGTCATTTGTCACGGTGCCCTGTGACCTGTGGGATCCCCCAAGGCTCTGTCCTTGGACCCATATTGGTCAACATCTTCATTAATGATGTGGACATTGGAGTTAGAAGTGGACTGGCCAAGTTCGCCGATGACACCAAACTCTGGGGCGAGGCATCCACCCCGGAAGACAGGCAGGAGATCCAGGCTGACTTGGACAGGCTCAGGAAATGAGCTGACAAGAACCTGATGGTGTTTAACACCAAAAAATGCAAGTTTTTCCAGCTTGGGAGGAAAAACCTGCAGCATCCTTACAGGCTCAGTAGTGCTATGCTAACTAGCGCTACAGACGGGAGGGACTTGGGGATCAGGACTGACCACAAGATGAACATGAGCCTGCAGTGTGATGCTGCAGCCAATAAAGCGAGCAAAACGCTGGTGTGCTCCTGTAGATGGTTCTCAAGCAAATCCCAGGACATCATTCTCCTCTTGTACTCGGCCTTGGTGAGGCTGCAGCTGGAGTACTGCATCCAGTTTTGGACTCCACAATTCCAAAAGGATGTGGAGAAGCTTGAGAGAGTCCAGAGGAGAGCCACGCATATGATCAGAGGTCAGGAAAACAGACCTTACGAAGACAGGCTGAGAGCCATGGGGCTCTTTAGCCTGGAAAAGCACAGACTCAGAGGTGATCTGATGGCCACATGTATGTTTATCAGGGGTGATCACCAGGATCTGGGGGAACGATTGTTCACCAGAGCGCCCCAAGGAATGATGAGCTCAAATGGTTATGAACTACTGCAAGACCGTTTCAGGCTGGATATAAGGAAGAATTGCTTTACTGTCCAAGCCCCCAAGGTCTGGAATAGCCTGCCATCAGAGGTGGTTCAAGCACATACACTGAACACCCTCAAGACAAATTTGGATGCTTATCTTGCTGGGTTCCCCAGCTGACTTCCTGCCCCTTGGGCAGGGGGCTGGACTCAATGATCTTCCGAGATCCCTTCCAGCCCTAATGTCTATGAGTCTGAGTCATCTTTCAGTTGCATTGTATTCTCAGCCTTGTCTGTTCTGGGGCCATATGCTGGCTGCAAATATAAACTTATCCCCATAAGTCACGCCGTCTGGAATTGTACATCCAAACCCAGAACATGGCCCTTAATGGATATTAAAGAAAAATATTGCAGTCTGTCTTGATAGTGTTCTGTAGTGAAACAGAGTTGTCACACAACAGTTACTTAAGTAAGAAATTCAGTGGAAGAACTGTAAATACGGGTTAGTTGGCATTGTCTGCAAGATCTACTTTGTTAATCTCGCTCATGACCATTGGCCTTGGCTTCTGTGTTGTAGCAGTTCTCCTCACTCAAGGGCTGCTAAGCAAGACTCCTAAGGGAGTTTATCGTGGCTGTGGTAAAGGATGATCATTGGGACTTCTCACAATCGAAGCAAGAGTTTAGCAGATTTCTTCCTGAAACCCTGGAAGGCAGAGCTGATTAGGCTACTGAGGCTAAACTTAAGGTCTTCTACAGCATAAACCTGTAATGTTGCCATCTTTGCTCTTACAGGGGTGTCAGACTCTTCCCCAGGCTGGATTTGGACCATATGGGCTCCTCCCAGGCCAGATCCTTGGGGCTGCATTCAGTTGGCAATGTGTGTCCAGGCTGGGTGGTAGAATGGGGCCAGGGATGTGTAGCTGCATGGAGCTGTGTTTGTGCAGTGTGAAATTGGGAGCATGCATCCCCAGGAGCCAGCAGCACCCCTGTCTACCTTGCACAAATGTGGCTCTTGGCAGCTGTGCATCCGTGGCATTGCTGACCAGCCAAAGCTCCGTGCCACTGGGCAGCAGCACAGAGCCAGGGATACGTGGCTGAACACCCCTGGCTCTGTGCTGTTGCCCAGCAAGTTGTAACTGGGGTCAGTAGGGGTGTGTGACAGTGGAGCTAGCTGAGGGGCAGTGCATTTGCGGTAGCCTGCTGGACTGTTGGGTCAGATTCAGTAGTTCCACAGGCTGAATCTGGCTCCCAGATCATGTGTCCAACACCCCTGTTCCATAGGCTGTGGAGCAGGACTTCTTTCCTCATGGGACTGCCCTGCTGCTCAACCACATTGCTTGGGCTAGATTTGGCTCGATTCGAGAGCCGAATCTCCGAATCCAAATTGAATCAGGAGACCAATTAAAAGTTCTGAATCGATTTGAAGCATCTGAATCGATTCGGAAAAGATTCAGCAATTTGGCCGCAGATTAAACAGGCAGCTGACACAGTTGTCTCCAGCTGGTAAGTCTGTTGGGGTTGGGGGAGGGCAGAGGGAAGGGGCATGGGGGAGGTAGACATTGGGGCTGGGGCTGGGACAAGCTGCCCAGCCAAGGCGGGGGGACACAGGATGTGGGTGCGGCAGCACTCAGAGTGGGGGCTCTGCCCTGCTGCTGTTTGGCTAGCTGGGGTGGGGATGGGATGTGAGTACGGCTCAGTCTGGGCAGAAGGGAGAAAGCCCCCGCTCCCAGTGCTGCCACCCCCACATTCCACGCCCTCTCCTGCTGGCTGGCAAGCAGAGGCAGGGCAGAGCCCCCATTCCCAGTGCTGATATGGTTGTGGCACTGCTGGAAGTGGGGGGCTATGTCCTGCTGCTGTCCAGAGCAAGCTGCTTCTGCATTGCATTTCCTCCCCACCCCGCACCTGCTGGACAAGCAGCAGCAGGGTGTAGGCCCCACTCCCAGCACTGCCACACCCACATCGGTGCTGGGAGCGGGGACTCTGTGCTGCTGCTGCTGCTTGCTCACTTCAGCCTAGAGTGGGCTCTGCCTGCATCCCGCCCCCAACCCCAGCTGGGCAAGCAGCAGCAGGACAGAGCCCCCTGCTCCAAACACTGCCGCGCCTGCATCTCGTGCCTCTCCACTCCCCTCCCCAAGTAACATGCCCCCCACCCCAGCTGGGCAGTTTGTCCCAGCCCATCTCTTCCCTCCCTCCCCCAACCCCAACAGATTTACCAGCTGGAGGCAGCTGTGTCAGCTGCCTGTTTAGTCTGTGGCCGTATTTTCAAAGCAGCACCAAACCTTTCAGATCTGATTCTGCTGAATCAAATTGGAACAGTGATTCAAACCTCCAAATCGAATCACTGTCCTGTGAATTGACCGCATCCAAATCCAAAGTGAATACTTGCTGCTTCGCAAAGGCCTAATAAATAGGTAGCTTGTATTCCCTGTGATGATACCAAAATTATTCACCCCTGGAGTAGGGAGGAGTTGTCTCACACTATCTTTATGGTTTAGTAAGAAAGCAAATTTAACATTTCTCCATTCATACTCTGTAGTTTTTAATGTCACCCATTAGGTTTTCTGTCTGAGAAATAGTTTTTAAAACCAGTGCTCTTTTCCCTTTATTTTAAGAGAAGACAGTTTGTAGCGTTGCCCCTGCTACCAGTAGTGATCTCAAATGAATACTAAAGAAAATGCTTGTCCTCTAACTTTTGATGACCACTAATGCCAAATGTAGTGGCTGAAAAAAGGTGTGTTCATGTGCCATTGGACTTAGTAGTATAACTGAATAAAATGCAAAAATCTCATGAACTAGGGGTGTGGGATTGGGAAGAGTGTATTAGCTGAAGAACCAATAGTAGTGTAAAGCATGGTTGTCTAAGTGGCAGCCTGCAAGGGGTTAATTTGTGGCCCCTGGGGTCCCACCCAGCTGCCACTGCAGGCTTCCCCTCCTCTGACTTCTACTTCCTGCTCCTGCCCTAGGGAGCAATATGGTGTGGCGCAGCACAGCTTGTAGTGCTGAGAGAGCTCATAGCCCATGGAACCTGTGCAGCTGGAGAACTGAGGGTGAGGCTGGGGCACGCTGTGAAGCAAAGCGGGCACCCATGTTTGCAGTGCAGGAGGGGGCTGCTCATGCAATGCTGGTGGAGAAGGAAGATTGCTGCATGCTACTGCCACTTGCCCTGTGGGGTGCGTTGCCCCTGGCCCCATTAAAGTTGAACAGCTCTGTAGTGGAGCATGGGTGGGTTCCAAATACGATGTGCTGCAGTGAATTAGGAAAGCTGAATTTTACTTTACTGTAATAATTCAGGGAAATAAACTGAATTCATTTGGAGTATTCTGCTTATATGTTGTTTAAATAATGCATTTGGACTAAGTCAAATTGCCAAGAGTGGTAAAAATTTAAAGAAAAAATTATTTCCTGCCTTGCACTAGATGGTGACAAACAAATCAGTGGAAGCCTTTTATAGTAACCCTAGGGAATTATTAAAAGGCAGATTATAGTAGTCTATCAGGAAGACCACCAACCCTCCAAAATATGCAACTGTCAAGCCATTTGTTTGCAAAAGTAAGGCTTGCCTTTGGCTTTGATACTATTTGGGAGGGGTGGGGGAGAGGAGAGAGAGATGAAACTAAAATCTGGGTGGTTTTTTCCTTCCCTGTCTCTTTATTTCCTGCTTTTGTATTTGTGACTCTTTTTTTCCTCCTTTCCTGCCACCTTTCTTTCTGCTCTCTCTCAATATCCCTTTTCTGTCTGTTTTCTCACTTGTCTTCATCCCCTTCCTGTTTACTTGAAAAAATAAGCTTCCCCCAGTCTGAGCCATTTCCTTCCTCTGTTCTCTCTCAGGGTCTTCAAGACTCTGGTAGTTGCAGAAGAAATTGAATGGTATACTTGAACAATAGCATGACTTGGGGGCGTTAGACTCATTTGCCAAGTTAAATTGACTAAAACCAGGATCCTGGTCCTACTCAACTTCTCCATTTGGGGCTTTCCCCAAAGGTTCCCAGAAGCAACTGAAGTTTCTTCAGGGCTTTGAGGAAAACCTAATTGTGTCACTTTTGAATGAAACTAACTAGGATGATTGCTTCCTTCTACGTCTGCCAGTTTCATGGAAGGCCACATAAAGGCACTTGTTCTGATTTTGAGCAGTGCAGATATACAGTAAAATCCCTGTTTTCCAGCATTCTACTAGCCAGCATGCTCTACTGACTGCCACCACGCTGCTGTTGCCATGCCACCATCATCCACCACTTCGCACTGCTGCTGCCACTGCCATGTACAACCACCCCGTGCTGCCACCTTTATCCATCACCCTGCGCCATCACTGCTATCCACCAGCCGTGCCGCCGCAGTGTGCAAGCCCCACCTCCAACTCCAGTATTTTTAGATAACCAGCATTTTTACATTACCAGCACCTGGCATTCCCCGCTCATGCTGGATAATGGAGATTTTACTGTAGTTATGAAGCCTGTAGCTCAGTGAGGATGCATCCTAATAGTAGTAAAGGTCCTGATCAAGGACCAATCAAGGTCCTGATCCTACAAAACCCTACCCACACAAGTTAGCTTGGGCCAGTGATTCTCAAGCAGGTGATGCAGCACCCCAGAGTGCCATGAGATCCTTTTAAGGGTGCCAAGGGATGCTGCACAATATGGGCCTGTTATGTGTGTAAACCCCTACAAAACCCCTTATGTTTTGCAAGATAAATGCAGAGCTTTCAAATCAGAAATAATATGAAAACCATTTTGACCTGTAGTGTTTTTTTCTGAGTTGTTTAAAATGGAAGAATTGCTCAATTATTTTTCTGTAGTCAAAAAAATGAGTGAAAGCTAAGAGCTGGTACTTTCTGAGCAATGCCTTGAGTCTAAAAGGGTTGAGAACCACTGCTTTAGGACATGTCTGTATGTAAGATATGTGTTGGCTTAACTGCCTAAGTGAAGAGAGGCCTGCATTCAACTCTGTGGCATTTTTCTGTCTACTTATGGGAATTTCTGATTGCTACATCCAATCAGTTCCAGAATTTCAGAGAACATGCATGTGCCTGGTGTGATTACTTGGTGGGAAGGAAGTGAGAGAGAATGAGAGATGCTTTGGAAATGAGTTGACTCTATTGACAGACTCCAAGGATGAATTATGTTCCACATTTCTTCATAGGTTGTAAGATGTGAAGAACCTACTTACATACCACACACAGTCTCTCCCTCTTCCACCCTGCCTGCCCCCCCCTCCTCCCCCCCCCAGTCAAAACCTACCAAAATCAGGGTAGGTGTTTTAGGTGAGGAAGCTAATTTCCACACTGGAATGGAGGCGTGAGGATGCTAGGATGGCTGCCAGGGGCTGTTTCCTTCTAGGCCAGTGGTTTTCAATGCGTGGTGTCTGCAAACTATGTCTAAGGGGTCTGCAAAAGGTTACTGTGATTGATCAAAAGTATGTGAATACACATACATACCATTCAAATGGGTCCACACCTCCATTCAAAATTTCCAAAGGGGTCTGCAACTCCGTTCAAAATTTATAGGGGTCTGCAAGTGAAAAAAGGCTGAAAACCTCTGGTCTTGGTGCACAGAAGGGGGATGGGGTCTGCTGCTTAGCCAAAAGCAGCTGCCAATTTGGCAGCAACTTTGAGAGGGTTATATCTCTAGGTTTTGGCTGAGCAGGAAAGGGAGGATGAGTGATGCTAACAGGCAGGCTCTACTCCTATTCTATGCCACTAAAATTCAGCCATGACTGGAAAAAATCTTTTCCCCCACTTTACTCTGCCTTCCCAAAACATGTGGGCATGTGGTATGCAAGAAAATATATACTTAATCTTAAATGAGCAGAAGTCCTGTAAATTAAATAGATCGGTGCTGGTGGAAGGATGGATTGATGTAGGATATGTAAAATGACAGATTCTAAAAAGATTTGGCATCTGAGGCAAGACTTAGGTTTATTTTAGGGCCTGAGTCAGAAACCGTGAGCCAAAAATCCCCTACTGGGTATGTCCAGAACTGCCGCAGCCTAAGCACTTAGTCACTCTTAGCACTCGCTCCTGTCTAAACTACGTTGGGATACTGATTGTCACTTCACTGATGGGTCTAGTCTTAGTGGTGTGCTGAGCACACCAGATACATGCTGACAGGATGGTGGTGCGCGCACAGTTCAAGAGGAGGAGGGAGCATACACATTTAATATAACAAGCTCCTGGCTAAAGCACTTGGCTAGGATGTATGAGGCCTGGATTCAGCTCCCTCCTAGGCTGGTCTTTGCTTTCAGGATTATTTCTGGGTTTAATCCATTGAATGTCTAATGGATAAAGTAGGAGTGCACCAATAGAGATTTGGGGCCGATATGGATAGCCAGTTTTTAAGGAGACATATCAGCCGATACTGATCCGATTTTCTGATACCAGCCCAGCAGCTTGGAAAGCCGTATGCAACTGGTAAGTCTGGTGTGGTGGAAGGGATTGTGGGGGCAGATCACGGGGGGCAGATCACGACCCGCGTGGTGAGGGAGGAGTGGAGCTGGGGCAGGGGCAAGCACTGCCCATCTGGGCTTAAACGAGAATGAAAAGTCCTGCTTAAATCAAAAACAGAAAATTTAGGGTGTTTGCACACTAAGTTTAAACCAGGATAGGATTCATAAATTGATCCAGTGCAACTTTCTTGTGCAGCTTGGTCCACCTGCGTCACTCAGTTTGCGTCAGTATCTGCAGGACTGCGCCCTGGGTTTTGTTGACCTCTTCACACCTGCCAGTGCTCCTTTCTGACATTTGCTTCTCACATCAGCCATAGCTCCCCTGAAAGTGGTATCAGCAGTATATCCCTGGGGTACAAAAATATAGGGAGGGTTGTTTTTCCTCCCCCAACCACCACCTTATATTTCTTCAAAGAAAATACATAGTGTGTAGGGTTGCATAATTTCAGTCACTGCAGCATCAGTTTTGTGGGGAAATACTCTTAACTGCCTTGACTATGGTCCTAACCTTTTTCTATTTGTTTTGTTTGTAGAAGTGATCTTTGCAACGCTAAAAGTCTGGGGGATTTCCACTCTGCCTTTTTAAACTGATAGGGTTGTTTTAACCACATACTGTCTCTTTCTCAGTTCAGAAACAGCTACAGTTTTCAGGTACAGCTCTATCACAATACATTTCGCAATTGTTGACAATAGACTAGTAATGGCACTTGTAATATTTACCATCCTCAAAGTGCACTTTAAATGTTATTTAAACGTCAGGTTTAAGGTCATTGGATTTGTGGATTTTAATTTGTGGATTTGTTAGGGTAAACGTTTAAGAAACAGAAGGATGTTGAGACTGGTTCTGTAATCGGTCATACGACTCCAGGAATAAACATGCATGTTTTAAGTGGTTCTTAGTCTGATGTGAATCCTCTTCATAGATTTCATAGACAGTAGGCACCTTGCAGGGGACTGGACTCAATGATCTTACAGAAAGCTGTGTTTTTGCCAGAGGAGGTACTAAGGTATCCAGACATTGGCTTTTTCATTTTACAAGTATTTACAGAAAAGATGAGTCTTAATGATTCACCAAATTATAGCTTGAATCAGAGAGGCTTTACCTTATTAGTGTTTACTTCAGTAAAGTTAGTGTTGTACAATACACACATGAGATGCTGCTGGCAGAGAATTAGTGCTTTAATGAGTGGCTAGATTATTAAGTACTAAATGTAGCACCAATTTTAAGTGGGTCCTCAATACTTACCTTTTGGGATAGTTACAGTTCTTTTTACATGTTAAAGGCAAAACTGCCTTGCAGCAGCTAAATCAAGCATTTTTAAGACTCATGCTTCCTTCATTATTGTGTAATGATAAAGCAATGATCAGCTCTGCTGTGAAGAACATCTTGTACACTAGAAACTTGCTAATTAGTGATTGGGAGACCCACAGCAAATTAGTGAATGTTGCATATTAGCATATCAGCAGAAATCCACACAGTCAAAGCTGTTGCAGCACAAAATGTACTTCATTAGGGTTTTTTAGATGTCTTTGTTTTAATTATTTATAATACTAAATATATAATGTGCTATCATGTGCTTTGTAAAAATAATGAAGCTTTAAGGTCTGTTGGGGCTATATGTATCCCAGGACTTGCCTTTGCTAAGATGTAGAGCGGGACTGCTGAGTCTTAATGAAAACTTGTGCTTGGAGATTAGCAATGGTTGAGTAGAAAAGTTTCACTGTGCACTTGCAATGAGGCACCAGTTGGATTGAGGCTGGATAAAAATCAGTTGTTTACCAAACAAATTAAATTTGTTTTTGCTCTCCTATGCAGTAGTATTCCCTGTGGATCTCCAGGCACATATCTAGTCAGGAATTACTGCTGTTAGAAGTACTATCTTCTGGTTACCAACCTTGACTACTGTTGTGTGGCTAAGGGATTAGACCTATGGCAGCAGAACAGCTTGTGAAGAGCTGTACTGCTAGGTGGAATGGGAAAAATACCTTCATATAGGTGGCTCTTCCTCTATACAGTGAAGGCTTTTTTTCTTATTGATTTTTGAGGATTGGGAAGTTTATTAATTAGCAGGGATCCTGTTTTTTTTTTCCTGCTGAAAAATCCCAAATTCTCTGATTTTATTTATTTATTTTTTATTTTTTTTAAACCTCAAATCCATGTTTTTCCATGATTAAAATGAAACGTTATATATCTATATATATAGAGATATAGATAGGGGGTATGTATGTGTATTTATAGGAGAGTGTGTGTATGTGTGTGTATATATATATGGGGTATATGTGTGTGTGTGTGTGTGTGTGTGAACACAATGTTTTATTGATATATTTACAAATTTAAAGCAATTTGGACGCCTACCAGTGCCTGAATCGTTATAATAAAATAAATTCTAAATACCTGTATATTTTGGCGTTTGATTTCAGGGGGTTTTATCATGGAAAATCAGAGCTTCCTCTGCCCCCTTCACTTACCAGTACATGGTTCCAGCTGCAGCTGTCCCCCAGTTGCTTTGTGATGCTGAGCAGCCCTGTTATGTCAGTGCTGTGGCCCCTGCCTGATCCACAGTCCATGCTGGTGCCCCTCACTCCCAACCCACAGTACGTGCCCCCCAGCCCAAAGCCATAGCACCCTGGCCCTGCCAGTACCCCTCACTCCTGACCTGTCTCCTGCCCCCCACCCCATCCCAGTGCCCCTCACTCCCACCCCACAACTGCTGTTCACTCCCAGCCTACAGCCCCTCCTCTTCTGGTGTCCCTCACTCCCGACTCCCCCTGCACCCCCCAGCCCTGCCGGAGGGAGCCCCTAGCTGCCCTCTGCTTTGCACAGACTCTCAGGATGGTGGTCTGCAGGGAAAAAACAGGGATGGCCTCCAGCATGCCAGGTGGCCTGGCTGCAGTTCTCCCTGGCCCCTGGTAGCGTCTCCCAGCCACCCCACCCCTGCAAGCACAGGCACTGGCACTGCCGGTCTGGCCGCAGTTCCCTGCCACCCCC
>NW_017728943.1:61132125-61167490 GCF_001723895.1 Crocodylus porosus
CCCTGCACAGCCCCTGGACCCAAGCCCTTTCCCTCCTGCCCACCCCCCACATAGACTTACTCATATCCAGCTGCTGGGGCTACTCCCACCACCCTGCCTCGCTGCATGTTGGACATGTGTGTACACGCACAGCTGCATGTGGTGCCCCTACCTCTATTCCCCATCCCCCTAGCGCCAAGTAGCTCCTTGCAGGCTGGAAGGCTGCCAGCCTGTGTTTTTCTCCTTTTGAAGGGGAAAATCTGCATTTTTCTCCTTTAAAGGGGGAAAAACGTGTTTTTTCTGCAGAAAACAGACAACCGGATCCCTGTTAATTAGACATCCAGAACCCTTCCTGACTTGGGGTGGGGAAGTCCTCAAAGGTGTGGGTATCCATACAAGTAAATCTTGTTGGTGTGTAATATTTTTTTTTTAAACTCCCAGGTTTTAAGAAACCAGGATTATCCAGCAGATGGTCACCTGTATTTTCAGATGATACAATATAATTTGTCATTATCTTTCATATATGTTTAATTATACACTGTAGTTCTTTAACCTCATTTACATTTCCTGTAAAATTTGCTGCTTCTGTAGCCTGTAGGTGCTGCATCTTATTGCTAAATAACGTACCTGGATTTTTTAGCTCATGAATATTACAGACAGACTATAAGGCAGTCTGAGTGGGTAACTCAATGCATGACACACACTGCCTTTTATTATATTCCCTGCTTCCAAACCACAGTGAACGAGCTGATTTTAGACACCTAAAGAATACTGGATTTTGTAAGACATTTTCCATTCTGACTAAAACAGGCCTACTGCACCACAAAGAAAGACAGCTTTCTGAGAGTCTCTTTGCTGCATCCAAGTAATTTAGTGACAAAGACAAATGTATAGAGTTAGGAAATCAGAGATGAGTTCAAATGTCTTCCTTACTGACTGCTGTTTAAACTTCTGTCACTTCAGAGTCCCTGAGATTGAGCAGCCATCCTGGAGCTCAGCTCTGCAAGGCAATCGAGCTTTAATCTCGCATTGTACAAACCGGTTGACAAAAGCTGCCCCCTGACAAGTGTTGAGAGGAGAACCTAGATTTCGGATAGAGTAGGCGCAAGACCTGTGCACTGAGCCACATTGCCTGTCAGATGGCATGCATCAGATACGTTTGAGTTGTTTCTCTTGAGTCTAGTTATTACATCATTCTATTAAAGTTCAGGGTAGAAACCAGGATTTCTGACATCCACTATTCTGCTGTTCTGTTGTATGGGTGAATTGCCTAACAAGTCCTGCTCCAGTGGCTGATCCTCAGAGAGCATAACAATTACTCTTGTTGCTGAAGAGGGGGAGTCCCTGTGCTGGGAATCTGAAGATCTGTATAGCAGGGTCTTAATGCCTGTATGTGGTGGGAAACTGGGAAAAAAAATATTCTTTTTTTAAATAGCATATTTAATGAGTAGATTTTTATATCAGGGGTTGCAACTTTTTTGGGCAGTGTCAAAAACGCCCACAACTTCAACTTGTAAGATATTGGCGTGCCAGGGGCAGATGGTGGGGGAGCCATAAAGGGCCTGATCCTTGTTGTGGTCATGTAGCCCTGGCCCCCCCCACTATCTACCCAGAGTCATGCATGCCAAGCAAAATGTCTTCAAGTGCCACACACTGGCACTCATGCCGGGGGTTACCTAATTATGTTTTACACCATGAAGGAAACATCCTTTTCAGTCTGGTTTGAGAGCTGAAAACACATTTGTCATTTATAATGCAACAAGCTACAAGCTTTCCACGCTGCTTTTGTGTATTGGATGTCCTTGCTGCTGGCGTTGCATGCTTACAGATGGGAAAGTGTACACAAATGGTTGACCTGTTTCAAGACTTTTAGTATGATGTCCACGTTTTAGTGAACAACATCTTTCTTATTAGTAGGGACCTCCTTAAATCGTGGTGAGGCAAAGGGCTTTTCATGGCTGTCTTGCTGTGAACAGAGCCAATTTTATGGTCATTTCACAGTGGTCCCTCCTCTCGGCCCTGATTAGTGAAGAGGTCCTTCCCCATGGCGTTGATTGGCAGAGAGGCCCTGGGGAGGAGGGACGAGGGGGTGGCTGCCATCTTTGCTGCCCTTTGTGCCACCCTGTCATCCAGCACCTTCCCGTCCTGGCAGCAAGAACCACTGGGGAGCTAGCATTTTATTTTTATTAAGGGTTTTTGTTGTTGCTGCTGATTAGGAAAACTGAATTAAGTAGGTCCCTACTTATTAGGTACTGTTACCACACTCTGCTCCTGACTTATTCTGTCTGCAGGTAGTATTTATGAATTAATAACATGTATTAAGTATAACAGAAGGTGTTTGATCCTTGTGCTAGTTCAGGGAGAGCATCCCTGTCATCTTACTGTTCTTTTCTGAAAATTTTTCTAATGGATTGTTTATCGTATAAACCAATTGTGTATCCTGTCTTTGCTGATCTTGGCCCTTCTGAGGGTGTGGGGGATGAGTTACTAAATGGAAATATGGAGGGGAGCAATGAGCATGCTAGTATTGTGTTATTACCAAGGTCTAATTATTCTGGTGCTTAGGGCACATTTATACATTGTGGTAGTGACATGCTATATCGCTATATGGCACGATGTAGCGATCAAGTGCATCTACACATGATCGGCAGCTACATTGCCATAGCAGAATGCTCCCCTGTTTTAGTTAACTGCTACAGTGATGTAGCAACAAAATCTAACCATCTGCCGTGTGCGCAGCTCAGTACGGGTGGTTACTGTGCCATGCTTTAGTACTTCCAAAAAAAAGTACTAAAGCATAATCCTGTACCAATGTCGTTGTATGGCAACATGTAGACACACCCATCATAGGGGGTGTAGACTTAATTTCTTACCCCACAATTCATTTTACAGTGTGGTGTCAATACATTAAGTTCACTCCACTGTTCAAAAAGTTCCCTGAAACAAGTCATTCTTTGACCTCTGGTTTGCTCTGGCCCTCAGAGTTTTTTATTTATTTCAAACATGTGCTTAGAGCAGCGGTTCTTAATCTCATTATGTATTTAATTACAGGGCTTACTCCTTGCAGAGGGAGCAGGCAGCAGGGGCAGGGGAATAGCTAGGCTGGGAGAGCCTGAGTCTGCTTTTATCTCCTTACACCTGAAGTCTGAGCCTGCCTTTATGTGCTTATCTCCTCACACCTCCAGTATCTCCTTACATGTTCTGAGGCACTTTTTAAAGGATCCCTGGGCACTCCAGTCTAGTACTTCTGTACCCTGGTTGAAAATCCATGGCTTAGAATGAAAGTCTGTTTGCAGTGTTGCTGTGCGACTGTCTTCTTTCTGACAAAACACTGCCACTATTCATTCTGAACTCCCCCCCCCCTTTTTTTAAACAGTACTGGAATTATTCTCTCCAATATTGCAGTACATGCAAAGGTAGCATCACTTTCCACTTTTAGCTGTTTAATGTGCAAAACTGTACAATATCCGTTTTGTTGGTTAGACTCAGCGTAAGCAGGAAATTGGTTCATTTAATCAGTGGTGCTCTTTTTATTGCAAAGCTGACTTTCCCATGTTTGTTTTATTTTTGTTTGAGTTCGGAAGAAATAGGCATTGAGTGCTTGAAGCAGGAAGTGGAATTGAGTTTCCACACCCTGGTCTGAGTCAGATCATTGGACATGCATGTTCTTTTAGAAATCATGTTCTACCTGCAATTGTTCCAATTATTAAACACAATGCAATCTTTAGCAGTAGATTTATCACAGAAGGTTAACAGACAGGTTAACCTGCTAACATAAAACACAAAACATTTATTTTTCAGGTGCTATCTAAAGCAGTTGGTGAGAAATTTGTCCTGAAGGAAGCTTATTCCATAACTCTGCTATAGCAGTTCCTCTGTTCTGCATTTATACATGTCTGAGGAATGAACATTAATTCAAAGACTTTTCTGAACTAATCGCATGGGGCTCAATGCATCGCTGGTGTAAAAGAGCAACTCACTGATGTCACTGAAGTGACTTATGACAGTGATTAATTTGCCTGTTAGGTTTATTTTGCTGGTAAGTACTGTGATCCTTTTGAGCTGTGTGAATATCAGAAGTTTACAGATACCAACTCTGATGGCAGATATCTGGGGAAAGATTAGCCAGGAGTGGAGGGCTGAAGTAGAAAATTCAAGGGTAACCCATTGGACAAAGAGTTATAGTTATGTGCTCCAAAGCTGTTTGCCCTTAAGACTGTATGTTTAACCCAGAAGAGCCAAAGGTAGCTCTGCTACTCATTCTGCCAGAGGGAAGGCAGATGGGAAGCTCTGGGTTTTTAAAAAAATGGACTTTCTTTCCTAAATGGTGAATGCTTTATCTGTACCAAATAACTAAGATTTCTATGTGAAATCTTAGCTGGTCATAACTTCCTCAATGAAAGAATTCTTATACTTGGGGATCTACGTAATTTGTGGTTTTCACAGAAACCAGAAAAATCAGCAGTATCGCAATTGTCAAGAAATATTCCATCTGCCATGATTTCCCACAAAATCAACCCAGAAAAACCTCCAGCGTATTTTTCATATAATACACCGTTTTAGAATCTCCCAATCCTTACTGTGACATTGAACTAACATGGCAGTCCCTGCAGCCACTGTCATGTGCTTGAGACTTACTGACTGTGTGATAATGGCCTCTCCCAATCTGAGGTGATTGCGGGGCCTCCAGGAAATACCCTTGAAATAATTGGCCCTTCATGCCGCAAACAAGCCATGAAAATGGCTTCATCTCACTGTGAGTTAAGTAGGTCTCTACTCATACTTAGCCTATTTTAATTTGTTTGCAAACATAACTGTTAACCTGCTGAATGGAGAAGCCTTCATGAAGGAAAGAAACCAAAAAAAATTAAATAATTTTCTGCTGTTATTTTCTACAAACTACATGCTATGTTATGAAAACAAAAACCGAAAAAAATTACATAACCCTCCTCAAAACTCCTTGTTTTGAGTTTAATCTTAGTGAATAGTTGGATTCCAGAAAGCACTGGATAGCCATATGGATAATGCAGATTAATAGACAACACAACATTTATTTTTCAGGTGCTAACTAAAGCAACTGGTGAGAAATTTGTCTTGAAGGAAGCTTATTCCATAACTGTCTACTATAGGAGTTCCTCTGTTCTGTATCTGTACATGTATGATGAATGACAGAAAAGCAAAATTGTTGCTAGCCAAATGCCAAAGAAATGGGAAGCCTATTTTCACCAGGGAAAGGGGCAGCTCTTTAAAAAAATATGAAGTGAGAAGAATGGAAAATTGCCTCCAGTTTAAGACAAAAGCCTTTTACCTTCAGAAACTGAACAGAGCAATTTGCAAATATAGCTTATATTTATAGTTTATAGCAGGTTTCATATACAGTATATATTATTTTTCTTTCTGGATTTACTACATAATAAATCTTTATGCTTATAATGGTGGTATTAAGATTTATATTCCTTAAGAGTTACAGCCAGGAGATGACATGATTCGATACACTTGAGAAAGTCTGACACTTTAAAGCTAGGGACAGACATTACACGCAAACTGATTTAAGTGATCAGAAACTGGTTTTAACCTGTAACAGAACATATGTTCACTACACACAAACCAATTTGAAAATGGCTGAAACCGGTTTGAGATAAACCTGGTTGAGTGTAGTATATCAAACTTAATTTATTTGGGGTCAAACTAGTTTATGCAATGCCTGTCCCAGACCTAAGAGGCCAGCAGGCTTATGTAAACGTGGTATATAAATATAACGTAGAAATCAGAAGTAGAGCACTGAACTGTAAAGAGAATCTAAATAATTACTCTAAAATTCATTTGTTTAATTATATGATTTCCATTTCCTTAGTCACCTACTCTTAATTTCCATTGGTAATTCCTTGCTTAGTGTGGGATTATAAACTTTTGGATAATTTTAGTTTATCTTCTGAATCTCAAGTGGCCAATGACATTTATTAGTCCCCGGTTTCCAATGGTAATAATAACATATTCACAAAAGAGTACCTTTTTCAAGTCAGAATTATGTTACTACATCATATTAGTTCTGATGTTTCATTTATTGGAGTAACAATCTAACCTCTGTTGAAATCAACTAGAAGATTCCCATTGACTTCAAAGAAGTTGGGTCAGGCCCTAACAAGAGGTGCTTTTTTTAACCAAGTAGAGAGCTTTGAAAATTCTGCAGGTTCATGCACACCAAAAAAAATACACTGATATTTTTCAGAGGTGGTGGCTAAGGAGTAGGATGATAAATATAGAAGAGAAATAGCCACCCCATAACAAAGACTTTATTTAAAAACAAATACTCTCAACATGGTGTGATAGCTAGAACCTGGGCTGAGTGTTTTTTACATTGTGAAGTACAACTTATCGTACTGTATGTCAGTGTTGCCCAGAAGGCAGTGTTGTAAATAAACAGTAAGCACTTTTAATTAACTCACGCCAAGGTGCATTATAGTAAAGTAATTTACTTTGTGCTGTGAGTAATGGGAGGTAATGAAAAATGGCCAGCAGTGCATTTTGTGAGTTGAACTTTTTATTTAAATATAAGTTGCTACGACAGGTGTGTTCTGCCTTTGCACATATTCCATAATTAAATTTGTTAACATATTGTAAGCAGGTGTGGGCTTCTCTCAGTGGGCCTTTGCTTCATAAGGAGCTCCTCAGTCAGTCCATGCAAGATGAAACAAAACCTTTAAACAAATAAAACAAGCAAACAAACCCTGTTGTCATGTCTCAGACACTGGGAGAGAATCCCGTGGCTCTGGCCCTAGCGCAGAGGTTTGGCCCCTCTATACAGTGAGTGGTTCAGGTCACCATTTGCCTCTGACTTACAACTGTTCCCTCACAGTTTGCTACCCTGCTGCTCTCTTCTTTGGGATTTGAAGCTCCCAGGGAGTCACTCCCTTGGCAGAAGCTCTGTCATAGCTGCAGCTACTCAACACGGCTGGCTGCCCCCTCTTAAGGGGGCAGTCCACCCTGTTACACCTATATTTAAGTTAACATCACTAATTAAGTCTCTGTACTGGTTAATGCATAGAACATGAAGAAAAGGAAATAAGCTGTTCTATGAATGTTAAGTTTTAAGAAATGAAAATTACACTGAATCCTGAAAAGGCATACAGTTATCAGTTGTGGACCAATTGTGAAAAAGTACTACTAGACTAGAGGACCAGTGACAGACTTCTGGTCTGATTATTTTGTGAACCAGCTAGGCGAGCAATGAATGAGGTTCTTCTTAGAGAACAGAGACTTCAGTCCTGTGGTTTATATGCTCCATTACGAGTTTTGGTAGGTCCAAAGAAACTTTTCACGTTTCTGATTACAATCATACTTTCTCTTCTCTTCCCCTCTCCCCCCCACCTTCCTTTTCAGGCAGGACTAATGCAGCCAATGACACATATAGCTATGTAAGATTTTGAAAACAGGATTCCTATTGGTATCGATTGATGATCTGTTGGAAGGGAAATATTAGATCTTAAGGCTTTGACCTCCGTCACACTTGAACTAAAGGTACAATCATCCTTTTTACTGTTTTTCATGTAATGGGCCTATGAACTGTAATTATGACTTCTTCTTTCTGAGCCAATGTAAACGAGTTCGTAATGATGTGCAGGCTCTTGTCATTTATCATAAGCCACTCTAAATCTTTTGAATAGTGCAAGATCTAAATAATAATAGGATCATCATGTAAGGAATTATGTAAACTTCAGAGGGCTGACTTACAGGACTGAATTTTTCTGTAGGTTATACTGAAGTGATATCCATACCAGTTTTGTTCAAGTAAGGATTTGTCACAAAATCTAGGAACAAGTAACCTCTTGTTGGGGAGAAATTTCAGGCAGCAAATCTTATTCCAAAATAAATGTTGGTGCTAGCCCTCTAATAAATCATTCAGTATTCTCTAGTGTCATGATATTCTTTGTTACTGCTGTTCACTAAGTAATAGTGTATTTGCATCTGAAATCAATGTCAAAGCCACAAATTTGAGCCTAAAAACATGTCCAAGTCCTGTAAAATGTAGCAGAGGTGTTTTTGCTGATCATTAATTAATTTAATAGGCAACTCCTGTATTTGGCTTTCCAGTTCAGCTTCCATGGCCTCTGAAGAATCTCCTGGTCATTCAGACATCTTTGCACGCCAGAATTCCACCAGTGGCATTTCTCTAGACTTTGAAGCTGACACTGACTACCAGTTTGTCGAAACCTTGGAAGATCGGTACAAATGTGCCTCTTGCCACCTAGTCCTTCATAATCCTCATCAAACAGGATGTGGTCACAGATTTTGCCAGCATTGTATTATTTCTCTGAAGTAAGTAGAAACTATATTCCTATCTATATTTTTTTTTCTTCAACAGTTAGTAGTGTAGTCTATATCTTGCATAAATCAATAGCAAATACCTCAGCGCTGCTAAGGACTTGATCCAAAGCCTGTGAAAGTCAATGGAAAAATTCTTACTGACATCAGTAGGTTTTTGCTTAATAACAAAACATCTGAACAGATCACATGAGATGGAATTGCAAATGTGTATGGTCTATGTTGGTGTACTGAGTTGATAATGCTAGCCTAAAACAGTAGTGCTCAACGTTTTAGCCCTGCAGACCATCTGAGTGGTGTGGGGTCAGTCTGTGGGGCAGATCCCTTGCGTGGTCAGTGCCCAGATCAGACTCCATGCCACCCCAACCCTGAATGTCTGATATAACATACAAGGCCATGTCTTCTGGCCCTCAGGGCTCCCTATTGGCCTGGAAATTTGGTAGCAGAGGAGTGACAACATTGCCACCCCTCATTCACTGCCAATTTTTCAACTTGTGAGGAGTCTGGCAGGCCAGTGACATGGCTCTGTGAGCTAGATCTAGCCCATTGGCTGGGAGTTAAACATCCTTCACCTAAAACACCACAACCTGGTGATAGTCATTGATTAGGCTGTGAGGAGGATTAAAAAGATGCTGCAGATTCTCTGAACCAAATGGCTTGTTAGTGCTCTGAGGCCATCTCTAAATCTAAAAACTCTATCAATCTAATAAAATGAATCAAGAAACATAAACAAATAGTTTGAACCATTTTAACTACACCAGGTTTAACTTGTGTCTATAGACACCATCTTACCTCCATGGGAGACGTAACAAAAAGCACCTTTGTTGCAGTCAGTTGCATCTAGTAAGTAGTCTCCTTGTAACTGGTTCCCATACTGTGTTCAGACTCACCTGTGGCTCAAAATAGTCACTTTTGCACTGCATGGCCACTACCTGAATAGGTTCTGGAAGGATACTTGGCTCCTTTTCTAGTGCACATGGTTTACCCCAGGAAATTATGTCAATATTTTTATCTTGAAAAATTGTAGACAGTTTTGGTCACTAATGCAGGTGGACTGGATTTAGCAGGCTATCCCCCATAGCCAGTGTCATCGCCAGCTGTCTCAACTTTGTCTTGCCACTTGGTCTTGATGAGCAAGGTCACAAGTTAAACTTTCCTTGCAGAAGAAGTTCTACTGTAGAGAGTGTGGAATAAGCTACACTTTTTTTGTGTTTTAGAGTGATCATTCCACAGAAGGTTGGTAGGGGCCAACCTTTTTTTTGGCAGGTGTGCCAAAAATTAGTCTCTGCCCAATCTGCTACTCTGCTTGCAGCTCTCTGCTCTGTTCCTTGCCTGATCTCTTGCTCTGCTGTCTGTTTCCTGCCTTATCTGCTTCTGTGCTAAGGGTCACCTCCTTGATCTACTGCATGCCACACACACAAGCTGCCCATGCCACTTGTGATGCTCATGCTCTAGGTTAGCCACCCATGGTTTACAGGCTGGATTTAGTTTTCAGTCCACTGTTGCTAATAAGCTAGATTGTCTACCTGAAGGCATAAATGATTAGTCAGTGAGAAGATGATTACCTCTGTCAGGAAGTGTCATGCTACCATCATGAGTGCCTGGGCACTAACCATGAGAAACATGGCTAATTAAAAGATAAGGTCTGTGATGCTCTGTAATTTGCCAGTACTAAAGGAGGGCAAGCTCATTATCCTGGACAATTTTGATGCTTGTATTGGAGCAGACCATCAAACATAGTATTATTGGCAATGTAACAGGATGGGGTAGTTGGGGTCGCTGTGATCTCCCCTAAGGCCTACTTACCGTGCCAAGCTAGCCTAAAGGGCACCCTCAATTCTCGCCGACCACGTCTTTGATGGAAAATATATAATAGGGAGGCTGTCTTTCTGTCCTCTTGAACACAGTTTCTTGCTGTACACTGGCCCCAGGGCTCCTGAATCCCTTGAGGGCCCTGTTCTGTATTGGGTGTTTTGAGGCACCCTAGCTTTATGGGCTATGCATGGCTCTAGCCACACCTTTACCACGCTCCGAGCCTCGCAGATGCAACTGATGTTCTTTGGTCTCGCCCTGCGCCTTCACTGGCGCTCGGGCTCTCCACAGCCCAGTCTCGCCCTGCGCCTTCACTGGTGCTCGGGCTCTCCTCAGCACTCTGCCACCCCTCCACACCCCCGGGCTTCTCGCTGCCCCCCGCCCCCCACTCTGGGGCTGGGATCCCCACACTGCCGTGGGTCCCCTATGAGGCCTCCTCCATAGCCTTCCCCAAACCACTGGTAAAAACAGCAAACCAAAACACAAGCCCCTGGGCTATAACATAAATTCTAGCTGCCCGGGTATAACACTATTTCAGCCACACCCGGGGTGTTCCATCTTTCACCGGTCTCAGGGGCTGTACCTACAGTCAGGCTTCTCCCCTTTGCTTACTCTGGGACTGTTCCTTCCCCCTTGGCTGCTGGCAGGGAACTCCTCT
Source organism: Crocodylus porosus (assembly GCF_001723895.1). NCBI lineage: Eukaryota > Metazoa > Chordata > Crocodylia > Crocodylidae > Crocodylus > Crocodylus porosus. Next base: position 61,142,897 of record NW_017728943.1, read on the forward strand.
TCTGGCCTCGGGCCTGGGTTTATATGGGCCTAGGGCCCTGCCGCCTCTGGCCAGCTGACCAGGTGCAGGTGTGGCCAATTCCCTCATTAGCTAGTTGTCCCAGCAACCTGCACCTGGGTTCTTATCTCTGCTCCAAGAGTAGCAGGCACCTTAGTGCCCTGCTACAGGCAAATTCTATTGTATATTATTATACTCTTGGTTTATTGGCAAACATGGCATCAGAAAGTGCAGCACCACTGGCTAAACACATTCCATTGCACAGTTGTACCATTAAAAACACCATCTTTTAGCTGCCAAATTAGAACAGTATTTCCTGGATGTACCTGTGGTTCAATCAGTGGCATTTGATTGACTACATAAGAGCTGTCCAGCTGGCAGCCATTTATGACCACCTGGCTGCCACTTCCTCCATCACTCTGGCTGCAGCAGCAGCCAGGGACTTTAAGCTACCCCTCCCTCCTTTGGCTTCTACTTCCTTCCCCCATCCTAGAGGTCAGGGCAGCGCAGCTTGTGGTGTTGGGGAACTCCATGGCCCAGAGCATTCACAATGTGTGGTGCAGCAGGAAAAGCCCCTGGCTGGGGAACTGAGCATGTGGGATGAGGCACCCATGCAGTGTCCATCCTGGATTTCATATATTTCATAGACGTTAGGGCTGGAAGGGACCTTGGAAGATCGAGTCCAGCCCATAGCCCCAGGGGCAAGAAGTCAGCTGGGGTCACAGAATGCCAGCAAGATAAACATCCAGTTAACTCTTAAAGGAGTCCAGAGTAGGTGCTTGCACCACCTCTGGCGGCAGTCTGTTCCAGGTCTTGGGGACTCAGACAGTAAAGAAGTTCTTCCTTATGTCCAGCGTGAAATGGTCTTGGAGGAGTTTGTAACTGTTTGACCTTGTCATCCCCTGGGGCATTTTGGTGAATAGGCGTTCTCCCAGATCCTGATGTACACCCCTTATATACTTATAAGCAGCCACCAGGTCCCCCCTGAGCCTGCGCTTTTCCAGGCTGAAGAGTCCCATAGCTCTCAGCCTCTCATCATAAGGCCTGTTTTCCTGTCCTCTGATCATGTGCGTAGCTCTTCTCTGGACTCTCTCAAGCTTTTCCACATCCTTTTTTCTGTGGAGCCCAGAATTGGATGTAGTACTCCATCTGCAGCCTCACCAAGGCTGAGTACAGCGGGAGGATGATATCCTGGGATTTGCTAGAGAAGCATCTATGGATGCAAGCCAGAGTTTTGCTTGCTTTGCTGGCTGCAGCATCACATTGGTGGCTCATATTTATCTTGTGGTCAGTCATGACCCCCAAGTCTCTTTTGACTGTGGTGCTAGCAAGCGTAGTATTGTCAAGCCTATAAGCATGCTGCGGGTTTTTCTTCCCAAGGTGGAGTACCTGGCATTTTTTGGTGTTGAAGGCCATCAGGTTTTCGTCCACCAGTTTTGCCAAGCTTGTCACGGTCGGCCTGGATGACCATCACTGGTGTGGCCCATACAGCAAGTGACCCTGCCCCCCCCACCCCCCAACAGCTGCTGAGAAGTTGGAGAGCTCTAGATTACATCATTGTCAAGCAAAGTGTTGTAAATGATGCTAGGAACACTCGGTCCATGAAAGGAGCTAATTGCTGTACAGACCATTGTCTTCATTTTACAAAGCTCTGCTAAACTGCCCAAGCTAAGTACAGCAAAAGCTGTGTTATCCAGCATCCAGGGGGAATGTGCAATGTCAGTTAATCAAAACTGCCAGTTATCTGATAGGCGTCTGTTTAGGCCACCTCCTGTTCAGGCCACCGTCCCTCCCGCCACATTCAGTGCATCATTGTGCCGGGGGACAGAGAGGGGGGCCCAAAGAGAAATGATGAGTAGCAAGGAGGGAATTTTAATTGAAAGTTTACTATGCCCATATCAGTGTGTGCTGGGGGATGAGGAGGGGGGCCCCACACAGGCTGCTTTGCCCCAGGCCGTGGGACTCAGTGAAACAGGAAGTGCCACAGCGGGGCTTCCTGTTTTGCTTTTGTTGCATTGATCAACATGCTGGTTAATAGAGCATGCCGGTTAGTAAAGTGCTGGATAGCACATCTTTTACTGTATCGGTATATCACAGACTGATTCTGTAAAAGAGGAGCTCTATAAAGCTGTGGAAAGGAAGCTTAAATATCATTAGTGCAACGTCTGGACATACTGAAGGTTATTGAAGTGCTTGTGAATCTGCTTTGAACACTCCTGGTTCAACAGTCCAAAAACATTAAGACTGGTTCAAAGAAAAGGTTGAGGATATAGAGACAGTTTGATGGGAAACCCTGGTGACTGGTTGCAGGGGCTTTCTGTCATGCAGCCGTGCCCCTCACCACCAGTTGCTGGAGATGAGTGGGGCCATTAGGCCATACACAGCCCTCGCAGCCAGTCAGTGGTGGGGGGGAGTAGCAGCCATCTTGCCATGCCAGCGGCTATACCCTCCACCTGGCAGGCTGCACAGCCAGGCTGCAGCAGCCACAAGGACTGCTGCCTTCTCAGAGGAGGCCAGCATTTTACTGTTGATAAGTGTTAGGTTTTGTTGGGGGTTTTCAGGAAGCCTGTGGTTTTTATTGCAGAGCCCACCCAAAGTTGCACTTTGTGTGAAAATCACAAAATCATAATTTTGGTAGGTCCTTACCTATGAGTTGAGCTGGAAACATGTTTCTGATTGAAAAGAAGCAGTCTGGAACAGTAGTCTGAGGACTTTAAAATCTGCTTAATAAGGAATTCAGCATTAGTAAGGAGGCTATTGATCAACTAGCTCAGTATGCCATCAATGAATACTTGCCACTGAACCTATCACCTTATAGGCTGAAAAAGCAATTGCATTGCTTTCAAGTGACAGAGCTGACAGGTAGTATTTAATCCCCCCAAAGCTCTTTCACTTGATGTGGCATAAAGGAGTGCTCCCCCAAGAATACCAAGAGGCTTCTCTTGTTCATATATCCAGAAGGGTAATCATTCTTTATGTGATAGTCATCAGGAAACCTCTGTATTGGTGATTGCCTCAGGACCCTTGCAAGAATCATACTTAGCTGTTTTACCTGCCATATTGGTAAGAACATGTTGCCTGATAGGCCATGTGGTTTCAGAGAAGGGGTAGGAACAACCCGTGTGATCTTTGCTGAGCGGCAAATGTAAGAGAAATTTGGAGAGCATAATACTGATCTCTACTCTGCTTTTGTTGATCTCTCAAAGTCATATGACATTGTTAGTACAGAAGGCCTGTTAAAGCTTGTGAGTTTACCTGATTTGACTGGGTGATTTCATGATAGGATGATAACAAGAGGGATGGAAGATGGGAATGTCTCCCATCCACTTCCAGTAATACAGTGTAAAGCATTAGATGTGTTCCTATACCTGTGCTAATTAATGTCTTGCTTGCTTGCCTCTTTGTGATCTTTATACGTGGATAGTCAGGTTAAGTTTAGGACTGAGGAAAAGCTGTTTAATCCTAAGCAAGCAAAAGCAAGATTCTGAAGTGTGTCCAGGATGTTGTGCCGTGTTTGCCCATTCTTGAGGAGATAAGCAAGTTACAGTGGAATCTGGATCAGGTGAATCACACTTAGTTGGGAGCAGGTTGCAAAATTAAAGATGAGCTCTACTTCAAAGGGTGATGCTTCTCTGATCAGCTGGAGTGTTTCAATGGCCCCACATGGCTAATCAGAGAAGTGGTGCCCTTTGAAATAAAATAGCAGGAAAGGCTGATGCGTCTCGGTGGTCCTGCACAGCTGTTTGCTGCAGCTCTATACAGCACCAGTTAATTTTCAACCCCTCACACTCATAGGAGCATAGAAACTTGGCCGTATGAAGTATGAGTTCTGCTTTATTGTGGATCCCTTTGCAACTTCATGTTTGCATTTTGGCTGGAAGGTTAGCTTTAAAAAAGACAGGCTCTCCACCTGCCTGCTGCTAAGCCATCCATAGCACCAGTTTTCACCGCTGGAGGGCATGTACTGTAGATCAGTGTTTCTCAACCTTTTTCGTTCTGGGGCCCATTTGCCAAGATCAATGGCTTGTCCTGACCCTGCCAGTACCTGAGCCACAATCCCCTGCTGCCACACCTCATCCCCAAGCCACAGTCCCCTGCCCCCCACCTCTGCCTCGCTGGAGAGGGCCCCCAGCTGCCTCTGTCCTGCTTGGGCTGGAGCACGAGCAGTGAGTATGGGCCCCTGCATGTATGCCACTGGCCTAGACATGCGAAGGACCTCCCCTGCTTCCTTCACCTGCTGAAGGGCCAGGCACTCTCTCCTTCCCCCCCCACTCCCCCTGCCCTGCCACAGCCCTAGGCCTGGCCACAGTCCCTAGCACACACACAGACACATACATGCATGCTGCCTCCTCCTCCCCCCGCCCTCCAAACAGTCCCCTGGACTTCCATCCCCTGATCCCCATACACTTACCTGCATCCAGCACTTGGGGCTGCTCCTGTGATCTGGCCTCTTTGTGTGCTGGCCATGTGCATCTGCATGCACAGATGCATGTGTGCCGGCTACCACCAGTAATCCCAAGCAGCGCTTGCAGGCTGAAATGCTGCCAGTCTGCACTGTGAAACCTGTGCTTTTGCAGGCTTTTCTGGGAATTCCTTGTTACCCTTTCAAATATTCTTGCAACCCTCTGATTGAGAGACACTGCTGTAGACAAATTCACCTACATGGGTAGCACAGGCTCATGCAGAATTGGTAACAATGATGAAATATCCACTGTAACCCCTAAAGCTAGCACAGCATTTGGAGAATTTTGTGAATGGCCTTGGGATAGGAGAGGCAAAGCTTTGTAGACAATGCTGACAAATCTACAAGGCAGTAGTTCTTCTCCCTCCTTATTGTATGCCTGTAAATCATAGACAACTCACAGCCATCTTGTCAAGAATCTGAACCATCTCCATTTGTCTGATAAAACTAATGAAGATAGATGGGCAGGTAGAATCCCAAATGCTGAAGTCCTTCACTGAGTCAGTACATCAAGTATTATGAACTTTAGATGTTTCCTATTTCATTCTCTCTCTCATCTTTTTTAATAGCCTATCAGTCATTTTTGCCCTTCCTTTTTGGCTTTTCTGATTATATTTTGAGATAGTAAAGCACATCTTCAAGGTCCTGGATGGGGATGGGAAAGCTTGGACGTAGGCAGCAGTTAATCTTTTCACATATGTTGTGAGCTTTTCCAGCTATGACATTTCTTGTCAGCAGCAAGTAGTCACAGGGTGACAAAGCCTTATCAATTGAAAAACAATCCATTAATAGGACAAATTCTGCTCTCTGCTAAGTACTTGCAGAATCTTGCGCAATCTGCCCACAAATCGTCAGGCAGAATTTAGCTTCGTAATGCGTAAGACTGTTAGTTTTCAAAGTGCTATTCACTTGTCGTTTGACCTTCCCAACAACCCTCTGACAAGAAAGTTATTGGGGAGTCATGTACTTTCCTTAATTTACTTTTACAAGAAATCAAGGACATGATCTGTAGGTGATTCGTAAGGGAAAATACCGCCGTGGAGTGGGCACAATGGGTCAGATATAACTTGGTGTAACTTAGTCAATTCATCTGTTCAAATGAATAGTCTAAAGGAGTTTAAACATATTTCCTCAGAAATTCCATAGTAGCAACAGGAATATGTTATTGTCTGTACCTAGAACTACTTCTTATAATTGGTTTGAATTGGCTGACTGCAGAACAGTTTAGAAAAGAAAATGTTGACGGAAAAAAAAGAGATCAGCTTCTTTTTAGTACAGATCATCTTTATTGTATTTTATTGTTGGGCCATTAAGTAAAGCAATTTTTTAATATAACCTGCCCCTACCCAAAATACTCAGGTTACTTTTTCCCATGTTGCCAACATACTTTTTTTTTTTTTTTTTTTTTTAAATGGTGTTTGGATGCCTGGCTAGTCTAGTGTACTGTGATGTTTTCCATCCAAGTGTTCTGTTCATATAATTATTAATCATTCTCTCATGTATATCATTCTTTGTTCAGTAAGTTAAGGAGTAAATTCTGCTTTGGAGTGTGTGCATGCAGCATAATTTAACTTTAATGAGAACAAAGGTATTTATTAAGGAGCAGACTCTGATCCTAAAATCAGGCCTTGTCTACACTGTTAGGTTTTTCCAGCAAAATGATGAATGCTGTGTGTTGCATTGATTTTTTTTTTTTTTTTTTTTTTAAATCTTTTCTTTTCTTCCCTCTCTTGACCTTGAAGCATCTAATATTGGCCAAACTAGAGACAGGATAATGAATGTGATGGTCTGATCCAGTATGACCTAAGCATAGGTAGAAGAAATGAAACATTCTTGGAATTAAATTTTGTCTCTCTCAATCTAGAGACCGGAGTGCAGTGCCCATCTGTCCTGTAGACAAAGAAATCATAAAAATGCACGAGGTAAGGAGAGGAATCTTTCTTATCGTTATAGTTGCTTGGGGAGTCAGCATGTGGTGGTGGGATGAGAACCTTCATGAGAAAAACAAGCTAATCCAAACTATATCTACACTACAACAGGCTTTACTTAGTTGTTACCACACAGGAAAGAGATCTGGAAGTCATTGTGGACAGTTTGCTAAAAATGGCAGCTCCGTGTTCAGCAGGCTTCAAAAAGGCCAAATGTTAGGAGTTATTAAGAAGAGAATTGTAATCAAAACAAAATACCATTGGCTGCTGGCAGACACAGGGAGAAAAAATAGTTATTTACTTTAAACTTGGCACGATCCTCCACCAAGCCCAACACATGCCCAAAAGAAGCAGTGCCTTAGTTGCACCTGGCTTTCTCAGCATTTGTAGAAATTGAACACTTTAGTTGGGCTTTTTTGGCACTTTTATGTAATAGCTGATTGACTCAGCATTACCTAAAAGCTCTGAAAGGCTCTGCTGAAGCATGCAGTCTTTACAGATGCTGTGGAGCCAGGTTGAAGTAATGCACAGCTGCTTCTGGTACAATTCATTTCTTTTTTTTTTTTTCACCACGTCCATCAGCACCCATTATGCCTCTCTATAAAACCATGATGTTTCCACGCTTTGAGTATCGTGTCCAGTTTTGGTCCCCACACCTCCAAAAGGTTATAAAAGAACTAGAGAAGGTACAGAGAAGAGCAACAGGGATGATTTAGTGGTAGAGATTAGCTTCCATATGAGGAGATACTAAAGAGCCTTGGCCTGGTCAGTTTAGAAAGGAGGTGCTGGGGAGGGGGGCATGGTAAGGTTTTACAGAATACTAAGTGGTAAAGAGAGAGAAAGTAAATAGGGATTTATTAGTTACTGTCTCTCATAATACAAGAACTAGGGGTCACAAAATGAAACCAGCGGTTAGTAAGTTTAAAACTAAAAGAAGAAAGTTTTTTCACACAGAGAGTAATTAAAGCATGGAACCCATTGCCACCAGACATTGTGGAACCTGACAGTTTAACCAGATTCAAAAAGGGATTGGACAAATTCTTGGAAGAAAGATACATCAGTAGCTATTGAACACGGGAGTTAAGGGTACAGACTGAATCGGAACTTCCTGGACCTTAAATGCTGGAGGCTGCAAATGGAAGAGGAGAGAGACCCTGGTCGTAGCCGGTTCACTCTCCCTTTCAGCATCCGCTCTCTGCCACTGTTGGCACAGATTACTGGGCAAGATGAACCTATGGTCTGTGGTAAATGGCAGTTTTTATGTTCTCATGGCACAGCCACCTTCATCTCTGGAGTCCATGTGCAAGGAGATGATGTGCTTAGCATTTCACCAATTAGAATACAGGGACCAATAGCTGGAGTTTTTGCACTGCCCATCTTAGCTTTATTTTTAAACAATTCAATTGGATTTGTTCTTTATTGGGGATACATTGATACGGGCCCTTTGACTACAAGCTGGGTGCAGCCTCAGTGGTTATGAACTGTATATACAGTGGATGTTGGAGTGCTTGCCTGTTAATCCCAATTCTGACTTCTGGCTGCTATTTGTTTATATAATCTGTAATTGATTAACCCTGCAAACTTCACTTTTTGGTATCCTTTTGGACGAAATAATATCATCCCCTAGCTATTTGGTAAGCCGCTTTTTATTTAATCCTAGTCTCCCACTTGGGGGCCCAGCATGTGAGCATCAACAACCTTAACCCACCTGATTTTCTCTGGACATATTTCCCTGTGAATTTTTCCCTCTTTCCTTCCCAAGACAAGAACTTTAGTATCTGAATTCACCCAGCATTTCATGGGTGTTTGATTTGTATGATGGCATTTACCATTTTAATTCAAGGAATGTACTCCCTTCTTCTGTGTGCACAAGTTGTAGTGTGTGCACAAGCACTGATACAGTATACAGTTTCTGAACAGATCATACAATAGTAATACTTTGTGCCTGTTATAGGCCTCCTTATTTGAAGGTTTCAAAAGAACGCTGATTTTATACTCTGAGTGTAATGTAAATTTAAAAGCATTTCCTCTATCACACTTATAGCCCAGTGCATTTCCTAGAATGAAAAGTCAAGGTTAGTCTTACACCCAGGTAGGTAATAGGCACAGTGCATAATCTGTGAAGTCAGTGGGGTTTCTTTTTCATGGCTGAAAGGTTTCTTCTGAGTCTTCTGCTGTTAGCAGAGATTTCCTTTTAGCCCCTATTTTTAATATGTGCATTCATCATGACATTGCATAGAATCCCACTAGCAACTGGAGCACGTACCACTTTGATGCATTACTGTCCTCGGTGTTCTTAGTAGGATCATATTATGTACTGTGTTAATGGTGGTTGCTTCCTTTGCAGGTATTCAAAGACAATTGCTGCAAAAGAGAAGTTCTCAACTTGCAAGTATTTTGCAAAAATGTTCCTGATTGCAATTCAAAAATAATTTTAGGACGATATCGGGTTAGTATAATTATCTTTATGTATCATCTCAAATTCTAAAGTCTCAGAGCCTCCAACTCTGTCAGAAGTCAAATTACTCTCTCCCATTTAAACAGGCCTATTACAGCACAGACCTTATTGTAATTGCAGCCAAGCATGAGTACATACTTGAGCCAGCCTGTTCAGTGTACAACTGTATATAACTTAATATTACATTGAAAATATTACTATTTTGTCCCAATTTTCTACATATTCAGTTTGTTTAATGAGGATTCTGTGACGCAAAGCCTTTTCTGCCGTTACGGCATAAAGATCTTGCTGCAGATTTAGTTAAAAAAGTACAAGATGGATTATGTTCAGGTTTTCCTTAGGACTATGAGAGAGGGGAAAAAATTGTAGTTTAGAAACAAAGAGGGAGACTCAAGCACTTACAGCATCTCTCACTGTGGAATATATGACGGGTGTCAAAAATATGGCTTGCAGGCTGGATTTGACTGATGGAGCCCCATCATCAGGCCCATACTGCTGTCCCTGGGTCTGAGTTGACCCACATGCCACCAGACGAGCCTTGAATGCAGGGCTTGGGATGTGCATTACACATGACTCCCACTCCAGCTAGTATGAGATCTGCACCACATGTGTAATGTGGATCCTAGGGCAGGTGCTACAGGTGCTGAATCCAGCATGGTGGGGGGACAAGGGGGTCTGTGGTCCCACTCTGGCTGATGCACTGGCCTTGTACCACTCACCTGGCCCACGGGTCCAGACGACTCACACTCCTGTTCTACCTGGACAAAGAAAGACAGCAGGTTCTTGCCAGCATGTACTGGTTCAGTTTCACCTTTCTATGAGATATTGTCTGACTGAAGGGAAATAAAGCAAAGATTTTCTCCAATCTTCAGACCTTTTCTTGACCATCTCTGACTGTGCTTGGAAAGTGTATTTGTGTGCTGTGGGGATAGATAGTGGAGTTGCTTGTTTCAAGTCTTTTTAGTGTTTAAGTATCTTTAATGGAAGCAGCAGTATTGAAATCCAGGTGTAATAAACCAACTTTCTAACATGCTGTTTTTATTTTATGAGTTCTCTTGTATGCTGATGCCTTCTTGTTGCATGCTGCAGGATCACCTTCAGCAGTGTTGTTTTGAAAATGTGCAGTGCACTAATGATGGATGTCATGATCAAGTTCTTCGGAAGGATTTAAAAGACCACTTAAGTCTGCAGTGCAGATTTCGAGAAGAAAAATGTCAGTACTGTAATAACTATGTGGTTTCAATTAATTTAAAGGTAAGATGAAAAAGGCCCAAGAAATCTGTAATCTGTATGCTCAGCTCTTAAAGTTGTTGCCCAAGGTTCCAGGATGTTATTGCAAGGCTACTTGTTTATTAAACAAATTCAATTAAGTAGCTAAAGGAAAAGGCATCATAAGTGTAGTTTAAACAGTCTTGATAACTGAAGGGTTCTGATGAACAGCAGTCTGGTACAGAGTTGAAGTAGATGATTCCATATACATTTTCCAAAAAAAAATAGTGACTTTAAAACATCTGATAAATTAGTGCATCTTTTTTTGTTTCTGCTAAAGCCAATGGCTTAAATTTCACCCCCTAGTCAACAGAATTTCATCTGAGATGACATTTCCCTAAAAGCATATATATAATGATAATCCCCACTATTGTTTATTTTCTTACAATACACAGTCTGGGTGTACTGGAAGATGCATTCCCTGCTTTAAAGACCTCCAATGTAAGAAGATACAAACAAAAGTTTGAAACAATTACTGGCATTTACTATGCCACGAGGTCCTGGCAAGAGGTGGGGATGGGGAGTTTTGGCAACGATAAAAGAGGCTTTGCTTATAATTGATACAGCATCAGTGCACAAGGTGGCACATAATAGGTGAAAAGTGAAAAACTAGTTCTTGACTTGAGCTTGCAACATTGGGTGGGTACAGTTATTGTATCCAGCATGTTTCAGGGAAAATATTAGGTGGCGTGGAGGATGGGGAAGGATTGCGGGGGGTGGGGATGTTTGTTTTTGGTTTGGGGTTTTTTAAAGGAGTGTTTAGTGAAGAGAGATCTTGAAGATGTGGCTTAATGCATTGGACAGAAATAATATTTAAGGTGAAGTCCTGTTTCCAGTGAACTGGATGACAGCATGGAACCTATGATCCAGGGGAATCCTAATCAAGGATAGCTATGTGAATTATTTTTTTACTAGGAAGTGGCAATAATACAGCCTGCAGGTCACATCTGGCCTGCAGAGCCCAAGGGCTTTGCCTGTGCTTCTGCCTGCACCTGTGCCAGGACTAAGCACCAAAGAGCTGTGCCAGAGTCCTTACCACTGCTGCTGCTTCCCCTTGCTTCCTAGCCTACCCTGGTTGGGGCACAGGCATAGATACGTTCCAGCTGGCAGGGAGCTGCTGCTGCTTCTGTGAAGAGTTCCAAAACAGATTTCTACCCCGAGATAATTTTTTTGTGGGGGGAAGGAATTTCATGTAAAACAACTATTTCTGAGATTGAGGCTGAAGAAAATCTGTTTTGTGCATGATGAATTCTAGGCATCTTTTCACTGAGGAATCCAAGTGCACTCCTTGCATGTGCATAAGGGAAACGAATTAAGGTTGCAGAAACCATCTTGATTCTGATGTTTCCTAACATTTGAGACTTATGAATACTGGATTATCAAGCCTTCATGGCCTTCTAACATAACTGCCTGTACACAGTTCTTCTTTGAGTGCTACCAGTGAGTTTCTTGCTGCACATATGTATTACTCTACAGGATGAAATATATAGTCTATTTTTCTATGTATACATGACAGTCTGTGATCTTCAGAGAATGATGTGCTTCCTGATTAATAAGTCTGATGCATCCCATTGCTAATGCACCCTTTTTTCCAGAACCATGAGAACAATGATTGTCCTGATTATCCTGTGCCTTGTCTTCAAAATTGTTCACAGATAATACTGAAAAAAGAGGTATTAATATTTATTTTTTATCTTTTGCTCTAACTCAGTTAATTGGGTTTTACTGGCCCAGATTTGGTAATACAGATTTGCATCATTTTTTGAGATGTTTATTTCCTTTGTTCTGCAAATCAACCTTATCTCTCTTATTGTAGGAATGTAGCATTCAGCTGTTGCTGAGCTTTTGCACATTGTGTTAGTGGAAATCCCATTGTGTTAGTGGAACTGGTTTCATTTACTGACACTGATTAATCATTTTCTTTTTTATATATTCAGTGCCTATTGACCTACTGGCCCTTCTTTACACAAGTTTAGGTTCAGTAAATATATTGAAGTGTTAGTAATTCTTTCACTAAAGCTTTGTTCAATATTTGCAGATTGATAAGCACTTCCTTGTGTGTCCAGAGGCAGAAGTGGACTGTCCCTATAAGCAATATGGTTGTTCTGTAAAGGTACAGTGATCTTGGCCTTTATTTCAACTAAATTTGGGATCACTCCTCCCACCAACTCTTTCTCGCTCACGCTCACACTCATGCTCGCACACACAGCTTCTATTCACCATCCATTTTTATGTTGTTTATGATATTAAACAAGGTAGTTGGACCTACTTCATACTCACTTTTGAAGGATTAACGGAAACTTTTAACCATTTGCCAGTAATAGAACTTTCTATTACACAGCTCTCTCAATCTTAATCATTTTCCCCTCCCCACCCACTCTGCCTCACCCAGGTTAAAAGAGGAAAGCTGGCTGAACATGAAAATGCATCCCTGAGGGAACACATGCTACAGATTTTAGAAAAGAACTCCAGATTGGAAGAACAGGTGAGCCATATTTAATGAATGCTCTTCAGCTATTTTAGCTGGTAGGCAAAAATCTTTTATGCAAGTGTTGGGTCTTTTGAAAGCAGACAGACAAGTTAAAAACACAGTAAATGCTCCAGAATGCTGTAATCTGTTGTTTTACCACTGTTTATGGGGTTAACACTCCTTCCTAACTCATCTGTTATGTTGGTTAGGCCTCAGTAATGAGCGATAGTTGTAACCCCATTTTAATGAGTTATTGTAAACCAGCATGGGTTTAGAAATATAGGACTGGAAGGGGCCTCCTGAGCCACTGAGTCCAGTTTCCTGTGTACACAGGCAATCATTAACCAGAGGAATGTCCAAAATTGCCACTTCAAACTGTCATCTGCAGCTCCAAGAAACAGCATCCAAAACACCAACACCACCCTGGCACAGGTGAAAGCAGAAGAGATGAAAGTACTGCCAGTGCACTGCAACTACAACAACAGGGTTAATACATTAGTTAAAATATGTTTAGAAGGTCCTATGACAAAGACCAAGCCAAATGCTAATGCAGAGGGAGGCAACCCCTTCTCCACCCCTGCAAAATCTGTGCCAGTCTCACCAACAGAAAAAAATTCTCCTTGATCCCAGATGTGGCAGTCAGTATAACCCTGAACAGAAAAGCAAGGCCCACTAGGCAGGAACCTTTCAGTTTCCTGCATGTCCCAGCTTTAGCTGTGGCCAATGTTCTGATACTTCAGAAAAAGGCACAAAATAAAAATATCAGAAGCCAGTAGTATTCATGGTGGGGAATCTTTCTTGCCCTCATCTGGCAGCCAGTAACAGCTTCATGGCATGAGATTTGCCAGATGCCTTCCTCACTACAAGATCCACCTTTATACCCCTCAACCTGGGGACAGCAGACACAATTCCATACCACATGCACTGTGGTGCATTAGATCTCCTGTCTTATTCAGTTCAGTCTTAAAGTGATTCCCATTCTTTGCACCACCGCTTTGCTGAAAGACCATTCCAAAACTTCATTTCTCTGATACTAGAAATTTAGATTTCCAACCCTAAACTTATCCATAACCAATATGCAGCTATTTGATCTTATGCCACTTTTTTGCTTTTTCTGGCTGAAAATCTTTCTCTTCCGTAATCACTCCTCACACATTTGCAAGGGGTGATCATGTCTCCTCTCAATCCATTTCCCTGAACTGAACAAGTTACACTTCTTTAATCTTCTTTCATAGGTGGAGGTCTTCATTCTTATGACCATTATTGGCCCTTTTGTGAACTTGTCCTAGCTTAAGCTGATCTTTTACGAACAATGCTGATCAGAACATAGTATTCTAACTGGGGTCTTACCAGCACCATGTACAGTGGTCTCACCTTGTACTCCTAGTCTGTACTGTACTGCATATACCCCACATAATATCCTCTAAGGTTATATTACTTTTTTTTCATAACCCTGTTGCACTGTTGACTTGTGATCACCTTAAGTATTTACAGCGGTGAGAGGGAAAATAGAACAAAACAAAGCAGTTCTTTACTTTCAGCTCAGCATGCCCCCACACGAATAACAGCTCACACCCAAAAGAGGAGCCATGTCAATTTGACCTGGTTTGCCCAGCATCTGTATAGTTTGTGCATTTCAGTGGGGCTTTTTGGCACTTTTATTTAATAGCTGATTCAATCAGCTATTAGACAGAAGCACCAAAAAACCCTGCCGAAGCGCGGGATCTATACAGATGCTGATGATCCAGGTCAAACTGACGTGATTCATCTGCCAGTAAAGTGCTGTTTTTGTCGTCCCTGCCTCCCCTCCTCCCCCGCCCCATGTCTGTCAACCCCACTTATGATAAACTAATATAGCCAGGTCCCTCTCTTCCTCAGATGTTTCTAGTTTGTGCCATATCTTATAACTGAAGTCCTTGTTGTTGCTCCCTAAGTGTATGATTTTTGCACTTCATACTGTTAAACTTCATTCCATTTCTAATGCTCCATTCCACAAGATTATCTAAATTTTCCTATATAATAATCCAGTCCTCTTCCACACTGGCAATACCCCTTTGTCCCATCTTAATATTGTCCACAGATCTTATGAGGAGACTTCTACCTCCAGTACCAGGGTCTCTCTTATAGAGAGTTGCACAGTTCAGGCTGTAGGACCAATCCTGGAAGACACCAGTGAAGCAACCACCAATCAAACAATTTACCTTTCAGCATAGTCTGCTGAAATTCCCCTTTAGACCAGCTTGTTGTCCATCTCACAGTTGCATCATCAATCCCCCTTCTGTCCAGTTTGGCCAATAATTTCCAAGTGCCAACAGAAGCATCAGCCCAACCCAGCCAAAAACTCCCAACCTTAGCTGTGCCTAACATTTATCCCTAATAAACAGAAGCCATTAGCATTCATAGGGGGAAAATTATCCAGATACTCTTTAGATACTTTTATCAGGAGCCCACTGATTTAAGTCCACTGTATTATCCATATTTAAGAAACTGGTTATCTTATCACAGACTGATACTAAGTTAATCCGCTGGTAAACCCACGTTGTGTTGTGTCCCGTATTCTAAGCATTAATGATTTGCTTCAGCTCAGAGATGTGGGGCTTTGGTGGTAGTCGTGGGCCCGTCTCTGATCCAGGCTGGGTCACTGCAAGCCACAGCCTAAAAAGATTCCTGATTGCTGCTGTATTATATTTCCTTCCATATCTTTACTATTTCTTCCTTTAGTGTCTGTTTTCTGTCATCTTCCAGCGGCAACTCAGTGTTTAGCTCAGAGGCTGCAGCAGACCTTGAGCTCAAGGAGATTGTCTATAACACACAGACTTATTCAGTAATAATAATTGCACTTAAAAATGTGAATCGTTTTGGAATCTGTATTAAGTGTCGAGAAGTGATTTCAAATCTAGTTTTTGAGCTGGGGTAGGAAAAGGTTATAATTGGAGACCTACCCAAATCAAGGCAGCAGGCAATATTTTGCAGACCAGTCATGGCACCAGCCACCATTTTCATGGGCTTATCACAATGGGAGGCCTTCCTCTACCCCCACCACTAATTGCCCAAGAGGCCCTGGCAGCCCCACTCCTCAACACTGTCTGAGGGCTTCTCTTTGTGCAGCCCCACCCCTTGCCACTGATTGGCCAAGAGGGGTGGGATGTATGAAAGGCAGCCCTCTAAGTCAATCAGCAACAGAGGGAGTGGCTGCTATCTTGACTGTTCGCCTTCATGGTGGCAGCTTTTCCACACCCAGTGAGCTGCAATGCCAGGCTGCAGTGGCTGCTGCCTTCCACTGGGGAGGCAGCATTTTATTTTTAATAAGTTGATTATTTTTTCTGGTGATTCTATGCAAAATTGTAGAAACCTATTTTTCACAGTGTTCGTGGAAACTGCTGGTTTCATGGTTTCCACGAAAATCATGAAACTGCAATTCAAGTAGGTCCCTAGTCACAATTCTAAAGACACACGGGTTTAATTCTTGCTGCCACCTCCTGCAGAGTTATTTGGGGTAAAACATTTTGAGACATTTGGAAACAAACTAATTTTATTCAGCTATGCTAATGCAATCATATTAATAAATTCTTCCACCTCTTCCTATGTAATGTCCATATTTTTTTAATTTGTTTGTTGGATGCTTTTGGAATGACTTGAGCTTTCGTTCTTCTTTTTCTGTTGCTTAGATATCTGACCTATATAAGAGCCTGGAATTCAAAGAGAGCAAAATCCAACAGTTAGCAGATGCAGTTAAAAAATGTGAAAAAGAATTCAGACAGTTTGCACAGCTGTTTGGTAAAAATAGCAACTTGATGGTAAGCACTCAGGTGAGACATCTGCTTTTCTGACCAATAGCTTTTTTTTTTTACAGCCCAGAATACAATTATCGAGTGACCGCTGTACTTAATTATCAGGAAAATAACAAACATTGACTCACAAAGCCATTGCATCATGCAAATGTGCATTGATTTCTGGAATAATACTATGCATTGTCCATGAACTTAAATTGTTGTTGTTTTTTTAAAATACAGCATAGTCTTCTCATTTGTGACTGATAAAGGAGATTCGTGGTCATTTGGCCTAAGCAAGGACTGCTGAATAGGAACCTGGTGTGGGGGGAATAGTCCAATTTCACTATGCTGGCATAAACTTGAATAATCAAATTGAGATCAGAGTAATAAATTGCAAATCTTAATGAATTAGGAATTGATTGTTGGTGAATGAATGCTGAATTAATCATGAGAAGCATTTGAACAGATTCCAAAGGCAAACAGCAGGATATTCTTAAATTTGAATGCAGTCAGTGACATTTTTAATTTCATATGAATTTTTTTGTGCATGTTTGTGTCCTGTCCCCTCTTCCTCCCCTCACCCTTCATGAATTGCATTAAACTGGAAGACTCTGGCCAATCACCTTGATAAATCTACATGGCTGGAAACACAAGTGAAGCAGCTCATACAAATGGCAAACCAGCAGCAAAATAAATTTGACTTGAGGCCACTGTTGGAGACCATTGAAAATGTAAAGCAGAAGATTGCCCTTATGGAAACATATGATCAGCGTTTGGGTAAGCATTGTTTTTGTTTCATATCTGGGTGGGTCTCTTCATATAAAAAGAGGCTGTAATATATTAGTTGGCTTGAGTCACCTTCCCCGTCAACTTTCTTGCCCACATAAGCTCACTGTGAATCTTTGAAGGCTGCTGTTCATCTACAATGACATGTATACACTTAACCCAAAGTTAGTTTATTTCTTTGATGACTGGATTATTGATAGTTCTGACTTGCATACTCTGGTAAGAACATTCATTTGTGGTATGTGTAGCAGGGTACTAAGGTGCCGTCTACTTGAAAAGCAGGAATGGCCACCAGGTACGGGTTGCCGGGGGCCCACACCTGTTGAGTCAGCTGACCGGAAGGGGCAGGGCTGACTCCTATAAAGGACAGGCTGGAGGCCGAGAGGCAGGGTTCTCAGCTGGCGCCCAAGGAGGAGTGCTGCCTAACTAAGCAAAGGGGAAAGGCCTGAACGCAAGCAGTCTGTTATGCTGGTGAAGGATGGAGCACCCACAGAATGTAACTCAAAGGACTGGAGGACTGGGTGAAGCTATAAGGGGATGGAGGAGGCCTCATAGGGGAACCACAACAGTGTGGGAGCCCCAACCCCAGAGGGAGAGTGGGCAGTGTGAGAAGGCATCCAATAAGAGCAAAGAACGTTCGGTACATCCATGAGGCTTGGGGTGTGGTACAGGGGTGGTTGGAGCCATCCATAACCCATAAGGCTGGGGTGCATCTGAGCCCCATTTCAGAAAACGGACCAGTATAGAACAGGAGAACCGCAGCCAAGACGACTAAAGGTAGCCTCTCTATAATTCAATAAGACCAAAGACGTGGCGGGCGAGATTGCGAGGTGAAGATAGGCAGCTTGGTGCAGTAGAGAGGGTAACAAAGGGGGAGCACAGCAACCCCAAGGTTCCCATCCTGTCACAGTATGCTATATCTTGGCATGCAGACCTCAAGTAATTTCTTTGTACTGCACCTCTTGTCTCCTCTCTTTTCCCTGCCTCACTCATTTTCAGTTTGGGGACTTAGGACGGGTCCTGCTGATAGACAAGCCCAGGGGTAGGCAACTTTTTTTGACTGGAGTGCCGAAAAAATGACAACGTCTACTTTGTAAGGTGCCAGAGTGCCAGCATGCCACAAAAACAAAACTGGGATATGGGGGGGGGAGTACATGGCAGGATGCACTGCATATTTAATTCAGTTAATAATCATGAATGTTGCTTTTCTTTTTTTACAGTAAATACCAGGCTTCCTAAAAATTCAAAACCTGATGACAATAAATGCATCTTCATGTATTGCCTATTGTGATTTTTTTTTTTTCCTTGTTAATTAAGCATGTTGTGATGAGGGCGAAGTGAGGGAGAGAGGAGCAGGGAGCAGCAGGAACCAGTAGAGTCACTGTGGGCAGGCTGGCCTGGCCAGGCCCCTTGGGAAGGCTGCAACTGGAGGAGAGCTGGGGTCAGGTGGGGAGCAGGGGCTACCCCAGGGCTCCGTAGACTCAGGCCACAGTGGGCGGGCCCAGCAGCACCGGAGGTAGGGCCCACGCAGCTCCACAGGAATGGAGCGCAGCCACCCTGCCCATGAAGGGACACTGCCTGGCTGGGGCAGGACACTGGGCTCAGGGGACTCCCTGCTTGGTCTCTGTGTGTGCCAGGTACACTGCGAATGGGAGCTGCAGCTGCAGCCTGTTCCCTGGGCTCTGGGAACAGCTGCTGCAGCTGGTGCTCAGGGCCAAGTTGGCTGGGAGCCTACAGAGCAGCGGCTCTGTGCAGTGCCTACCACAGCCTTGGCCCCTTGAGGGGAGCTGTGGGTGAGCAAGGCCGGGACCTGGGCAGGCTGGGGCAGCCATGGTGGCTGCAGGGGTCTTCTGCAGCTAGGCCCTTGCACCAGCAATGGCTATGCCCTGCTCGTACTGTGTCCAGCATGCAGAGAGGGAAGGCCCCCTGCCAAGCCCGGTGTCCTACCCCAGCCAGGGAGCATCTCCACATGCACAGGGTGGCTGTGGCCCATCCCTAAAGAGCTGCATAGGCTGGACCAGGCCCCATCACAGGTGCTGCTGGGCACCCCTGCCTGCCCACCCAACACAGTTCAAGCCTGCAGAGCCCCAGGGCTGCACCCACTTCCTGTCCAGCCTCTGCCTTCCTAAGGGCCCTACCGAGCTGGCTTGCCCACAGCGCCTCCACCCACACTGCCCAGACAATTTATTTGCATGCCTCCTGGCGTGCCAAGAAAAATGTTTCCATGTGCCACTAATGGGGGGTTGCTGACCCCTGGACTAGCCTGTAACATGTCACTGGTTCTTTGTACCAGCTTCCTTGAGACTACCTCCATAGTCCTTCAGCAGTTTCTGAAATGAGGGAATAAGCACTAATTATAATTGCTATACAAGCTTGCAGCCAAGACCTCTGTGTTTTGTTCTGTATGCCCTTTACTATTCTACACCAGGTCTTCTTGAGCAGATGCCATCAATTTTCCCAAAGTGTATGATATTTTGTCATCTCTACAAAAAACTATTAGGTTGTAGCTGTACCTTTCTCTTCCCATTTGTGATTTGAAATCTTGGTTTCTGTAATCTCCAGAGTTGACAGGCCGTTTCCTTAGCCTGCCATTTAGTCCCCATGCCATTCACTATTTCAGCAACGTCGTTCTGTTTGACACACTTCCTTGCTAAGATTTTGTGTGCGGTCTAGAAGTCTGACCAAGTAGCTTCCCAAGTGTCTTAACAGTTATCTAAGCCATGCTAGCAGAGTTCTACAGAGCTAGCTTCCAAACAAGGATAATGGTAATGCCTGGCACTAATGCTATACCCAAGTTTAAAAAAAAAAAAAAAAAAAGGCAAGGAAAAATTGTTGGGTTTTTTTTTTTTCCTTCCTAAACTGTAAACATAGTATACTTGGCTTCCAGGCAAGGAGAAGTGCTACATTAATGTAATCTGTTACAGAATTACTCAGAAGGGGCCCTGGAAGGAGCCTGGCTCCGCTATTCCCAAGAGATCTGGAGTGTGGCAGAGTGTAGTCTTATGGGCAAGGAAAGTGACAGGGCAACAGTGCAGAACTGGAGATCATCAGAGTAGTAAATAAGGTTAGAGAAATGTAGGCATGACAGCTGGGTTGATCCTGCTTCAGCCAATTAAGGACTGTTTCCTGCAGTCTCCTTTAGG
The DNA here is from genome assembly GCF_001723895.1 of Crocodylus porosus. Lineage (NCBI taxonomy): Eukaryota > Metazoa > Chordata > Crocodylia > Crocodylidae > Crocodylus > Crocodylus porosus. The sequence goes on from NW_017728943.1 coordinate 61,163,183, forward strand.
ATAGGCAGAGACAGAGCTTTGTTCTCCTTTCAACTTCCACTTCTGTGGTGGTACTTCAGACTCTCACAATGTGAGATCAGAAGTAATGCCCATTGTCACGTGGTCAGCTTCAGCATAACAGCAGGCCACCAGATGTATTCATGCATTCATACTTTAATAGTTTATTCAAAATGAGATGCCCAAAACCTCATCTACTTGAATACACACAGACCTTGAGGGGAAGTTGGGGAAGCAAATCCTGCTTGCTGTCTTGCTCTGGGATTGAGGTGCCTTACCTAGAAAATTGTTTAAGGGCAATAGACCCACTGATGTTGCCAGTACCATGAAACTAATTGTCACTGTGCAGTTCTTCTACATGATTCCAAGGTTATATTTAAACCCTGGGTTGAAGCAGTTAAGAACCTTGTCACCAAGTATGCGTTCCTTTCATTTCAAAGATGATGTTCCATAAGTGAATGTTTTGTTTCTCTTTCCCAGTTGTTTTGGAAGGTCAATCCAACAAGCATGATGCCCACATCAACATTCACAAAGCACAGCTCAATAAAAATGAAGAACGATTTAAACTTTTGGAAAGCACATGTTACAATGGAAAACTGATTTGGAAAATCATGGATTACAAGTTGAAGAAAAAAGAAGCAGTGGAAGGTCGCACTCTGTCTGTATTCAGCCAGCCATTTTACACCAGCCGCTGTGGATACAGGTTATGTGCAAGAGCGTACCTGAATGGAGATGGTTCAGGAAAAGGAACACATGTCTCCCTCTACTTTGTGGTGATGAAAGGGGAGTTTGACTCATTGCTACCATGGCCTTTCAAGCAAAAAGTTACACTTATGCTTCTGGACCAAAGTGGGAAAAAAAATCACATTGTAGAAGTTTTCAAGGCTGACCCCAACAGCAGCAGTTTCAAAAGGCCAGATGGAGACATGAATATTGCCTCTGGGTGTCCACGATTTGTGGCGCACACTGTGCTGGAGAACACAAAGAATGCCTTTGTCAAAGATGACACTGTCTTCTTGAAAGTAGTTGTTGATTTAACTGACCTTGAGGAACTGTGAAGTGTGTCTGAAAAACGCAACTTCTTAATGACTTTAAAAAAAAAAAAAAAAAAAAAGACTGTCTCTTGGTGATGACCAGCCATGCAATAATGAATTACCACTAGTCAAGCTACTTGACACGTTTTTGTACATTTTTGAATATATAACAGCTAATGAATTGCCAAAGCACCAGCCTTTTGTTTGTTTGATACTGCACTTAAGGCAGCCATAAGTCCAAACTGATGTTGTGGACATGTATTCAAACCAGTATTTTGATTTTGTACTATATGTTTTAGAAGTGACTGCTTGTTTTGCATCTCAAGTCTGGCATCTTGAGATGAAAATACAGTGCAGGGCACTTGGGAACCCAGGCAGGTCTGTGGGTTCCAGGCACTTGCATAAATATTGATCAGGCTGCTGTCATTGTGGTGCGCAGGTGCATTTCACATGGCTTGGACTGGAAACATCTCAACATTTCTCCAATTATGAGTAAATATATCAGGATCCAAGCAGCACCTTGACTGGGAAAACTGAGGGACAAAAGCTTAGTCAGTAGTTGCAGAGCTCCTACTTATTGGAAAGTTTGAAGACATGTCTTTTAGGGCATGATAGTACCACAGCTTTTTATGACTTGGTACCCTCTCTTTTTCCAGCTCAGTGCCTTTGGATTGATCCACATTGGTGATGAACACTCACAGTCCCCATTTGAAGTCAGCAGAAGCTGCTGGTGCTTATGTGGGAGGTATGGCCATTAGTCATAGAGCCCTTAGTGGTATAGCCAGACTATCGGCTTAAAGGTAGCAGGCAACTTGAGTCCACTGCTGGAGGAGTAGAACAGAAGTTTCAGAACATTTCTGTCTCTCTCTCTCTCTCTCTCTGTCTCAAGCACCTCATTGTACTAGGTATTGTCAGAACAGAAGAAAAAGTGTGTCCCTGCTCCCCAGAGTCTTCAGTCTAGAGTCTAAATAAAACTAAGCTTTCTTGAAAATCCAGCCCAATTTAAATCCTATGACCTTTTTCAAAATGTGGCTCTAAATTTTTAACCTCTTTTCTGAAGCCCAGAGGAGGAGAGTGGGATTTTTTTCTCTGAATTCCTTGTGTATTGCATGAGGCATACAGATGTGCATAAATGCTGAGGAATAACTGGCCTGGGGGTGAGTACATATCAGCTCTGCAGAAGCTTTATGGCTACTTAAGGAGCTCTTTATTTTGCTCACTCTTGATCATTTTGTTGGTACAAGCAGAATGAAGTGGATGAGGTAGTTGGACATCTATGCCTAATTATGTGCTCCTGGAGTCCAGCGGTGATAGCAAACTTGGAACTTCTACAAAAGCAGCAAGTAGTCAGGGTTGATTTGGAATAAAAGTATGGGGGCAGGATAAAGACTAAATGGGAGCAAGGGCTGCAGGGAGAAAACAAGGGTGGATTGAGTCATCCTTGTGTCGTGACTTTTCATGCTATCTTCTTAATATTGACTGAACACTAGAGTTTTAGGCATAAAGATGTGATATTTTTGCCTGCATTCTAATACTTCTAGTTCTCAGGTGGATTCATGGAGACAAGGAAGACAGAAATTATGTCAAAACTGGAAAAACTGAATTGTTTTTTTAAATCTCTGTAGGCTGCTAACTGTGCACATCTCTCAGTACAGTATTTCAATTTAGATGCCACATGCCCTTGCTTTGGTATAATGCCAGTATATACTGAGCCACTGTAGAGATTATACACATTCCCATGGCCAAATTCTGCTCTGTTGCATGGCTGCAGTTTTTACCAACTTTAATAAGCAGTTGTATCTTTACAACAGAGCAGAATTTGGCCTTTTTATTTTTTAATATTTTGTTTTGAAAAGAATGAGTTTGTTTTCAAAATGGTGCAGCATGCTAGAATTTAAAGAAAAAAGGTGATAGAATATGACCTGTTAAACTGAACTTACTGTTGACCATTGCAGTAATATCTGGGCTGTAACTTTCAAAGTGTTATGAGTGGTGATTCATGGAAATGATACTATCCATTTCCACAAGACTATTCAAACGTTAAGCATCAGATACAGAAAGTAATTGAGAATTCAGAGAAATAAAGGGGGAAGAGGAAGGCATTGCTGTTATCTGAGCAAATCATGAACCTCTGCCTCCATTTTCCCCAGCTGTAAAATGGGGATAATAATACTTGCATCACAGGAGTGTTGGAACTGTTAGTTTGTGAAGTGCTTGGAGCATGAACAGAGCTAAGTATTATTAGATCTCCATTTCTAAGTGTTAGATTAGGTGGTGGCTTTGTGATGGTGACAAGTGTTTGGTGTGGTGGTGAGCAGAACTTTGGAAGCATGTTCAATTTTATCCCGTCCATCTTGCAACCTCTCCTTACCTACTCATGGACTGTTTGCACTTTTAAAATTTTTGTTTTGTGATGAATGTAATTTTAGAACAGAACTATTTAAATAGCTAGCCAAGCACACACCACTCTCTCTGGGTGAGGAAAAGAGGGGGTGGGGAAGTCCTTGTCAATCACTGCCTTGTTTTGTAAAAAAAAAAAAAAAAAAAGCAAACAATGTTTTTAAGGGTGACCTTTTAATCGACTCGTTTATATAAAAGTAACTGCGAGTTTGGGTTTTGCTCTTTCAAATGTTTTTACAATTTATAAGATGGAGTTTTAGATGTCTCTTTTCTGTGTAACCAAGACCATAGCACCGCATGGGTGTGGGAGGAAAAAGTTGAGCTGTCGTTTGCATCAGAAACGCCAGGAACTTTTTGGTGACAACGGAGGAGGGAGGTAGCCACGGCCCTGCCTACCGCCAGAGGCGGCGGTTTTAATGGCCTCCACAGGTTTTTTTAGCCATTTAAAAAGAAAAGGATAGCTTTAATGGAAATACTGGCGTTCCTTTTTTTTTTTTTTTTTTTCCTGCTCCCAGTCCCATATCGTCTCTGTACCAGCAAAGTAAGTGATGAATAAAGCGTGGATTTTGCCACCCTCGGAGCAGCGGCTGTTGGTTATTACTCGGGGTGGGGGAAGGTGGGGCGGAAAGTGGTTTTCCCCTCGCACAAGAATGTGGGGGGGAGGGCACGGGAGTGTGTGCGCCTGGGGGAAACCCCAGACCGCCGCCTCTCCCGCTGCAAAGCCCTGGGCGCGACCCCGTGGATTCTCCCCTCCCCCCTCGGCCGTTGCTGGTGGGCACCGTCCACCGGTGTGCGGGAAGGACTAGGGGAATCGCCCCCGCGCGAGCCAGGCTCACGCGTCACTGGAAGACTACATCCACCTCCGCAAGTCGACTGG
>NW_017728943.1:61167590-61193865 GCF_001723895.1 Crocodylus porosus
GGGGAGCCCGTCCCTCCCCGCCAGTGTCGTCACGATCAGGAGACTCACTTCCTGTCTCGGGGCCCTCCCGTTGCAGCTAAGCTGGCTACTGCTTCCGGGTCACAGAGAGGCCGGGACGGGCCAAGCTCCTCTCCCCGCCTCTCCGGGCGCCGGGTAAGTGCCGGCAGTGGATGTGTTGCTTGCGCTCTCTGTGGGCGTAGGGCCAGGCCTGGGCGGGGGGTAGGGGGCTCGCCCTGGGCCCACGCGCTGGCTTCCGGCCTTCTCCCCCCTTCCCAACCGAATTGCTGTCGGCACGCGCTGCCCTCGCGCCCCGCCGGGCGCTCTAGTCACTAACCGCCTCCCCTGTCGTTCGAAAGGGGCGGGGCGGAGTTGGACGTTGGGGGCCTTTGCAGGTGGCAAAGGGGGAGGGGCAGCAGGAAGCTGCGGGGTTCACGCACCTGTTGCTTGTGCCACCCTTTAGCCTGAGCCCCCATCCTCTGCCTTTCTGCCCCCTCCAGGTGACACCTGTCTGGCTCCGAGGCCCTAGGTTTGATGCTGCTGGTTTAGCTTATAAGCATAGCGGGGCTTTGACATTTTAATCCTCCTGCCTTGTTCCCTTCCCCTTCCTAGAGCTGCTTCAATGGAGATTAGATAGATACTGCATAACTAGGGTGGCCATCATAGAGGACATTCCATATTTCTGCTACTCTGTCCTCTATTAATACGAAACACAGTGCCTTCGTGTCCTCTATTTTTCTTGTCAAGAGCAAAACTAGACATAAAGGCGCCTGGTTTCTTATCAGTAGAGGACAACGGACTGTCTTCTGTGACGGCCCCCTATGTGTAACAGCCACGTTTGTCCACGTTTTGTGCAAGAAATTAAAGGACTTTTTCTGAAGGAAGCAAACATTCCCATTCTGTTATGCTAGAGAGAGTGAAAGACCCCTGCTGCACGTTACATGTATTCCACAATTCGCTGGTGAATCTCACCGTAAATTTAGACCAGCCACACGTGCAAAGTAACAATTGCGCCATTCTCTGGTGAATCTTGCCATAACTTTAGACTGGTCACACATGCAGCGTAATCTTCATTGCACAATAAAGAGGTCTATCCAACTATAAAAAAGAGCGGAGCAGCTGTAAAGTTAGTGTTTGAAAAGGTGTAGCAACTCTAGCTGGTTTCAGTCCAGTTTTTGTTTGAATGTGTAGCAAGGCACCTGGGTTTAGAATTTGGCTGAACTCACATCATGCGTCTAATAAACCAGCCACTAAAATGAATTATTTTCCCTTGATCTATTAACATTTTAGTGACCTGTGTCAGGGTTGCCATGAATTAGAAGCTTAAGTAAAACTCATTTAAAACAATTTGTGTTCTTGATAGTTATGTAACAAATTCCTAGTGTGAACATCTTGTTAGTGTAATACACAGTACCTTGAGGGTAGACAAGGTATGAGTTTTGTGTCATTTTCAGCATGTATTGCCAGTGCAGATGCAGAGCACCAGTCCTTTCTGTTTCAGTCATAAAACTAGGTAGGTCAGATCATCCCCTTCATTGTTTTTCTGCCAATCTAGGCTTGCTACTTACAGCATGTTTCCTTGTATTATGCATAGCTGTTACAGACAACATGACATTTTGTGTATGTGAAGGGATTCTGTTATGCCAGTCAAAATTTTCTTTTCTCCATCACTGCTGAGCAACAGATGGTCTGTTTGACTGCTCCCACTTCATCCCAAAGCTGGCTGAATTTCAGTGACTCTTTTTGTATTTAGCTGGAAATCCTTTGTGTTAAGTCTTCTGGATGGAAAACATATAGGCCATGAGTCTTTCAAAAAAAAAAAAGCTATAAGCTCAAAGGCCTGCAATAATTGTTTTTAAAACAGACTTCAAAAAATGATGCATGTATAAGTTTTGCATGAAAATTTGCTTGTGTAATAAGGGCACCTTCTAAATATATGCACACCAAAAATACATTCACATGCAATATCTTTGTATTCACCTATGCACATGCACTGGGTTTTGGCTTATTCTTATCATATCAGAATTAGACTCTAACTGCATTTCATCATCTTGTAGTTTCATAATTTTTACATTTTACTTCTTAGTTAGCCTAAATAATAGGCATAAATCAAAGAAATATTCCCTGATCTCTGCCACCACTGTACATCAGTTTTCTATGACAGTGAATCAGAAAATGATTTTAAAAAATTATTTTAGAAAGGGGAAGGGGGAAATAGCATAATAAAAACAATGGACTTAAAGAAAACAGTCTAAACCTTTTCGACTCAAAATACCCCTCTTTAGGCCCAAGCATCTCTCAGAAAATGTTAGTTCTTAGCTTCCATTAATTTTTTTTTACTAGAAAAATGTAGTCTTCTGTAATTCTTCTGTTGAAAAAACTCGGAAAGCCTGCAACATGTCAGAACGTTTTTGACACTGGATTCCTATTTGAAATCTCTGGCTTTACCATGTAAATCCCATCAAGGTGTTTGCATGTTTTTAACCATGCTAATATTGTACGCCAACCTTAAAAGGATCTTGCAATACCTTTGTTGAGAATTCCTGGTCTAGAGCAGAGATCCCCAACCTTTGAGCCCTATAGGCTGGATAAGTAGTGTAGGATGAGTGTGCAGGCTGGATCTAGTTCATGGGCCATCCAATGCACCTAGCACCCCAGCCCAATCTGGCATGGGCGAGATTGGGCCCCAGCCCCAAGTACTAGATCAGGCCCTGGCCCTGGCCCTGGCCTTAAACATGCTGTCATATGTGCCAAATCAGGCCCACTGCCCCAGCTCCATGAGTGCCAGATCAAGCCCACTACTCATGCCCTGACCCTGTGCATACTAGATTGAGCCTGCCCCCAGCTCCACACACACTGGAAAAGTCCCTTCACCCTAGCTGTGACCCCAAGTACACTCTATTGGGCCCCGCTCCTGGCCCTACACACTGGCCACTGGCCAGATGCCATGCACAGGGCCTTATCTGGCCCACAGGGTTTGGAAATTTGGCAGTGAAGGAATGTTGCCAGTGTTAATTGCTATTACTTTCCCACCACCAAATTTCCAGATCCTTGGGGAGCTCCATGGGCTGGGTTACATGGCTCCACAGGACAGATCTGGCCCATGGCTAAGCGTTGAGGATCTACAGTCTAGAGGAAGTGCTGGATAGTGTATACACAACTGGTTGGAAAACCATACTCAAAGAGTAGCTATTAATAATTCACTGGGAGAATTTATCATGGGGTTCTGGAGTTCAGTTCAATATTTTCACTAATGACTTGAGTGATAGGGTAGAGAGTGCATTTATTAAATTTGTGGCCAAGGTGAAGGGAATTGCAGGCACTTTGGAAAACAGGATTAGAAAACAAAATGATCTTGACAGCATTTTAAAAAATGAGAAAAATAGGGTGAAATTCAAAAAGGACAAGTGCAAAATGCTGCACTGGGGATGGAATAATTATTGTATGAATATAACTTGGAGAACAAATAGGTGGGAGGCAGTTCTGTAGAAAAGGATCTAGAAGTTGTAGTAGATCACAAAGTTAATCGGTCATAATTTTGTCAACAGTGTCATAATTTTGTGAAAAGAACCAATAAGAAACTGGGATATAGAGGAATATTCTGTATAATTTTTTTCAACTCTGTTGACAAGGCCTCAGCTGCATATTTCATTCATTTTTGGACATCACATTTCTAGAAAAATGCAAATCATTGGACAAAACGCAGTGAAAAGTAAAGAAAATTATCAGAGGCTTAGAAAACAAGAGCTGTGAGGAAAGATTGAAACAACTGGGAAACAGGATAATTCTTGAAGTATAGAAGGTTTTATACGTCTTTTTTCATGTCCATTTGTGTAGGACAAGAACTATGGGGATAATTTGCAATGGGAGAGATATAGGTTGGATATCAGGGAAACCTGTCTAACTAAAGATAGTAAAAAACTGGAATGGGCTACCTAGCTAGCTTGCTGAATCAACATTGCTGGACATTTTTTAAGAAGAGTTTCATTAAATATCTGGATGATTTGGAGGTAGAGTTGTTCCTGCTTTGGACCTGAGGAACAGACTAAATGTCCTGTTGAGGCTTCTTTCTGCCTTATTTTCTTACTATTCTGTGCTCTTTCAAAAATCCTTTTTGTTGATAAAATTACTAATATGTAGGGGGGGGGTTTTCTCCTAGCAATGGAGGAAGGGCAAGATGAGAGAAGCAGAACAATTTGTGCAACATCGCGGGAAGAGGTGAAAATCAGAGGTGGGAGTCATTATATCAATCTTAATCTGTGACAACAGCTGCAGTATTAGAAGTCTTGTTTTATTTGTGGTGTACTGTACTTGAGTTAAAAAGTTTGATTGCATTGCTCAGCAGTCAAATACATTGAAAATGGAACCTTTAGAAGATAAAGTTCAATGAGAAAATAATACATTGATTAATCTTACCATAACTTTTAATTTACATGAAAATGTTTCTTCTGTGCTTGTTATCAGCTGTTGTGTTGCTGCTTAAACCTAATGAACCTTTTCTTCTCAGGGAGAGAAAAGAGGAAGCGAAAACGCAGCCGAAGCCGATCATCATCCATTTCATCTACATCATCCTCTAGTAGTAGTTCTACTTCCTCCTCCTCTTCACACTCTTCATCAAGGTCTTCCTCCTCCTCCTCCTCCTCCTCAAGAAGCAGAGGTAGGTTGCTACTGCTTCACTTTGGTGAATATTTATCAGATGGTGGTTATACGTATCAGGAGCAGTGACGCAAATATTTGAAGCTTTACCCCTACACTGCTGGGAAATGACTGTGCAGGCAACAAGACTGTATACTTTCTTCAGGCTTTTTTTTTTCATGTAACCACTTCCTATAGCTGGTCAAGTGCCTGCTGGTACATCGTTCATTTTGTAGAGTTGTTAATTTAAATCTTGCTAGAAAAAACTTTCCTTTTACTAAAGGGGTTTCTCAATTAGATACTATATAAATTTTAATATTTCTATACATTCATGTGAAATAGTCAGAAACCCCATTTCCCTTTATATACCCAAGTAGGCTACAATTAAGGTTCCTGGTGGTTTAATCTGCACTTTGGTCTTGATCATGCAAACATTTTAGTGTGTGTAGTTGGCATGTGTGAATATTCCCGCTGAATTCAGTGGGGCTCCTTTCATTATCACGATCAAGTGAGATCAAGATCTCTTTGTGTTAGTGCTTCTGGGGAAATTTGGAATTGTCAACTTTGGTCTTGGGGAATATGTTTAGGTAATGTTATGCTGATAAATACATTGTTTTGGGATGGAGAGGTTTGAAACATTCTGGTATGTGGGAGTATCGTGAGCAAAATGACTACATTGCCCTTTTTGTAAGGAAGGAGTGCTTCAGATTAAACAGAATGCATTAGCCCTTTCCTCACCCTAATACAGCAGAATGTGTAGAAAGCAACTGTGATTAAGTAAAGCCTGAGGCTGCAAGAAAATGGAAAGATATGAGCTATAAACACTAGCTTTGAAGTGTTTTGAAGTCCAGCTGAGGCAGAGTGGAGGACAGGAACCCTGGCCCAGAGCTGGGCAGCAAAGTTCTACAGTTTTGGGGCTAAAGTTACTAGTCCTGTTGGCTGTTGTTGTGGTTTTTGCTTTAGTTCCTTTCTCCACCCTAACAGTAGAATGTATAGGAGAACATTTCAATGTGTGTAGTTAACATGTGTGAATATTCCCCCTTAAATCAGTAGAGCTCCTTTCATTATCATGATCAAGCAAGTTCAAGATCTCTCTTTGTTAGTGCTTCTGGGGAAATCTGGAATTGTGCATAATCTGCAGAAACCAATAAATAATACATTTAAGTCTACATGGCACAATGCAGTATCATGAGGTATCCAAGTCAGCTCAGGTATCAGAAGCAGAGTAGATCTATTAGCACAGCATTCCTCCACCCAGGGTTATTGCAGGAGAAGCATGAATTGTACCATGTGTACATATTCTACTTTTGAAATAATATAAATATATTGGTCTACTCCAAGTAATCATTGCCAGTGAACTGTATATTTTAATGTCTATGTTAGACCACTAGGTGGCAGGAAAGTGCAATTCATGTATCCTATTTTTTTCAGGCTTTATTTTTTCCAGAGTGTATTTAGTAGGGCTGTACAAAGCTTCAGTCCCTGATTCAATTAGGCAGAGATTTGGCCCAATTTGGTGGCCGAATTTCCGAATTGGATCAGGAGACCCTTTAATCTCTCTATATTAAATCAGAGCCCTCCAAATCAATTCGCAGAGATTCAGAAAGATTCAATGATTTGGATGTAGACACAGCTTTAAATGTTTTTTCTACATACCTCAAGGTACCAGGCGGCTTGTGAGTGCTGCAATGGTGGGATGTATAGAGTGTCCCACAGCAGCACAGGGGGCTCCCCAGTGTGCTCAGCAGCGGACCCAGAAGTAGACCAGAAGCACTTCTGGTCTGCTTCTGGGTTCGCTGCTGAGCATGCAGGGAGGGGCCCCCCGCACTCCTGTGGTATGCTCCATTTGCCCCAGCATCACAGCATTCACAAGCCTCACTGGTACCTCGAGATATGTAGAAAAAACATTTAAAGCTGTGTCTATGGCTGAATCACTGATTCTCCAAATCAGCATCGAATCTTCAGATTCGTATTTGACCTAATTGAGTCAAGGACAATGATCCGAATCAACGAATTGAATTACCGTCTCCAATTTCAGGCCGAATCCGAATCAAATAGGGCCCATTTCACACTCCCCTAATGTTTAGCCCAGCAAGGGCATTTTTGTCTTACTCGCACTTGAAAAGCCTTTCATGTGGCACTCATTCCAGATGCTTTTATCTGTAAAACAAATCCATATTTTCAAGATCCTAACATTTACAGGTCATTTTTTTCAGATTCTCCCAAGTCCAAATCAAAGAAAAGGAAGAAGGAAAAACACAACAAAAAGGTAAACACTTGTTGAGAGAAATAAGTAACTATCCAGACAGATAATTTGAGATATCACTGAATTCTGGTACATATAAAATTGATATATTGGGTCAAGGCAAATTCATTTGTCTATCCATGTACATCATGGTGGTAGAAAAAGAATTTCATTTTTATGATGGTAATAGATGAATTGATATTAAAATACATAATTTACTATTTTTCAGAAGAGAAAATAAAAGGAGATTCTATCTACTAATATCTGGGAAGGTCCAGCTAGAATTTAAGGCACTCCTTGAAAGAAGTAGGGATTCCTGGTTCCCTGACCTTGCTGTTAATGCATTCCATAGCCAAGGGCTGATCAGTAACAATATTACAACTATATCATTGAGTTATCTCTGTGTTTATAGCCACTGTATTAACTTGTTAAATGTCTTCTGAGTGTCTTTGTGGGGGGTGGCACTATATAAAAACATCATCTAATACTGCTATAATACCTGTGCAGCAGTAAAAAGGCCAAAATGTATTTATGACCAAAGACAGTTTTACCTTTTTTATAGATCTGCAGCCCACTGTCATTTTGTAGCACCAAAAGGGGTGCAGACTCACCAACAGTTTTAAGAATATGTTAGCTTCAGCTCTCCCAAATGTGTTCAAACATAAAAGGCATAAGTGTGTTGTCCATTAAGAAAACATGTCATCAGCTGAGAGAGAGAATAATAAATTCAGATTATATTGTCCTAATACTTCTTCTTTCTATAGTATCTTCTTTTTTAGAGGTTATAAATATTAGGCCCTTGGCAAATGTTACACTTAAGATGCAATTAGCCTGTTGATCACGTCTTAAATAGGAATCCAGCCACACTTTCAGAGAATTAATGCTACCACAAAAGGGGGAACCAGCCACAAAAATATTACAGAAAAATGTAATATGAAATAATAAAATATGTTGTATAATATTTTTGTGACTGGTTTCCGTTGTACCTTAAATTGAACATGTGCCAGAGTTTAGGACTTTACTGGGGTCTCCAGCCATCCCCTGATATTGTCCTCACCAGTTGCAATCAGTCAATTGTTAGCTGATTCTGGGACCACACTGAGGCTCAAACAAGAGGTTCCCCTGCAGTTGCAGGTGGTTCACAATCGGATCTGATCTGTGTGTGGCATGGCAGAAGGCATGGTTGTTGGGATCAGGGATCAGATCCCACTTTGACTTTAAATGAACATCTGTCAGTGGCCTAGAGAGATGGTAAAGAAACAGACAATAAGGTTGGAGTAAGGGATCACCATCACCATTCCAAGGATGACCATTAGCCTTAACAAATACTATTTTTTCACCATCCTCAATTAATTCTACAAGAGTTGGGATGAGGGTGGAGTGAGCAAAGGCAAAAGTGACTATCAGGATAGTAGCAAGCTATTTGTGAGTTCATACATATGTGGGTTGGTGTTTTATTTCTTTGCACCTCTGTGAGTAGTCTGGAGTTTGCACATACCTTTATACTTGTAGAGAAGGAAAAAAGAGAATAAGTTGAAGAAAAAGAAAGAAAAGAAGAAAAAGCGAGAGAAATCAGGACCTGTTCAGCTTTCCAAGGTACATGTGCCAGAGTCTGTTTAATAATGTCCCATTTTGTTTTTGTTTAATTCCCTCCCACATTTAAACTAGTCCTTCCCATATCCAAGTTTTTACCAAAGAAATTATTTCCCAGAAAACACCCTTAGCAATAGCATCTCTAGTTACTGCCATCCAGAGTGTACAAACAGGGACCAGTTCCCTGCACAATAACCCATTGTCCTTTTAATTAATACAGTAGTGTCCAGACCATCCATGTTCAGATGATTTGCACTATGCTTATATGCTTAGTTTGCAGCAGGCTGTTGAGTCAAGGATGAGATGCATGATTGTTTAAATGAAGCTTCTACTTCTAAGGGAAGCTCTTCAACATTCAGCTCAAACACCTTAGGGATCCTGCACAGCTTTTTGCTGTGGTTGAAGAAACCCTCATCTCTGCAAGGGCTAAGGAATCTACCCTTTGCATTATCAAGGTCCTACTAACTAGACTTTGTTTTGAAAGGTGCCTTTTACAGTGTACCATAAATTGGTGTCTGATCTCATTTTAGTACTTCAAAGACAAAAAGAAAAATGAAAACTACAGTATGATAACAGGAAAAAAGATAAAGATGAAAATAAAGAAGAGTAAAAAGGATAAAGAGGTAACGGCTGAAAATGTTTTTTATGTTCCTAAAGGAAGAGCATGGTATCTTTTCTCTTTTCCTATATTTCTTGCCTTTTGTAGAATTTTGGGGTGGCTGCTGCTCGCCCTGCTCACAGCGCCGCATCCCGACCCTAGCACAGCACAGCCCAGCCCAGCCCCCACTAGAAAGAGCTCAGTGCCAGCCCCAGCCTGCAGCGGCAGCTGCCCCACCTTGCACAGATCCAGGGGCCACGCAACTCCCCCCATGCCCTCCCAGGGTGTGTGTAACAGTGGGAGCCCATGCCCCCGGACAAGCTGTGGCTCTGTCCTATGCCCTATCCGGCCCTGGCTCAGCAGCGCCTGGCCCAGCCCCTGCTCTACTCCCTCCATCACCATGGGGGCCTTGATCTGCTCCCCCCCACACGCCTTCCCTTCCCCATCTCTTTCCACCACAACAGACTTACCAGCTGGACATTGTTCTTCAAGCTGCCAGGCTGTATATCAGAAATCGCATTGGTATCAGCTGATATGCCTCCTTAAAAATCCAGTATCTGTATCAGCCCCCAAAATCTCTATTGGTGCACCCTTAATTGCCACTACTATTGCCAGGCCAGGTCTGGGTTGGTTCATGTGGCATGGGAGGGAGTAGTGCATGGTGGGGGTAGTGCAGGGAAGACCATCGGGAAGTGGGCATGGCTTGTGGGGAGCACAGGGCAGACTACAGCGACAGGGGAGCTGCTGCATCTCTGGGTCCAGGGCTGAGGCTGCCGCTGCCACTGCTATCTGACCAGGGCTAGGGCTAGATCTGCTGCTGCCGTCTGGCAAAAGCTGGGAGCTGTGACTGTCTGGTTGCTGGAGCCACCATGTGGTCTGTGCCTCAGGCTGGAGCCAGAGGCGTTTCATAGTTTAAGCGGCAGTGAGGGGATGGGGCAGGTAGGGCAAGTGGCTATTTGGGAGGGAGGGGGCAGATAGGAAAGGGAAGTTGGAGGGTATGGGGAACAGGAACAGAGGGATACAAGCATAGGGGTTGGAGAAAGGCCAGGGATCAAGCTGCCTACCCCTCTCCTGCTATTTTCCCCACTGCAGTGATGTGAGGAATAAATTAGGATGATCCTTCAATAATTAGATTCTACACATGGGAAATTTGTTCTCTTCCATGTACAAAATTTAATTGAGAGATGGGGAGGGGAATATCTTAAATTTGAAGTAATTTTGGAGCTGGGTAAATATGATACTTTCTCTTTAGTCAGAAAAGTGAAAACTAAGAACTGGCATTTTCCAAGGGATGCTTTGAGTTTAAAAGGTTGAGAACCACTGATCTAACCCTGGGATTCCTAATCCTTGGCCCATGGGCCAGATCCACCCCATGGCCCCCCATGTCATCTGACTTAGGGGGCTCCCCACAAATCCAGAAATTTGAGCACCAGTGCTGTAACCCATTGTTGGTTCCTGGTTTTCCCCTCCGCTGTGATTTCCAGTTCTGTTGTACCAATCTGTGAACCAGGACATATTTCCATCTTTCTTAGTCTCTGTGCTTGGTTGTGGTTGTTGCCACCACCACACATTTTCCTAACGTGCCTATAAGGCTAGACATTGCTGAGCACAGAGCAAATTGGTAAAGAAGGTCAGGGGTTAGTACTACAACCCCACACCTACTCCTTCTCCCTGTCCATAGGTCTAGACTAGCTGGATGTCTCTTCTAAGAGGGTCAGCTAAGAAATAGTTAAATTTAGACAGTTAAATTGACCCAACAGTTGTTATTCCTTCAGTTTGTTTGCTTGCAAGATCTGTTCTATACCAAGGGATATGCATTCAGAATGCTCTTTTGTTTGGGTAACAAAAGCTATTATTTTTGATCAGTTGAATAGTCAACCATAAGAATTCACTTCACAATTTATAAATTATACTAACCATTTGTAGGTTTGGCTTGATCAAGAAATTGCATTATCTGTCTACTTTGACACTTAAAAACTTTCAGAAGCCAACTTATGCTAAATCTGATGTGCAATTCTCATATCAATAATTGCACTGCTTGTGATCTCTTGGTAACTGTACTTTGCAGCTCCTTTTTTAAAATTTTTTTTTTTGCATAGATTAGAATATATAGAGATTGAAGATGCTAATGCAGCATGGGAATGTGCAATATGTTTAAACAAAAATTAGTATTTGCAATGAGCTCTGTTTAAAAAAAATGTTACTTCATGCACTGTGACTTTTAGACACAGATGTTACCATTTTCAGAACAGCAGTGCAAAACCTGTGCAATGATTGGCCGCCATAATGCCCCCTGAGGTTATGACACACACAACACACGGCTCTGGGAACCAGGCCTGTTGAATAAAATGTTGTTGAACCTTTATCTAAAGACTTTTTGCTAGTAATTAATTTCTGTAGCTCTGTTGTGTTGTTCCTTAGGACAGGTTACTATAACAGAAGAATATGTTGCAAGCTGACTTATACCAAATGTTCACTGGGCAAACAAGTAATTTACAAAACTGCTTTTCTGCTCTACAGAGGGATCGAAACCGCGCAGAACTTCTTGAATTCCTAAATTCTGCCTTGTGATGGAAAGAGTGCTGAGTAAGGCTTGTGAGTCCATCAAGTCAACCTGTCATCATGCCTAGCAGAACACTAAAAGGAAACTCAGGGAAAAGGGCGCTGTTTGTAACAAGTCTGCTTTCTCCTGCTGGGAAGACAATCAAAATGTCCTTCATTACAGGCAAAATGAAGAGTTGCTGATAATTGTTAAAGAAAATCCATGATCTCCTTTTGAGATCCTAAATTAACAGCGAGGCTGCAGTGTTTTACAAGTGCTTAAAATGTGCTGCTGATCGCAGTCTGCAGTGAAATGACACTCTTGGATCTCAGTGTACAGTCTATCCCATCTTTGCATGCAGAGCTCACTCTTAATTTCAAATGTCTTAATGTTTCCAGTAACTTAAACAGAGTTCTTGTAGATCATCTGTTTGAAAAATAAGGTGTTTCCGTATAGGTATTTTTGTGGTGATTTTATTTGTTCTAAAAAGAAAGATATCCCTTTGTAAATAGCACAGAAATAAGTAGTATCATTTTTTTAGTACTGTAATCATCCTTTAGTATATCATTTTCTCACAAAGTTTGTGATGTGGTCTTTCTGGACTGCTTATTATTGTGTCAGTATCTTGGTATCAAGTTGAAGAGTATTCCAGAGTAATAATATAAAACTTGACTGTTTTTATTCTGAAATAGAAGCAGAATGGACTTCTCCTTTGGGAGAGGGCAGATACATTTGGCATTAATGTGTGCTTTAGCAATGCCTGGATTGCTGTGGGATCTGCCTTCTAATCTGACAGATTTCCTTGTGTCAAAGTAGAGGATCCTTTGTATGCTACACCAGTACAACCTCAATAGGAATTTCATGCATAAGATACATGGACATTAGGTAAAAACAAATGCACAAAAATACTTGGGAAACTGACCTGAATTACAGAAGCATTCAGCATCCAAAGGATTTACACCAGTATTTCAAGGAGATTTCTTTTAGATGACTTGTGAAACCTTCATACATACCAGAAACCAATTTCCTCAAGTATTTGATACCAAATGTTTTATAACAGGGTGAAATGTCTCTCATGGTTAGAGCCCTGATTCAAGAAAGAATGTATGCGTATGCTCATGCTTATCTCCTCTCATAAAAAACACTTGGGTAAGTGTTTAATTCCCAATAAATTTGGGGTGCCAGGAGGAATTTAGGCTGGAATTGGTAACTAAGAAGAGAATCAGAAAATCTAATTTCTGTTTCTGAGTCTGCAACTCACCTGTTGTGTAGCAAGTCACTTAGGCTGCTTGCAGATGTAAAAAAAAATCTCTATTATAATGAGCACTTTAGTTTAAACCTGGTACATTCTTCCACTAAACCCTGTGCATGCCCTGAAAAGGCAGCACCTTAGTTGGGCCCAGCTTGCCTTAAGTCTGTATAGATCAGGCGCTTTAGTGGGGCTTTTTTGGCACTTTTATCTAATAGCTGATTGACTCAGCTTAGCTAAAAGCACCAAGAAGCCATGCTGAAGTGCCCAATCTATACAGATACTGAGGAGCTGGGTCAAAGTAAAGTGCTGCTACTTGTGGTAAAGCATGATTTTTTTTTTTTTTAAACATCTGCAAGAAGCCTTAATCTTTTTTTTTTTTTTTCCTGCCATGGGAATAGCACCTGGATAAAGTACTTTGCCACCCTTGGCTGAAAGTGCCAGACATGCAGAGAAGCACTCATCTCTTGGCAGTTGCAGTTGAAACTGACTTCTGATTATAAGCCCAATTTAAAACCTGTTCCCATTTAAAAAAAGAAGAGTTTCTCCAATGTCATAGGCCACATTGTTTGCAAGGCTAGAATTTGGCGGGGGGATGTTTGGAAAAAATCAGATGTTTTAATTTCAGATATGTTTTAAAAAATCCCCCAAGGGGTTGAGCATTTTGGAACAATGAAATGTTTTAGATTAGTGTATCTCCCCAGTGGCTTGGCCTCCACGTTCCACACTGTCTCATTTTGACTATTTTTTAGGGGATGCCACTTAGGGGTTTGGGTGGAGTGACAGTTTGTGAAGGAATGACAAAGAAGGATTATGGATATCCAACACTAAGGAAGTTCTTTTCTCTGCTTGATTAGGGCTAGGGTATATAGGTCAGATGCCAAAGGAAGAAGAAAAGTGTCCAGCCGAGGGCAAAAAGATCACACAAAACATGTAAGAATTAAGGATTTTAAAAAAGTGAGCTTCCAGTTTAGGAAAAATGGCACAAACCTTGAATGTTCAGGTATTTCTTAACTCCGTTGAAACAAGCTCTCCTTGTCCACTTTGCTCTGTAGATTGTGCACACTTTTTTGAAAGTTTTGCCTGACTTCCCTATGTATTGAGTTAACATGGAGAGGTGGAGCTGCCTTCCTAGTGTGTCAGTGTAGTTTGTTCCTCTGTCTTTGTTTTATGCACAAAAATCATGACTTAGGTCACCATTAGACTTTAACAAAAAAAAACCCTGGTCTCTCTTTATTTGTTTTGGCCCTTGGAATGTGCTCTGGCCATGCCTCTAAACTTTTCTTTGTTAAATACTTAAATTAAGAAAAATGTAAAATTTGAGATGCTTGAGTGATCATTTGTATCCTTCAGGTAGGGTTTAAAGTAATGCAGTGCAGGTTGCAGGAGTTGACAGTGTTGGCTTTTTTCTTCTCCTGTTACCAAAAACTCAAGTTATATGAATATAAATAAACTCAGGTTCCAGGTCAGTATTGCTGCAACTGCTAGCCAAATGGGGAAGGTGTGGAGGAGCGGAACAACACATAAATTCCAGGTAAGGTGAAATATGAAAGATACAGGACCTTCAGGTGTGTATGGATGGGAGATAGGTGACAGTGAAAGAGGTTCTCTCCAGACTTAAATGGGCAGCATAGGACATTGCCCTCAGGTTTCACAGTGAAGGGGAGAGAAAGGATGTGGCAAAAATAGAGGACTGTGAAACTAGGATTGCCAGGAGTTATGGACAGAAGTCAGTGAACAGGTGGTATAGAAGGAAGCAGGGGACTGGAGAAGTCAGACTTTTATCTACATTTGGAGTTGTAAACACTTTCCACTTCTAGATACAAAACATATGTTTTCCAGTTTGAACAAAATCTTTCAGTTTAATGACTTTGTTCTGCACCATCATCCCTTCTGCACACTATAGACAACCCAATTTAATCTTTTGGCATTTAATTTAAAAATAAAATCCCCCAGTAATTCATTGTTTCAAACAGATTAGGATCGGAAGAACATTTCCACAGAATCCAGTCCCGTGCACCTTCCTTGCTTCCCTTGGTTTTGTTTTTAAACAAATATCAAAAAGGCCTTTCACTAGCTAGTTTCCAAGTGGAATATAATCTTACATTGCTTACACTTTCCCTTGTGTATGCAGCCCTAGCTTTGCCCTATCACAAGTTCAAAAGAGTGAAGAGACCAAAAATAAACTCCTAGGAGAGCATAGCTTTCCACTACCCACTTCTGTGAAATGTATTGTATTATGGTATAACTTTGCAAGCTATACAGGACTTGTATAGTTTGGTTTCTGTGCAATATGATATAATTCAAGGATAATTAACTTTTTGTCCAGCAGGCCAGATGAGCAGGGTCTGATCCAGCCATGCAGGGGGAAGAGGATATAGCACAGCCCCAATTAGCTGCACAGGGCTTGGGAATTTGGTAGCGAGGAAGGTGTGGCAGTATTAATTGCCTCTACTCCCAATTGCCAAAATTCCCAACCTGTGGGGAGCCCTGCAGGCTGAATTGATTGGGCCACAGACAGGGTTTGGTCCATGGGGTAGGGTTGGGCACCCATGATGTAATACACATAATATAAAACAAATGTAATATAATTTAGTGTATAAACCTTTTATCAAGGTACTTGCAGGACTCGCATTAGCAGTGCATCTAACCCCTACTGTCTTTATCCTTGCATCACCCCTGTGTAGAAGGGGAAGTAGCAGGATCCTCATTTACAAATGGACAACCGATGGGTGCGTGCATGCATGCTCACGCGCTCTCGCTCTTTCTCAGGTTAATAAGGTACACACACACTCACTCTTTGGTTAACCTATAAGGTGCAAATCTACCCTGCCTTCTACTTCAATGACTTTCCCAGAGTCATGCAGGATGTCTGTGGTATTGAGCCCTTGATTGGTGTCCTGACTACTAGCCTAGCACTGTGTAATGAACATGTACCTGTGACAATTTCATATCTCTAGAGAAGTGTCCTTCTATATCTTTGCTGCCCGCATTCACAGACTGGTCTTCTTGCCCCAGCAGTTAAGGCTTGATTTTCAAAGGAGCTCTTCTTCCATTTACACACTAAATGATATAGATTTGTAAGAATGTTTATTTCTCCTAGAGGAAAAAGCACAGAGGTGCAATGTCTAAACCTTATTCTTCTCTGTGTAGGGTCTTCCACCATGCTCATTTCCGTGGTATCTGAACACCTTCCAGTTGTGCATTACGCAATATGAGTAATATCATTTGCATGCATGTTGGATTTTTCTCTCATTCTTTCTCCTGTAGAAGAAATGACAGTGTGGTACCATATTTTGAAAGGGTTTTAAGGTTGTTTTTTTTAATATATTTGTTGTTCTGAGTTTGTGTTGGAGAAGGCCGAGTCAAAGAAACATGCTGCATATTGAAGCAAAGCGTCTTGAGGTTTGTAATGGACCTTCATTCCTGGGGCAGTGCATTATGCACTCTCACACCAACCTGTAAAAAAGTTCAAGTGAGATGTTGTTGAGTTCCATTGTGCTCAAGGAATAAAGTTGTCAACTACAGTTTGGATTCTAGAGCTTCAGACAGTTGTTTAGATATTGTGGGCCATGCCATAGAGTATCTTGAAAGCAGTAACTAAGACCTTGAAATTGACTCAGGATTCTCTTGGAAGCTGGAATAGAGAGCAGAGGACATATTTGATGTACTTGTGGTACCCTGTATTGCTAAAGAAATATGCTGTTGCATCTTATAGTAGCTGGAGTTTCCCACATGCTGAAGTCTCTATTTCCAGATATCTCATGTAGTCCAGTTGAGAGGTGAACAAGGCATGAATGAGTGAGGCCAGGTCATCATCCATCAGGATAGGAGGGGCTCTTCTGGCCAATCAGAAATAGTAAAGAAGTATTACTACTAGATGTTGCCTGGTGAGAGCATCTTATCAAGAAATTAGGAGTACTCCTAAACAATGGACTGAATTGATAATGGCAGATGTGTGATCACTGCAAAGGAGTCGGTTGCAATTTTTTCAATGCGTCTTCCTTCATTAATCAGCATCAAATAAGAGGTCTTACTTGTGTTCAGCTTCAGCTAGCTGCTCTTTATGCATCAGTTGATATCTGGGTCATCTGTGTAGTAAGGGTGAGCTAACCATGGTAAGGAATAGGTAAAGCTGTGCTTCATCTGCATGTGCTATATAGGCAAAGACTTTGTACCTGGTAGAGAAAAAGAGTTAAAAATAAGCTGCCAATAATTAATTGTCAAAAAGAACAGTGTCTGTGTGGTAATGTTTCTGAGGTACCAACAGAGGGAACCATTATCCATTTGTGAGTTCAGAAAACATACTTTTTATATAACTTTGTAAATTGCTGTTGCTCACTTTTTTCAAGGAAGGCAATGTAAGCCTATGTTGCTTGTGAGGCATATTTGCTACCAACTCCCTGTGGTTTTCATGTGATCTGTGTTGTTCTTTCTGTTTTACAGCCAGCTCCTAGTGACAGCACAAAGGAGAAGCCCAACACTGGCGGTAGATATTAGAATGAAGCTGCAGCAGACATTATGAGCTCTGTCTTTAAGCCTTCTAGCAAGGAATTTGAACAAGATTTTGAAAAAGGGACCAGCACTTAGGATCTATCAGTGTTGCTGTTGGGGATTACTGAGTGCTGAGCTGTTTTGAAAATCAGCCCTTTATTATACTCCAGCTGTTTAGAAATAGTTTCAGGTGTCTGATGCTGCCAATATGAGAGAACCTGAAAAATATTGTAGCAGAAGTAGTAACGTCTCTTAATTCAATCCAGACCTTGACCAAAGAATGTTTCAAAGATTTCTTTTTTTTTTTTTTTTTTTTTTTGGGGGGGGGGGGCGGTCTTTCTGCTTGGCTTGTTTTTATTCAGTAGTGGAAACAAGAGAAGTCTTAGAATCTTAGAAACATAGAAAATGCGGGTTGGAAAGGACCTCAAGAGATCATCTAAATCAACCCCCCTGCTCAAACCAGGGCGATCCCCAACTAGATCATCCCAGCCAAGGCTTTGTCTAGCTGGGTCTTAAAAATCTCTAACTTGTGCTAGAAATGGAGTCCTGTCTGCATTGCAACTTTCATTTCTAGTACCACAAGTAAAATGACTAACAGATTTCCTTAGTGTAGACAAGTCCTCTGAATCTATGTAGCAGGACTAAGCATTTCAGGGAAAGCATAGGGATGTGCTAGCACCACTAGAGCAACTCTTTGGAATGTATGTTGTTACTACAAAATGCTACAGGTGAGTTAACCATCAACTGGGTTACACTCTTGCTAGCTGTTCCATCTAAAAGGAAGCCAGTGTATTTCTCTAGGTTGTCTTATGCTACTGAGAAACAAAGACAAGACTGGTGATACTTTTTGAGTAGACTCTGTGCAGCAAGGCCTGGCATGTAGTGGGTGTATATTCAGAACTTTATACAGTGGAGCCAGTGACGATGCATAGGAGGTGAACGGGTGTGCACCCCTGCAAGTGCTGGCCAGGGAGCGGGGCCACCAGCAAAAGTGGCTGCACCACTTCCAGGAGTGGTCACGGGACTTCCAGAAGTGGCACGGCCATTTTTTGGTGAGTAAGATCAGCCGCGAAGTGTCCCCCCTGGATAATGAGATTGACCGCAGTTCCCCCCCCAAGTCACTGACTGGTGTCAGGGGTGGCACATGCCCCACCCCCGACTCAAGAGGCACCATTCACCCATGAGTGGAGCCCTGCTTTACTCTGGCCTCTTGACACTATCACAGAATGAATGTTTAACATTAGCACTTCCAAGACTAGCTGCTCTGATACAGGCCCCCTCTACATGTTACAGGTATCACACAATTAACTGGTTAATTCCACATTACCTTGAGACCAGCTACACATGCAAAGTAGCTATCATGCCATAAAAAACTCCAACCAGTTATAAACTAGACCTCGAAAATGTTTACTAATTTTATAGCTGATTGCTATCCAGCTTTAATTTGCACATGTAAGAGGGTCTCCCTTGCGGCTGGGAGCCCCATCAGCTGATAAGGCTCCCAGCTGCATGGGTGCACCATACCCAGCTGAGCCTGGGAGTCCTTCAATTAAGGGCTCCCTCAGTCCCAGCAGCTGCTGACTCGGTTCTGGCAGCACCCCACCGCTGCCAGGACCCGGAGTTCTGCAGCTAGGGGCACTGAGTCCTGGCAGCCACGGGGGTATGTAAAATCCCCAAGGCTAGAAGACTGCAGCAGCTGCAGTCTCCCAGCTGTAGGGGTTTCACACACCCCTGAGGCTGGGAGATTGCAGCAGCTGCATTTGGGATGCATGAGGTGCTCCTGTGACTGGGAGCCCTTCAGCTGGGGGAACTCCCAGCTGTGGGAGCTTGCTTCTTGTTGGTGCAGGGGTAGCCCAAGATAGGACCTGAAATCCCCCTGCATCAGCAGTAAAGCACAATGGGATCTAATGTGCAATCTCACAATCATGCTGCCTGCCATGCATGCCTGGCATGGCAGGTGGTGTGACTGTGTGGATCATGCATTTGATTACAATGCATCTTTACCTGCATGTGTAGAGGAGCCCACTGTGCTCACCGGGCATTAGAATCCCTTTGGGCAGAACGCTTGATACTAATAAGCAGCGCCCAGGTAAAGAGCTGAGTAAAAAATCTCACATCAGCATGTAAGCTCAGCAGTCACTTGCCTTCACCTAAGATCCTAGCTGCACAGCAACCACACATGCGTGGGTTTGATTTGAATATCCAACAAGAAAAAAGCTTTTGCGCTTCAAGCATGCTTTCAGATTTTTCTGCTAATAAGCAACTGGTTCTTTTGAGCAAGATTCTAATAACTAGCAAACACTGTACAGAACAGCTCTTGCACATTTTTTCCTACGGCCTCTGCTAGGCCAGTCCTGGGCAAGGTTAAGTTGATCTGGAGGAGGCAAACTATAATTAGGACTCAGCTATGGAGGTGAGACTTTATTTGCTGTGTTTGTAATTGCTCTTTCCCTGCCTCTTCTTTATGAAGTTTATTAAGGCACAAGTCCTTAAAGATCGACAGCACCACATGAAGTTAATTACTTACCTAAATCAGGAGAAGGAAGGGGAAGAGGGCCTTAAATGTAAAGTCTTCTGGGTAAGTGCAGTCTCCCTGCATATGGGTGTGGTTGAGAGGGTACACAAAATAAAATGCTTCCAGGTGTCAACTACCCACACCATGAGCCATTGTACAAGGAAGATGGTAGACTGTGAGGGGCTACTGCCTCTTGCTTTCTTGCCCATGGCAAAACTAGGAGACTGGATATGATGCTTCTGAGGGAGAATCGGGCAGCACACCAGTGTACCACGCCCTATCTGAGACCTAGAGCACAGCAATATGTCAGCCTATTTGCAGGAGCCTGGCACAGTGAGTTCTGCTCTTGTTTGAGAGCTCTGGGCATTATTTTTATGTTAGTGTGGTAGATACTAGCACTAAGGAGCAAATACAGAAACTAAACCCCTGTGTATAATGAGCAGCTGGAGTACAAATGTCCTGTTCCCCCTCCCATCTCTTTCCATTTTGTGGTCACTGATTAACAGAAGGCAAGATTAGAAGCAGGTTCTTTAAAATTTAAAATGCTGGATTACATCTACAAACCACCCAGTTTCAGAGAACTTCAGATCCTTTGCAGTTGTTTAATTCTAGTTGTTTTATCTCCTTAAATCTTAGGATCCATATGCTTCCCCATTCCCTGCTCAGATGTTGGATGGCAGAGCACAGGAGGGAAGTGCATGTGAGTTGCGGTGAAAAGACATTGTGAGTTAAGCTCATGTCTGTTTACCCAGTCTTGCCTGCTTCCTTTGCTATTTAATTGCTCAGCTGGACATTTAAACAGCTGCTGGTTTCAGCTGGATGGAGACAGATTAAATTCCAACACAGATTCAATTAAAGACAACAAATACAGGAATTGGGGATGCATTTTATTTTACATCCTGCTGCCACTAAAGGCATTGACAAGACTCCCATTGATTTCTTCAGACAGGAAGGGAGGGAGAGGCCCCATTGTGCAGTCAGAAGCCCCATGTCACAGCAGTCCCAGTGACTTCTCAAGCTTTCTTCTCACCTTTACGGGTCAAATGTAGGATGGGTCCCAACTGTGGAGCAAAATGTGTGGGGTGATGCTGTGGGGTAAAATCATGAAGAATGCCTCAAGGCCCAGAAATAGATTAAATACCGCTAGTCTCATGTATTGGGTGCCCTCATGCTTGGCATTCTACTATCCACAACATCCAGACAAGCCCCGCCTCAAAGTTTATGACCCAAGGGTCAGATTTTATATCCTGCCTACCTTGTTGCAAAATGCTGTTGAACTCACTAGGCCTTGTGGAGATAAAGCAGTACTCAGAATGAGTATTGCAGGTATTGTGATCTACTACTAAGCAAAAGTAGGTGCAATAAAATAACTAAGGTTTTTCTCAGCCCGGCTCGGGGCATATTGAACCTATGTGGGGCTTTTGGAATGAGCAATAGGTAGAAGGCCTGGTAGAGAGGAGCTAGCTGGAAATAAGTATGCTGCAGGTGCATAAAACATGTGTCAGGCATATTTTTTGGTGACACGTCTTTTGAGGAAGCTAGAAAACTTGCATTCATGTGCTTGTTCCACCACCTTCACATCCCTTGCTTTCTTTGTCTTGCACATTCCTTGCTTTCTTTGTCTTGCACTCAGCTCATCCAGCCAAGGAAAAGTACCTTTCTGTTCAGGTATAGGCTTGCCCTTGGCACCAAGCTGTTGCCAATGTGTCTATACAGTGACTCCATTTTTTTATGAAGCGATTCATACTGAATATTATTAATGTTTCTGTTTGAGTAAAGTTTTTGTCCCCTGCCTCATACTCACCCCTCTCTATTAAACAGGGTCTTGACATCGAGGCCTAACTGATAGGGCCCTTCCATTTGGGACTTTAACAAGCCAACATGACTTTAATACACTTCCCTCGAAAGTGCATCTGCAGGTGTCATCACAGGCAGTCTGTACGAATGCTCAGGTTTGTCCCTGTGCCGTTGGGATGCTGATGCTGGTACTGCCTAGTCAGTGAAATCTCCCCCAGGTGCCAGGGCAAGTGTCTGTGCCTTGTACAACAGGCAGGCTCAAAGGGGGATGCAGTCGGGGGGGGGGGGAGGGGAAGGGTTAGTGGATTAAATGCTTCTTCCTCCCCAAACTAATGGTATTGATGGAGGGCTGGAGAGAGAAGCAGAGTAGCACTCTCCACCAAGATGGATTGCCTTATCTGTATGCTGCCTCTGGCAGGAGGCGCAAACCCACCCCTCCCCCCCAACCTCTGCTGCACCTTTTATAGGATATAGAGCAATGAGAAAGTTGTCTCTTATCTCCTGCACCAACTATTTGTTTTAATCATCACAAGACTGTCAGGAAGTCAATCCTCCTCCTCCTGTCTTTCCAGTTGGAGCTGCTAATGCCTCCTATGACCTGTGCTATGGCAGTGGTGGAGTCAGGGTGTATACAGGTGGTAGCAGACTCCTGGACCTCAGCTCCATGTCCCTCCTCTCCCTGTTCATCACTGCCAGTTACAGGGTTAAATCCTGGCCCCACTGGAATGAGGGGTCCCAAATCTCAATGAGATTTGAAGCCAATTGTTTTCCATGGGGTCATATCCTTGGGCCTCTTGGCCTTTTGGGGGAGGTGGGAGCCACCAGTCTGCATGCTGTGTAGTCACTAGATACAGATGTTCTGAGCCTGAATGGTCCAGGAGTCTGTGTGGATGCTAGCTTCAGTAAGGCCCTGTATGAAGTGAGAGGCTGTTTAACTTCCCTTGAGGATTGCATCTTTTTATGGAACGTTAATTTGGGACCAACTGGTTCTCTCTCATGCTGAGCAGAAGTAGTTAGCCATGTTAGTCTGAAGTCAGGTCAAAGGTAGAGTAGGGTGGCACCTTGGAGACTAACCATTATCCTGTTTTCTTTTAAGCTCATAGTGCCTAGACCCTTGGGGCTTAGTGGGTGCTCTGAGGTGCATCTGAACCCATCTTGGACTTGTGGAAGAAATTCTACAGTCTTAACCACTTTGGAAGTGTATCTGGGACTTGCCTGTACCTCCCTAAGGAAAAGTCCTTGCTTATTCAGGTGTAAAGTAGGAAGGGACCCCACTTGCAGTGAAAATATACAAAATGGTGACATGACATGAGAGAGAAATTCAAGCAGCTTGAAGCTGCTGCTTTTTAAAAAACTACCAGCTCTGTGAATAAGGAATTGCACTTGCACATGTATTCTGGATATTGTCTGCTTCCATCTCCCAGTACAGTACTGGCAGAGTCACATAGACAACTCTGCCAAGGACTAGAGTTACCTGTTGCAAGTTTGCAGCAAGCTGGAGAGTGGAGCAAGCTGAAGCATGTCTTCTTTTCTGTAGGCCCAGACCCTGGATGACCTGGCCAAAGAGATAAGTCTAGCAATCTGGGTTCTGGAGGAGTCAGGATCAGGATGCAAGGGTCTCATGTCCGTGTTTATCCCCTAGGTACCTTGTTTCCAATTTGCACATGTGCAGATAAGGAAGTTGACCCCACCGCAGCCCTAGTGTAACTCTGGCAGTCTGAAACATTACACTAGGGACAAACATAGCACTCACTTTTCCCATCTCTCAAAATGTTTGATTCTCCACAGCGACTGGCCTTTCCCCAGCATCTTGGTTCCTGCAAAAGCAGTGCTGGGAACCCAGTGGAAATTCTCTCAAGAGATTCAGCTGAAATGCTGGTACTGTTAAAATGAAAGATTGTATATTTGTTTAATCTGGAAATTGATACTGGTTAGCATAAGAGGCATGGGCTAGGGATCTGAGCATTGGTCTAGGAACCAAGAGAACACCCTTGCGTTCCAACCTTCACTCTGACATGGGCTCTATCTGCAGCTTTGACCAAGTATCTTAAATTTGCTGCCTCAGTTTTCTTTATTGTAAAGTAGGCATACTACTTTTCTCCCAACTCTATTGTAAGGGCCAGTTCACTTACAGTACCCTCTGACTCTAAGTACTAACTTATAGAGAAATTCAATATACCCTGTATATCACAGTAGGAGTGTGCTGCTTTTTTTACCTGATTTTTGGTCTGGCCTTGTGAGTAGAGTGATGATGAGTGTGTAAGCATGTCCTTAATATGAAAGGGTGAGGCCATTTCATACATATGTTGTATTGTAATAACAGCTTTATCTCACTGTATCAGAACGCTTCTTTTGGCTCATCAGATACTGCATTGATACAATCAAAACTGAAGGTGCCAATACAAAACACAGTGCCATAGGATGAAATTCTCAGCATTTCTCAAGCATATCTCAGCATTTAATTACAATAGAATGGCTTGCTAATAAATACAAAAGTTAGTCGTACTGTTTTTTTTAAATCTGTTTAGTGCTTTTCTGTCAGTTTTTTATTTTTTTTTTATTGAACCATCACCAGCAACAACACACATGCTAGATAGCTGAAACCAAGCTAATCCTGGCATCAGAACTTCTATTTAAAAAAAAAGTACACACACACACACACTCATTATCACATTACTAAACAGAGAACACAAAGTAATCATTTGATTGTCAAAAATCTTCAGATCGCTCTGACCCTCTCTCTCTGACCCTGAGCTGAGGTAGCACAGCTCAAGCTGGAGCTTGTATTTGGAAGCCCTGAGTTTTCTTAGCATATGCAATCTGAGCTTCTGCTCTCTTTATCCATGGGGACTTTTGCATGAATATTTAACAAGAGACCAGAATTTCCAGGGTGATTCCGGTGGCAAAACAGTATTCCTCAAGCCAGCGTGTTCAGCCATGGGCAGGACTTCCAGGCTATTATAGCATAAACTTGCAAAAACATGATCCATAGTTTTAGTTTCTTTTGTTCTCCCCTGGCTCTGCTTTTAGCCTGTGATCCAAAAGTTGTTTTACATTTACACATTAGGATGTGAAATGCAATGATGTTGGAAGCTGATTTTAAGGGTCCGGAAGCTACCTGTATAGACAAGGCAGGCATGCATTCTCTTACACGCTCAGCTTCAGTGCTGTTGCTCCTGTATGTCAGAGAATCACAGAAAACAAGGCTAGAAGGAGCTGCTGAAGGTCATGTAGTCCAACCCCTACTCTCAAGACAGAATCATCCCAGTCTAAGCTGCTCCAGATATGTGGTTGTCTAACCTGCACATAAAAACTTAGCAAAAGAGATTCCATAACTTATCTGGCAATGTGTTCCAGTACTTAACCAGCTCCATCATTACAAAATTCTTCCTAATACCAAACCTAATTTCCCTTACTGCAATTTAATGTCATTACTTCTATCAGGTCGCCTTTAGAGAAAGAGAAGGGTTTTGCAGAATAGAGCAAGGAAGAGCAGCCATGTTCCCAAGATGGCTGCCCATTCCCCTTGGAGATATGCTGTGCTGCTGGCTGTACACACAACCTGCTTCCCCCTTTCTTCAAGTGATCAATACTGAGTTTGTATCCTACCCTTTTTCCAGGACAGTGGGACAAACTGTTCTCTGATCCATGTGCCAAACACTGCTCTCTTCCCTATACATTGTGTGCTGCAGATAGCTGCCCCTTCTAAGCAGATGATATGACCCAATTAGATAACCAGAGCTGTGAGGCAAAAAAGGGGTTTTCTGAAGCTAGGGAGTATTAGTGGAGGTGCTGCAAGCTTTTGTCTCATCTTTTATTCAGCCACATTACTAAAATGTTGCTCCTTTCCCCTAGAAATCTGATCTTGTACCTCGCATCCTTCAGCAGTGGGCCTTCCCACCTCCTTGGTTCAAAAGTAGGCAGCAACATTCTCTTAACAGCTAGCAAGATCTTGATGTGCCAGTTTGCCTATCTTAGCTTTAGATGGAAAATTGATCAAGATCAGTAACATTTGCAAAGTATTAAGATTTAAAAAAGGACTTTGACTGTCATCATACAAATAAGTGTCATGAGGAGCTCCCAGTACACTGCTGTGGATAAACGGTCTACTGTGATCCTTGAGTATGTCAAAGGAGCATAGCAAGCAGAAGTGGAGAAGTGTTCAGAGTGGTAGAAAAGCAGCTGGACTCCTACATTTAAAAAAAATTGTGTGGAAATACTAGAAAGAGTTCAGAGTAGGACTACAACAATGATCCAATGGCTTGAAAATAAGTCCTTACATATGAGGTTTAAGGAGTTAGAAAGCCAAAAGCTAATTGTGGTTTCCCACCTCCCTGCAACTCCCTTCCCCACACCTTTCAGATGAAGGCATTACAAGAGCCAGTGGCTGGAAGCTAAAGTTAGACAAATTCGGTCTTGACAGCAGATGCAATTCCTGAGTTGCAAGGATGACCACTGGATTTTACAATGAGATACAGGGGACTTGCTAGTCCTTGGAGTCTTTGGGATGAAATTAGGTGCCATCCTAAAATACATGATTTACTGAGAAAGATTCTGTAGGCAGTGGAAACAGGGTTTCAGCCTAAATGATCACAGTGGTTCCTCTGGCC
>NW_017728943.1:61193965-61201216 GCF_001723895.1 Crocodylus porosus
TTTTTTTATTGAACCATCACCAGCAACAACACACATGCTAGATAGCTGAAACCAAGCTAATCCTGGCATCAGAACTTCTATTTAAAAAAAAAGTACACACACACACACACTCATTATCACATTACTAAACAGAGAACACAAAGTAATCATTTGATTGTCAAAAATCTTCAGATCGCTCTGACCCTCTCTCTCTGACCCTGAGCTGAGGTAGCACAGCTCAAGCTGGAGCTTGTATTTGGAAGCCCTGAGTTTTCTTAGCATATGCAATCTGAGCTTCTGCTCTCTTTATCCATGGGGACTTTTGCATGAATATTTAACAAGAGACCAGAATTTCCAGGGTGATTCCGGTGGCAAAACAGTATTCCTCAAGCCAGCGTGTTCAGCCATGGGCAGGACTTCCAGGCTATTATAGCATAAACTTGCAAAAACATGATCCATAGTTTTAGTTTCTTTTGTTCTCCCCTGGCTCTGCTTTTAGCCTGTGATCCAAAAGTTGTTTTACATTTACACATTAGGATGTGAAATGCAATGATGTTGGAAGCTGATTTTAAGGGTCCGGAAGCTACCTGTATAGACAAGGCAGGCATGCATTCTCTTACACGCTCAGCTTCAGTGCTGTTGCTCCTGTATGTCAGAGAATCACAGAAAACAAGGCTAGAAGGAGCTGCTGAAGGTCATGTAGTCCAACCCCTACTCTCAAGACAGAATCATCCCAGTCTAAGCTGCTCCAGATATGTGGTTGTCTAACCTGCACATAAAAACTTAGCAAAAGAGATTCCATAACTTATCTGGCAATGTGTTCCAGTACTTAACCAGCTCCATCATTACAAAATTCTTCCTAATACCAAACCTAATTTCCCTTACTGCAATTTAATGTCATTACTTCTATCAGGTCGCCTTTAGAGAAAGAGAAGGGTTTTGCAGAATAGAGCAAGGAAGAGCAGCCATGTTCCCAAGATGGCTGCCCATTCCCCTTGGAGATATGCTGTGCTGCTGGCTGTACACACAACCTGCTTCCCCCTTTCTTCAAGTGATCAATACTGAGTTTGTATCCTACCCTTTTTCCAGGACAGTGGGACAAACTGTTCTCTGATCCATGTGCCAAACACTGCTCTCTTCCCTATACATTGTGTGCTGCAGATAGCTGCCCCTTCTAAGCAGATGATATGACCCAATTAGATAACCAGAGCTGTGAGGCAAAAAAGGGGTTTTCTGAAGCTAGGGAGTATTAGTGGAGGTGCTGCAAGCTTTTGTCTCATCTTTTATTCAGCCACATTACTAAAATGTTGCTCCTTTCCCCTAGAAATCTGATCTTGTACCTCGCATCCTTCAGCAGTGGGCCTTCCCACCTCCTTGGTTCAAAAGTAGGCAGCAACATTCTCTTAACAGCTAGCAAGATCTTGATGTGCCAGTTTGCCTATCTTAGCTTTAGATGGAAAATTGATCAAGATCAGTAACATTTGCAAAGTATTAAGATTTAAAAAAGGACTTTGACTGTCATCATACAAATAAGTGTCATGAGGAGCTCCCAGTACACTGCTGTGGATAAACGGTCTACTGTGATCCTTGAGTATGTCAAAGGAGCATAGCAAGCAGAAGTGGAGAAGTGTTCAGAGTGGTAGAAAAGCAGCTGGACTCCTACATTTAAAAAAAATTGTGTGGAAATACTAGAAAGAGTTCAGAGTAGGACCACAACAATGATCCAATGGCTTGAAAATAAGTCCTTACATATGAGGTTTAAGGAGTTAGAAAGCCAAAAGCTAATTGTGGTTTCCCACCTCCCTGCAACTCCCTTCCCCACACCTTTCAGATGAAGGCATTACAAGAGCCAGTGGCTGGAAGCTAAAGTTAGACAAATTCGGTCTTGACAGCAGATGCAATTCCTGAGTTGCAAGGATGACCACTGGATTTTACAATGAGATACAGGGGACTTGCTAGTCCTTGGAGTCTTTGGGATGAAATTAGGTGCCATCCTAAAATACATGATTTACTGAGAAAGATTCTGTAGGCAGTGGAAACAGGGTTTCAGCCTAAATGATCACAGTGGTTCCTCTGGCCCGACTGTCCATGGATACATTTGCAGTGTAGTCCCTTACCTGAACTCCATCCAAGTTAATTTACCCTGCATTGTGCAGTATAGACAGAGGAGGCTCATCCCCATGAGTGGGAATGTGTTTCTCCGGAGACAAGTAGCACCTTGTGCCACTGCTACTTGTCCCTGGAGAATGCCTATGCCATTTGTGCTCTGGAGCGTGGCACGTTGCCCTGAGTGGGGTAGGGGAGGCTGGGACCAGCAACTGTGTTGACCTTGTCACTTTCAGTAATATGTTCCTGCTTCTTCTAAGGCCCAGTTTCAGAACCACTGCTTTATACAGGCTGTGTAATTTGCATAAATCATTATTTTCCTGTGAAAAATGTTCATCACATCATTACCTACCACTCTCCTCTGTGTATCTGTGAGCAAACATTAGGCACTAAGCTTTCATTCTGCCTTCAAAACATCATATCAGCAGTTTGTTAGAATGACCTCTAACCGTTTGGAACATAGAAAGATCCCTCTATACAAAAAGTGACTTTTCTGCCAGAGACATTCCCCATAATCTGCTTTCAAATTCAGCCATGAACATCTATTTCAGTTCATCTGCTTCTCAATGGAATGTGAGATGAAGCACTTATTGGCATTGCCTAGAGCTCTCAACATGAGACAATTTTGACCCCAGAGGGGTGTAGAATTTGGTATGTAACCTCTTCTCTTTTTGCAACAAAAGTGAAAAATTAAGGAATAAGACTCAGAGTTCTAAAGGTGCCTCATATGCATCCATGCAGGTATGTGTACAAGTGCAGTGCATACTTCTGCCCGAGCTGTACTTGCACAGATGCACAGCATCTTTGTCCATATAGTAGGTAGTCAGAGCTCTGAGTCACTTGCGTATGCAAATTTGAGGGGCTGTGAATGCAAAAAAAAAAAAAAATGAGCATGCTCAATTATGGACCCCCACTTGGCTGCTATGGAAAATGTGTCTGTCCACATCCAAAGCATTTACTATCTATCTCCTATCCAACTTGAACCAGAATCAATGCTGATTTAACATGTAAAAAGGGTTCCCTGGCATTAAGGAGGCCAAGGGTTTACTTGTGGTTCCAAAGGGCTGAATTGGGGGCTAGCCCTAGTTTTAAAAGGCCTAATCCCACAAACGTTCCTCATGGAAGTAGCCCCACTGGCTTCAGGCATTTACCCATTTGAGCAAGGCCCATGGGATGAGGCTGATTGACCTGTACACAGACCTAAGCCCTGCTGCAAAGTGTAACATGCAACAAGCTGTTTTCCAAGGAGAACACAGTAGAACCAAAATAAGAAATGAGTTGACGCAAGCCACTAAATTATAGCCCAGGCTAGTGTGTTGGGTGACAGACTGTGTCACAGACTACGTGCATCAGAAGCAGTTACTATGGACACAGCTTCCGAGAGAGAGAGGCCAACGGAGAGAAAACTGGGATGAAAGTGAAATGACACCTGGGTGGAATATAGTTAATTCATCCTTGAAAGAAAAACAAAACAGCACAACAAAACTGTCTAAAACCTCATGGTTAGTGGAATCAAAAGTCCTTGGCACTCCTAAATTCCGGCATGCTCCACACTCTTCTGGTGGGCTGGCTGCCACGCTCTACATCCTCCGAAATGGTCTTGATACCACTGATGAAGGGGGAAATCTTGGCCCGGGATTTAAATGACATGAGGGAGACGCTGCTTTTCTGCTTTGTGTTCCACTGCCTCGCAAGTTTCCTGGCCTCTTCTTCCTCTTTGATTTTCTCTGTGGCTTCCTGCAGGACCGAGCGGAAGAGCCGGGAGACTTCATGCACCTCTGGTTCATATTCAGCAATAAGCTGCCGGAACCTGAAAATGGACAGTCAATGCAGAGCTTTGGTTACAAATAGCTGAGCTGTAGTCGTGTGTTTGACATGGAGCCTGGCTCCCAGTTGGAATGTAATTGACCATTTCTCAGCACTTCAAACTGGGCAAAATACTATATATATTGTTGAGTTATGTCGTTTGGTAAAAGATTGTTAATCCAATACAAATTAGTAGGGATCTACCCTATTTGAGATTTCATATTTTTTGTGGAAACCATGAAAAAAAGTTTCTGTGAACCCTGCAAAAATGGGGATCCCTGTGATTTTTTTGGCATGGAATTGCCAGGAAAAAAAACACTTACTAAAAATAAAATGCTGACAGCCAGCAATTTTCAGGGCCACTGTGGACTAGACTTACAGCCTGCCACGTGGTGGGAGATG
Organism: Crocodylus porosus; assembly: GCF_001723895.1. Lineage (NCBI taxonomy): Eukaryota > Metazoa > Chordata > Crocodylia > Crocodylidae > Crocodylus > Crocodylus porosus. The sequence continues at coordinate 61,198,259 of NW_017728943.1, forward strand.
CTGCCTGAATAAAGGGAAGCAACAAAGATGGTGGCTGCTCCTCCTGCACCTTGCTGCTGATTGGCCGAGAGAGCTGCCTGTTGTGTGGCCCCACCCCTCTCTGCCAGTCAGCAGTGAGGGGCAGGGTCTCCAGGGCCAGGCCCAATCAGCAACTGGAGAAGCCACTATGAAAAGACAGCGAAACTGGTACCATGGGCCACTCGCAGCCCATGATTTTTCTTTCACTTTGCTATGATTTAGGTAAATCTCTACAAATTAATACTGCTGTGGTCTGTGCATCTAAACAAAGCTGCTGTGAACGGCTAAGATGCCTTTTCAGGAAGGAGCTCAAGGCAGTTTATAGATGCAGGTGACTTTAGCCTTATGTCACCAGTGGGCAGTAGAGAAGAATCATCTTCCTTAAGCAGGTAGAGAAACAGAGGAGAAAGGTCTACTCAAGTTGCCTAAGGTCACACAGTAAATCGCTTGCAGAGTTAGGAGAAGGCATGCGACTCCTGACTCCTCCTCTGCAATCTAAGTAGTAGGATGTGCCCCCACATACATCACAAATACTAGCTGTACAAGTGTATTCATGACCAAAGGCCACATATGCTTTTCTACCTGCTAAATGATGATGACTGACTTTCTATTCTGGTAGAAGTTTTAATCAAAATGTTTTGAGAGCTACACCTACAAACAACAGACAGACAGAAGTGCTTAATATTGAATCTTTATATTTAACACAAAAAAAAAAAGATGCTTGCAGGGAACTTTGAGATCTTTCCCTGACAGAGAAATTAACTGAGCTAGAAAACATTAGGGCTTGATAGAAATTATGTTTGGTTCTATAAGAATTACTTGTCTAACCTGTAGAACTGTAACTGTTTTAAACCATGGAATGGATTAGGGCAGAGGAGGGTCAACCCTTTTGGCAGGTATGCCAAAAATTAGCCGTATGCCCTCTCTAAGTGCCAGTCAGATCCCCACTCTCTGCTTGATTTGTTGCTCTGCTTCCTCTTGTCCTGTGTTCCCTGTCCTATCTGCTGTTATGTCTGCTCTGTGCTTTCTGCCTGATCTGCTGCTCTGTCTTCTGCCCTCTTCCCCAATCTGCCACATGCCACAGATAGAGGCTGCCCATGCCACTTGTGGCACATGTGCCACAGGTTGACCGCCTTTGCATTAGAGAATGATAGTTAGTGTAGTTCAGTAGCACTGATTTCTAGAGCTCCAGAAAGACAGTTGTTCCTTTATATTCCAAAGGACTTTACATACTAGGTAGAAAAATGGGGAGGTGTAAACTTAAACCATTTGACTTTACTAGGAAAGAATTTCAGAGTGAAGACTTACTGTACCAGTGGGATATGCTGAAGGTATAGTTTTACACAGCCAGAGTTTCACTTATAGCAGTACATCTATATGGGCATAGTCCACTATTCAATGGTCAAATCTACATCTGTGGTAAACATCTTAGCATCTACACATGCGGTCCTATTAGGCTACAGCAAAAAACTCTCCACAGGTTAGTACCTATAAATATAAGTGGTATGGTGCAGCAGAGTTCTTTCGTGTGCAGCAATGCATGCAGACACTGACAGGGTGAGCAGAGGCACAAGGGTGCTTCAGTGCAGGGGCTGCCTGCCAGCTAGCCCCATACTGGAGTACACCTGTGCCCCAGCCAGCCCCTCTGCAGCACACTGAGCCAGCTCAGAGCAGCCCCAGGCTGGTAGGCTGACCCCCGACTCCCCCCAGGCCCTCTGCCAGCTGGGGCTGCTCCAACCTAAGCTCAATATGCTGTGGTCTCAGGCACACATTCAAACACAGCACCCGGGAACAATAAACTCCTGCACAATCCCAGGAACAATAAACTCCTGCACGATATACAGTCAGAGTTTATTGCTTCAAATTAATTGCACATGTAGATGTGCCCAACATCATCAATATCTAGTGGGAGTTGAGGGTACTAAGCATCTATCAGAAACTGGCCGGACAGGCTTGATCCAAGACCAAATGAAGTAAAAAAAGTCCCTTACTGATTTGAATGGCTTTGGATCATTTCTTCATTCAATGTAATCTCCATGAGTTTTCAATATTGGGGGCTCTGAGGATCCTGCCAGCTGATCCAAAAGGCCTGATTCTGTCATTCATTATTACTCATATAAGTGGTCAGGTTGTGCTATAAGCTGTACATGTTTTTGAATATTTAAAACTGCAGAGCTGAACTGAATTGCATGAGAGGCCTGAATAAGTTGGGGATGGGTCTGTGCCAGTGCAAGTATATAGGGTATTAACATGTGACGGAGCATGCTTGCCAGTATACGGGGAATGTGTCATTGGTAGTCATACCTCAGGTGCCCCTACCAAGGAGACAAGAACATAGCTTATGAAAAGGATTTATTTATTCACCCCTCTATCACAGTTAGATGTTTCTGTCGAAGCACAGGTCTATCCAAAAAGGTCTTCGCTCCACTACTGAGCCTCCTTATGCAGAAGCAGTACTCTCTGAGGAGTTTAACTCACAGGAATTGGTTTGTTGATTCACTCCATTCTTTTTACCACCCTGTGTGTTTGGAATACAACAAATTATCAAGGTAACACTTTAACATCGGTGTGAAGGAAGATGTTTTAAAATCACAGAATCATTGATGGTTCCTTTCTTTTTGTATTTGTAATACTTTATCCACAATTAGTTACAGATAATTCTTTTCAGGCAAAACGTGTCATTAAATGCTCAGTTGTCTGCCTATACCACGAGGTCAGGTATTTTCACGCTTGTATGCTATTATGCCTAGAGTTTTGGACCTGAAATTAGTTTCAGGAACAAATGGGGAGCTGGGCTGTGGACCCTTTAAAATGTGGCTCTGATTGGGTCAGTACAAGCACTTTAGATTATTAATCGTTAATAATTTTCCAGATAAACCTGAGTTCATCCCCTTAAAGGTCTATCTGACTTTTCCTCAGTTAGGACAAGGAGCCTGGGGC
>NW_017728943.1:61201421-61218675 GCF_001723895.1 Crocodylus porosus
GGGCATGTTTAAAGGAACACAAACCATCCAAAGTCCATTTTCATTAACATTTAAAGAGGGGTACCATTATGTTAGAGCCTCCCATGGCATTGCCCAGAACATACTAGCATGACTTTGCTGTTGTACCTTCCCTGTTAGTACTGATTTAGGAGATGAGCTGAACAGTGAATAATTGTGCAAAACTTAAATTCTAATAGATTCTAGTGCAAGAAGGAAAGATAATGGGAGAATTAAAACACTCTGTTCACTCTGCTTCCCCCTTCATACAAACAGCGCTGCCAGGGAGAAAGCACCATCACCAATAACAGAGAATAAGAGGTTGCATTGGTTCCCTCTCCTCATATGGCTCCAAAGCACCTCGCTTTTTTTTCTAGTGTTCCCTTATACACTCCAATAAGCATATGCCAGAGAAGCAGTTGATGGGCTCCATTAGGGCTCCACCGTTTACCAAACATTTCCCTGCTTGTCCTAGGGGCTACCTGTCTACCTAGGAAAGTGACCATGAAGTACATTACTGTAGGGGTGTTGAGCATACAGCCCGCAGGCTGGGTCCAGCCCACAGAGTTTGGTCATTCAGCCTACTACCTTGATGGGGGAGACCATTCTGCATCTGTAGGCAAACATCCAGGCAAAATTTGGGGCACTGGAGCCCAGCAGCACCATGGGAAGAAGCTTGGCACTGCAGCTTGTTCCTGTGGCAGCAATCAAGAACCCCAGATGCCAGGTCTCTCCCCACTGGGTCCCAGACCAGCTCTGCATCATTCATCCAGCCCCAAACTAATCCCATACCACATATCTGGCCCACAGGGCCAGATGATTTTGCCATCTGTGTACTAGGGCATGGATTTATAGCACGCAAGCTACTCCTTACCAACGCCCCACGTGGACATTCTTAACGCCCAGCACGTGGGAAGTAGCTTATCCCACTTTCAGAGTGCTGCTTCTATTTAAAATATACATGTGGGTAAATACAGTGGAGCAATAAAAGGTAGTGCAAGCTACTTTGCACTCACTAGATGTACAACCTCACAGAGGCTGAGCACAGAGAAGGTAGCCCCTGTGAGTTGCACTCTAGCTTTCTCTGCATGAGCCTTCCTGTATACACCAGCCCTGGCTCAGGGTAAAAGGAGTATCAGTGGGTGCATCAACACAAGGTATGTTACTGCACATTAGATTAATGTGCGGTAAGGCATCACTGTCTACACATGCACATCAATTACTGCACATTAAATTAGTCTAATGCACTGTACTATACATACCAGAAAAATGGTGCATTAACTAATGCTCTGAAGCAGATGTGTAGACCCTAACCAGATTCAATCAGCTCCTGGTCAGCCCAGGTAACAGGGGGCCACTGCTGTCTGGCTAAGCCCCAATCTCTGTGGGGCTGAGAAGAGCTGTCTCAGCTGCAGAGCAGCTGCCTCCCAGCCATGTGGCAATTGGGATGGGTCCTGATCTCCACATGGCTGAAAGGCAGCTGCCCTGCATCTGAGAAAGCTCTCCCACACCCTGTGGAGATCAGGACAAGTCCCAGGGCAAGAACCAGGGCAGCTCTCCCAGTCCTGTGGTGATTAGGACCAGCCTCCGTGCCCCCTGCCAGCCCAGGGCTGGCACCTGGAGGAGGCTGGAGCTCCCCCTGACTGCTGCAGTGGGGCAGATCAAGGCAGGAGCAGCCCTGGACTGAACCGCTCTCAATGGTCGTGCATTCAGATGCATGTCCAGGAGCAGTTCAATGCACCTGAATTTTTGGTGCAGAAAATTCAAACACATTAATTGCACATGTAGACGTGCCCGGGGAAAGTCAAATATAGCATTGGCTGATTTAGCAGTCCAAGATGTGATCAAGAGGCCCAGCAGACAGAAGTGGTGATGCAAGCACAGGGGCAAAGCACAGCAGGCAGTGTCCATTGAATCCAGTGAATCTGTGGACCAGGGAGCAGAGTTCTTAAGTACCACATATGATTGTATGCTCAATTCCACAGAGCAGAACTGTACTAGGGTTGCCTCTCTTCTACCCTCATGCTCCTGCAGGGAATCATTTCAAATCAGACAACCTGGTTGGGTAGAAAATGAGAACATATAAAATCCCCCAGTCTGGGGAAGGCATCCATATTTTCTTTCTCCCCATCAAATTACACCTTTGGGTAGTATACATGTATTTGTGACAGAGGTGGATGAAATGAATCCTAGCTGAGGTCCTGTATATATGCCAGGAACAAAAACCAGTCTGGAGCAAGTAGGGAAGAGTGTTCAAAGCTAGTTGGTCTTTAACTACACATCAAACAAAGCTGTTCTTTAAATTTTGGGGGTATTTCAAGTAGTTCTAAGGTGCAATGGACTGCCAGTTAGAAATAGCCATCAGTACAGATTGGATTGTATCCCAACCTGTTTGCGTGCAATGTGCTAACCTTATCTCTCTGTATTTGTTCAATGACCCAAGTTCACTAAAACTAATTAAGCACATGCTTATTTTAAACACATTTAATCCCACTGAAATCAATGAGATTTAACAGTACTTACAGTTAAGCATGTGCTTAAATCAGTGCTGCTCAGACCATGGCCCCAAACCTTCAATGTAGTCTCATCTCCTAAATCAGTGCTAAAGGGCAATGAACGGCACAACAGTGAAGTTGTGCAAAAATGGATACTTCTGATCAGGATGGTTCCAGACCTGCTCATCTCACAACCAGTTGCCGAATTAAGAATGAGAAGCTCAGCTGCTTGCCATATCCTTTATTTTAAAGGGTTCACTTCTCCAGCCAGCTAGAACACAGTCTCTGTCCCATACAGCCCCTTGAAGTAAGACTGACAGCAAATACCTGGTGTAGCTCTGTATGCATCTAGATACTTTGCAAGCTCTCATCTTCAACATTAGGAGCCTCACCCTGTGAGCAATCCAGATTCTAATGTACCCAAGGCTCTTTGCAGAAAATTTTATCAAAGAGGCTTTTATTTGTATTTATGTTTCCCAAAGTCATGACTAACACAGCCCATGTGTTGTTTCTCTCTACCAATCATGGTATAATGATCTCAGACCCCAGTAGGGACACTGTTAGTATTTCAGGTCAGTCAACCAGGATTTTCTCCTCTTGGCCCGTGCAAACCTTAACCAATGCAGGGTTTTTGTCACTTGAACTGGAGTGTGCTTGCCACAACTCATCTCAGGGTGCACATGCTCTTTGGTTATACCTGACTGCTCAAGCAGTTCCAGAGCTAGTCAGGACAGTCTGTCATTGGCTTAAGTGTTTTGCTGAATTGGGGGCCTAAGTAGTTTTAATTGCCTAATAAAATGCTGAGTGCTTAATGCTGATGATTAGCTGCTAATTGATCCTGAATTTAATTTAAGCAAGAGCCTGAGTGATACACTAATTTTAAACAGCTTTGCTGTAGAAAGCTGCTTAAACTTTCAAAAGATTGTGTTGTGCGCACCAGCTCCATGCTCCAAACCTGACAGCATTCCAGCAATTGCCAATAACCTTCTGACTTTAGCGGTTGCTTCTTTCATTTTAGGGAGGCTACAATATTATTGTCTTCATTTAGAATTCTTATCAAATTCTAGCCAAAACTCTATAATGCTAATTATATTATTTGCATCTGATTTGCATTTTCAGTATTTTGGATATATTTTTTCATACTTCTTCATTATATCTTTGGCAAGGAAATGGAGGGGTTGGTTTTACTAGTTGCTAGTCACATTTATTTCCAGTAACAAATGAGTCAAACAGGCAGTGAACAGATCCATCAGAACATAAGAACTGCCATTCACTAGGTCAGACCACAGGTCCATCTTGCCCAGTATCCTGCAGCACACAGTGGCAGAAAGTAGATGCTGAAAGGGAGAGCGAACTGGACAGGACCAGGGCTTTTTCCACTGCTCCTCTTTCCCTTGCAACCTCTAGCATTTAAGTTCTGAGTTAGGATTAGGTTTTAAATTCAAGAGCAGTAAAATACAGTACAGCAATCTGTTTCTGAATAATCTGAGCTCCAAATGTAGATTATGCTCTTGAAAATTTCACCACTGTGGGATACAGTCAGATTGGAACATTTTGTTGGATCCAGTAATTTAAGTGGCCTCTAGGTTTGTGGCAACCATTAATCCTCCTGGATCACAGGGTATGCATGAGGGCTTTCCAGACCTTCAATGTATATGCCTAGGCAGGAATTGTTGGAGGAGGTACCAGACCTTCCCTCCTCCCTTTAGACCACTGACAGAACCCAAACCCGACTAAGTCCAGATGTTTAGTGCCTCCATGGCTGTAGTTGTATAAGTGTCTGGGAATCAAACCCAGGTCTCCTGCATGGTAGACAAGGAATCTACCACTGAGCCACAGGGGACTCCCAGCTGCCATATAGTAGGAGTGAAATCCTAGCTCCACTGAAGTCAATAGATAAACTTTCACTAACTTTGGTGAGGCCAGGATTTTACTCTAGGTATGGACATCTGGTGGTTTCAGACTTATCCCAGATTTCAGCTGGGGGCATGGACAAGCATAAGGATTATAGTAAATTAAAAAAGGATGTTTTTGCAACTGTCTGTATGTTCACTCCTACCCTGTGGTAAGTGCAAACTGCAGTAGCCTTGTCACATTTTACTGAGGGTTCAGCAGCTCTGTTTTGCTTTCCACTTGCCATGGGATAAGACTGAGCACTTATACAGTTATAGCAGAGCAACCCATGTTTAATTCATTGTGATGTTCCCATTTGTTGGTACCATGAAGATGTATGTGCATGAAGGGGGATGACTTAGAATCTCTTAGGAGTTGATGAAGCAGTTGCCTCTGAAATACTGTTTCATGCCCAAATCTAAAAAGAGGAAGTCTTTGAGTTACATTTTTCAAATTGAATACACAAACACACACACACACACACACACACACCATATCTACAAATATAAGGCAAGGTTTTTTCCCCAGTCAGCATGGGAAAAAACAAAGTCCCATGTCTTATATTCACATATTAGCAACCTCACCACCATTTCTGTGAGTTAACAGACTGATTATTATTAAATTGCTACTAAAAGTAATACATCCTCTGTCACAAAAAAACAACCATCAAGTTGGCTGAATGCCATCCATGATAAGCATACCCATAAAACATGGGCTGGCCCATGGGCTAGCCCCTGACCAATATCGGACAAGCACACTGATGGAAACTTTTGTGTGTGTATGTGGTCCTTAAAGAATGGGCAATTATCCCCCCAGGAGGAAACAAGCACCATGCCTTGAGGTACTACAATACCAGGCTGGCACTCAGAAAGTTCCAACACACTCCTCCAGTTTTTGTTTTTTGGGTTTTTTTTAATTTTGTGTCTCAGGCTAAGTTAGCCAAATCAGTTCTGAATTCTATCAACTGAGCAGAACTCAAGCCATTCAAGCCTGTGTGGCGCTACCACTGGCAAGTATCCTCCTTCCCAGAATCTTCAGCCTGGGGGTTCAGATATTCCCAAATACATGGCAGGCATCTTCTGTGCAGGCCCCAAGCCAGGAGTCTTGGAATTCAGGTGCCCCCAAGTCTTACTTGCCCATAGCTCAAAAGAGCAAAGAAGGGAGAAATCCTCTAGTTCCATAAAATAGGCATATAACTAAGATCCTCCAATTGGGAGGCTATAGTAGACTCTCATAGGGGCTCCTGTCCACAGTGCATTGAACAGGTCTCCATCCTTTACTACACAATGCTATTCAAGGTGATCTTGGCTTGGGGAAACAGACCAGTGCAGCTCACAAAAGGAAGTAAATCTTAGACCAGAATGACCTTTTCCTTCTTTTTTAAATTCATAAATTCCAATTCATATTTGACGTGTTCCAGGTCAAATCAGCCAAATCAGTTCCAAATCATATTGATCAAGCAGAACTCAATCGTTCCAAAAACCATAGCAGTTGAGCAGGCAGGACTCAATAGTTCTTAACACCATTGTATGGCGCAGCTACTGACGAGCATCCCCATCCCAGTCTCTCACCCTGGGACTTCAGATACTCCCAAATCCATTAGCGGGCATACTACATGCAGCCCCTAGTCTGGAGGTCTTGGGATTTGGATGCCCCCAGAAACCATTCAGTTTTAACCCACAAGAGGCTGATAACTGGTCTACACTTGATCTGAGCCAAAAGGAGTCCAAAACAACCTCCCCTGAATTTATTTTTATTTCTTTTAAGGACATTTTTTGTGTCCCCGGTCAAATTAGCCAGATCAGATCCAAATAAATCATCCAAGAACCACACGTGGCCTTACTCCTGGCAAGTGTCCTTCACCCTAGCCCCCAATACCAGAACAGGTTAGTGCAGCCCATGTGAATAAGATATAGTGTCCATTGTACCAGCCTTAATGCCCGGCAAACATCACCAAACATCTACGTAACTAAGTGGCCTTGTTGCCCCCTCTCTCAGCCTGTCACATATAATTAGCATGGCCTTGCCCTCTATGGGGTGGAGACAGATAAGACATCCCTGCCACTCATCTGCATAGAAATTGTTGGAGGGCCCCAGAACTTGTAACATGAACATCTGGTCCCAGTCACAAGTGAAGGGCTAATTAGCATGTGGGTCCTTTGTAGGGAGAGAGGGGATATCTGGAGTATACGTGCATACTAGGCAGTGCTGGGCTGTCAGGTCACCAATGACTTGAAAAGCTGTTGGCTCTGCTGGGGCCCAGCCCAATGAATTATGTGGTAAATTGAGCCTTTTGGCTTTGGACTAACATCATAAGTAATTTGTACTATGTTTAAGCAAGCATAAAAGTGGTTCTCAAAAGTGTGTTTATGGAGTGCCTGTGCTGAAATTTTTGGCAGTCAGGGTTAGGGCCAGAGTCAGACCCACAGCAGTTTCCTGTTTCACTCTGTAGTTTCTGTTCTCCTCTCTGTCCTTTCCTCCTTTCTGTCATATGAAGCTCACTTCCACATTGTACTTGGGGAAGCCTTGTGGGGCAGAGGGCAAGGGGGCTACCTGACCCCACCCCTCTCCCAGCCACTATTTTCCCTGTTATAGCAATACGAGAAGGATGAATTCAAGACAAAACTCTGATCATCAGATTCTACATCTGGTCAATTATAACAAATTTATAAAATTTCTGTGCATACAATCTAATTTGGGGGGGTTGTCTTATATTCAGGATTATCTTGCATTTAAGTAAATGCAGTACCTACAGTTTGGGATAGATTGGGCTGAAAATTCTCCATTCAAAACTTTATGATTCAAAGAAAAATAATTTGCAGACATGTATTTGATATATTGTGAAAGCTATTGTCACTTACTACAGCGCTGTCAAATAATGACTCAGGTGATCAACAATCAGTACACCTTTTGAAATGGAAGTGACATCTCTAACAAAATATTCTACCAGGTTTTATTTTGATGCTGAGTCAGCATTTAGGAATCACAGAAGCCCCTGTGGGACAATTCAAGCAACAAAACAAATGGTCTGTTTTTGTTAGATGGATTCTCATAAAATCTCATAAAAGTGACAGAGTTATAAAAATTTGCTGGGTCAAACAGGTGGAACGAAAAGTGACTGTATAATCAGTATTAGTCACTTCTCTATGCTTCACTGAAATACAATATGAAGAACTGTCTGCTTCCTCTCTTAGAGCAACCCTTTGCTAAGTTTTGACTGTGAAGCCCCTAAGTTTACAAATGGAAGTTTGCAAGTCTTTTTAGGAGCACAGCCATCATTGTCCAGGTGACTGCATTCACAAGAGTAGCAAATGGTATGGTATGATATGGTATGGTAAAATGGATTAAGAATAAGACAGTCATTGTGATCTGCAACTCAAAAACATGGGCTGAATCACCAGTTCTTCCATAAGCTTTTTACTATATTTTCTTTCATATAACCTGCATCTTTTCTTCCGAAGCCAGCCAGGGGAAATTGGGATGTGCATTATATGCAAGGAAAAGGGATCTCCATAGGTCTGTAAATGGGGCTGAGGAAGTGGAGCAGTGACAGCTTTAATTGCTGTGGCTCTGAAAGCCCCCCTGCTACTGCCCTCCTTTCCCCCCACCACTAAATTTCCAGATCCATGGGGAGCCCTTCTACATCTATGCACCGGATTGGGCTGGTATGTGGGGTCAGTCCACAAGTGGACCCAGCATGCTGAGTCCCACCTAGCACATGGCCCCAGACCTAATGTGCTGGCTCCAACCCCGCATGCTGGCTCTGGAGCCACATAGCAGGTTGAACCTGTTGCACTGCGTCCAGGACTGCACAACAGCTCTAGGGCTATATGCTGAGCTGGATCTGGTGCACTGAGTCCAGGACCCCATGTGCATTGGCTCTGGGGCCTCGTGCCAGTTTGGACCCAGAAGATAGCTCCAAAGCATGGTCCTGGCCTCGGTGCATGGCCCCAGAGCCACTGTGCAGGGTCAAACCCAGCATGTGGCTCTGGAGCCAGTGAGCAGCCCTGGACCAGGTGTGCAATCCCAGACTCAGTGACCTGTTGGGCTGCACAGTCTCCAACCTGCTGCATGGGGTCAGTCCTGATGCACAGTTCCAGAACCAGAATCCTGGATCAGTCCACAGACCCCATCCAGCACATGGGCCTGGCAGCAGACTCAGCATCCTATCTGCCGCTATTTGGATCCTTACCCAAGGTAAGACCTTTATTTCTTCATGGTACCTTTTAAAAATAGGATGTGTGTTATATTAAGAGGTAGGTTGGTAACTGATTTAGGGTAAGTCTCTCACTCTTCCCTGGCTTCATTTGAAAGCTAAAATTTAAAATGAAGCCAGGAAAGAATGAGAGACTTGTCCTAAAACTTCCACTATATTTTCTCGCGTATATCTCACCTCCGAATATAACACACACCCTATTTTAAAATATACCATGAAGAAAAAAAGATCTTACCTTGGGTAAGGCTCTTTGCCATTCAGACTTCAAGCCTCCTCAGACAGGGGTATCCTCTCACCGTGTGCACATACAGAATCTAGCACAATGAGCCTTGCTCAGGTTGGAGCCTCTTAATGATGCCATACTACTACTAATACTGATACTACTAATAATAATAATGTTGAAAAGGATCTAGCTATTTATACCTTTGTCACAGCTACTGTACCCACAGCCAGTGAGCACTGGTGAGCAGGTGTACTTGTGGTAATAAAGGGCTAAGTGCCAGTGAGAATGAAAAATGGAAATAGAAATGGAAAATGGCAGATGCAAAAGCTCAAGGTCAGCACCTCTCATGATTTTGGCGCAATTCTGCCCGTCAGATTAATTCTGGATTTTACATTAGGAACAGAAGATGGGAGACCCTGATGTTCACCATTGCCTACCACTGCCATCACAGGTCTCAGAGGATACACCAGCATGCCAGACCATCTTGCTCAATGCTCCAGAGTGAAGTGAAGCTAGTGCTAGTGCCAGGGGCTGGGCTCAGCCAGGTCACAAAGAGCAGGCAGGGGGAAAGTCAACCCACCCAAACCCCAACCACATGCCTCACACATGCACCCATACCCCCTCACATACCCCATCCCCATCATCCCCGCATCCCACACCCACAGACTTCCACACATATATCCACACCCCACATACACACCCATACACCTCCCCACCTATGCACCCACACCTTCTCACACACCTCACCTACCATACTCACACACATCCAACAATCCCACACACCCCATACCCCAACTACACATCTCACCCCCCAACACATCTACACACACACCCATACACACCCCACCCCACCATACCCATACACACCAACAGTCCCACACACCCCACACCTCAACAACACCCACACACACACCCCACACACATCCCACCCTTATCCCCAGCACCATACCCACACCGCACACACCCCCAACCACATCCTCCCCTAACCACACCCCCAAACCCCTCCACACACATTATACAAGCCAACCACACCCCATCCCAAAAGTAGTACTTCCTGGGCAAGGGGAAAGACTTCCAGTGGCAAAGGTCATGGGTTAGGAGGTGGGACTTCTGGTTCCAAGATGGCAACTGGGGGTGGGGCACCTGTCAAGGGGCGAGGATACCCTTGCAGCCCTCAACACCTCACCAAGCAGCCCTCCACCTAAAATAATTGCCCACCCCTGCTCTAATGCAATGTCCTGCCCTGGCCTGACAGGAAGATGAATCACTTCTCTTGCATCAACACGGAAAAATTCAGAGCCAGCAAAGGAAAACCTTCTGGGGTGTGTATGGCTTTTCTGTAAAAAAGTTTTTTGCTTCCTAATCCAAATGATGGAGCATGTATTAAAAAGGAGGGGGCTGAAAAGATGGTGCTCAATTCCTCTCCCACTTCAATCAGCTTTATTCCCAGGGCAGTCACATTGATTACATCAGGAATGAATGCACTGAAGTCAATCTTGGATAAGTGATTCCTGGTTGGGGTTGGTTTTTGGTACTGACCTCAGTGAAGTCCTTCCCAGTACACCCTGTAATGAGTGGGAAGAAAGACAGGCCCTAGATTTAATACATAATTAACATTGGTTCCTCTTCTTTTCTGTTTCTTTCAAGCTTGATTCCCTATGGCACACTTGGATCTATTTCATCTTTGCAATAGATGATTGGTGTTGCTCACAGCTGGATGGACTCAACTAGTAAACAAAATTTCCTCCATCCAGTGGCAGGGTTGGTTGTGTGCACACAGATTCAGACAGGGACCTTCTTGGCCTTTAAGCAATGATGCTACCAGGTAAGAGGAAGTGAAAAACCTCTTGCTGATCAACATATGCAACACTTGTCCTAAATGGAGTCCTAAGTCTTTTGTTTACAGTCGGTGTTTTCAACCTTTTTTAATAAGTGTACCCCTGGCAGCCGGGTGTGCAGGGAGGGGGGGAAGGGAGCGGGGATGGTGGTGTGTGGCCAGATGTGGAGCAGCGGCAGCATGAAGTAGTGGATGGCAACAACAACCACTGCTGTGTGCAAACTCCCCACCGCGTCCAACTGGCTGGGTGGCACCTGGCACCTGTGTGGCCCTGCAGAGGGATGCCACTGTCCTTGCCCTGCCCCAGCCCTGCTCCTGGGAGTTGGCAGCACAGGGCGATGGGTGGTGGCACTCCATCCCCACCTGCCTGCATGTACCCCCTAGGGCCTTCCCAAGTACCCCTGGGGGCACACATACCCCAGGTTGACAACTCTTGGTTTACAGCAAGATGTGTTTTCATACATTGACTGTCCATACCAATTCCTTAAGCTAACTCTAGACTCTAGACTACATCTTTCTCCCTTTAGCTTCACAAACTTCCATTTTAGCTCTTTTGCTTCCATTGGAAACAAATAGCAGGAGCAAATGGAATAAATACCACTGTGACCTTGCACATATGAGAACAATGTCTTCATGGTGATAAGGAATAATCATTCATGTTTCTCTAGCCCCTTTCAGCCAGGTGCCTGAATGCACTGAGCAGTCATTGAATGTCTCCTACCACTAAGGTGAAGCAAACTTTAGCATTCCTGTTTTACAGACAGGCAAGCCAAGCCCAAGGTCATGCAGTGAGTCACTGTCACACCCAGCATTATGATATAGGCCTGCCAACTCCTTGTCCTGTGCTCTAACCATTTGGGGATGCCTCCACCATGGCTAGCATGTGCATGAGTTTGGTCCCCTCAGAGCTTTCCCTGTACCTGAATATGACTGGCCCACAGTAGGGTGGATGGATCTTGATGCACATGTCCTCCAGCTGCAGCCGTTCTGTGGGGCTGATGTCATAGGCATGCTTTGGGTAGCTCACCAGCCAGCCGTAGTCCACACCCGTCTTTATTTTGCGATATTCATTTTCCCTCTCATGTTGCTGCTTCTCTGCTTGCTTGATCTGCCAGCTGAGCTCCATCATGAGCGTCTCCGTCACCATCTCAGTGGGGTTCCTCTGGGAGACCCGGTTCTGTGGCTCGTTCCATTTGAACCAGGAAGCCAGCGACATGATGCCCTAGGATTTTACCTGTAAAGAAAAAAATATTAAGTTTCTTGTTAATGCTATCAGTTCATCTGATGCCCGTGCCCAAACCATACTATATACACACCACAAGCAGGGCAGAGGGAGTGGTTTTTGAAAAGCTCATCATCCAGCAGCTTCACATGGAGAATAATTGGGTCAAGTACCTTGGAAATTCTCCCAGGAAGGATCAGACTGTCCTTCCCTTTGTGCTGAGGATCAGAAGGGGTGCAAAGAAGCACTGTCCCACCTGTTGTCCCATTCACACCCTCATTAAAGGTCTAGTTGCTGTCTCAGTGTCTGAGCTTAGAAGAGCACAGTACCTACTCTCGTCTGGTAACCATGGAGAAGCATCATATACTAAAGAGGCAGAAGTGGGGCTAAAACTTCTACAGTTACAGCCCAGAGCATCTGTGTGAGTGACTGCGTAATGAACACTGAGGACTCGGCCCTGATGAACCATGTACCCCCAAATGTCCAGTGAGATAGTGCTGCTTCATGGCAAAGCTGTTCCTTAAAAACACGATGGACCCAAGAACGTACATTTCTGAGATCTATGATCTAGCAGTGAGAGAATTCCCAGGAAGTGATTGAATAGCAGGGCTTGTTTACTGCTGCTGATACAGGAAGGTCCAGCTTTTAATGCAGGTCTCTGAAAACATGCTCTGCAAGTGGGTTAGGATTATCATATTTTTTGACATTGATGTTTTTAGGTGTTGTATCACTGCCCAATGGAAACCACAAGCCTGAGCTTAGGCCTCTAGACCCCATAAACAAAGCAAGAAGACAGGTCAGTATCTACAAATGGGATTCCCCAAACCAGAGCACTGCCAAAGGCAGCCAATAGGAAATACCAAGGAGAGGGACATAACCGAAGCCCTGCCCTTCACAGGGATGTAGACATCCAACTCTGTCCTGCAGGGAGGTGCTTGTCTCTGCCTAGGATTCACAACCTGAACCTACTCCTGGATTTAGAAACCTAAGCCAGCCTTTTCTCCAAAGATAAGGCTGGGAAAGTCAGTGATGCCATCCCATGCCTTATTTTATCCAGTAGCTCAGTGGTTATAGCACTTTCCTGGGAAGTGGAGACCAGGGTTTTAATTTCTTTCTTGGTCAGAGAAGATCTGAACATGCATCTCTCATCTTCTAGGTCAGTGCTCAAACCACCTACCTAAGCTCTAAGACGGGGGCCAGCAATCCTTTCAAGTCACAGGCTGGAACACCTCAGCTCTGGGCTGACATAGGCCAGGTGGCTTTCATGGTGCATCAGTGGCAGAGGGCTTTCCTCATTCCCACACCAGAACCAGGCAACTGGGAGCTGTGCTCATGCTGCAGCCACTTCTTCCAGCCCCCAGCTCCTCAGCTTGGGGCATGAGTGCAGCTTCCAGCTAGTGGAGAATTGCACCTGGGTTGGGCAGCTGGAAGCTGTGTCTACAATGCTTCCAACTCTGTGCCACCAGCTGGGATTTGGGGAGTAGGAGGGGCACGGAGGATATGGCAACAGTGAGAACGTAGCTTCTAGCTGCCCATCCCCAACACCGCTCCCCACCAGCTGGAAGCTGCACCCATGCTGCAGTGGCAGCAAAAGTGCAGCTGGGAGTTGTCTGGTCTCAGCACAGCTTCTGACTGCTTAGCCCCAGTGCAGGCATGGGTATGGGCATGGGCAAAGCCCTCAACCACTGTGGGCCAGATCCAGTGGCTCAGAGGCTGTATGTTACCAATCCCTGCTCTAAGATATTCTCAGGGGGTGGGGGGAGGTGAGATTCTTAATCCCATCAGTTGAAGCAAAGAATAAGTAAATATTCATTTGGTCAGAAAGAGGGCATGACTAGCTCAGTAGTTAGGATGCTACAGAGGAGAGTCTGGGCTTCCAGTCCCTGCTCCAATGACTATTTAATATAAAATACGTAAACAGTGCAGCAGGGGTGTAAATCAACCCACTTTCCAGAGAGGCTGCCTTAACTGCTAAGCCAGTGATTCTCAGCCAAGGTGGCTTGGCCCCCTGGGGTGCCACAAGATCCTTTAAAGGGTGCTTCTGGGTGCTGTGCAATATTAGCACTATAAGATGAGGTAGCTCCTGCACCAGATTCACAGGATAAACCCAGAGATTTTAAATAGGAAACATGCTGACCTGTTGTGGTCTTTCAGAGTTCTTTGCAACAGAAGAATTGTTCAGGTATTTTTCCACAGTCAGAGAATGCATTGAAAACTGAGAGCTGGTATTTCCCCCGGGGTGCCTGCAGTCTGAAAAGGTGGAAAGCCACTACCCTAGCCTAAACAGTCATGCTTGCTTTCCATGCAAAGGGGACAAGATGCAGCCCTATCCCACCAATAGACTCAGTGCCTTCACAGCCTTCTGCTGTGGCGTACCTCCACAGAAACCAGGGGAAACACAGAATTTGCCTCTAGATAGCACCTCATATTTCTTAGAGGGCATGCTGGTGTTGGCTGGCTCCTCTGTGGTTTGCAAAGCCAGACGTCAGGGCAGTTTGGGGTTTGAGAGCTGCCTTACTGGCCTCTCCAGTAAACCATTTCCAATCTCCATATAGCTCTTAGCAGTAGCAGAAGCAGTTGGATTTGTCATATAGTCAGGCAGAGTTTGAGTTTAAACAGAGAAGTTGTACACAGAGGAGCCTGGGCCAGCACAAACAAGGTACTATCGCAAGTGCTAATGGAGCAGAGAGGATTGTGCTGGGGAAAGTACCAACAAGCACAGGCCTGCACTATAATTCTCACATGATGCTCACCTGGGCAGCAGGGCAGGCTGTGTTTGTACTGCACTTAAGGGGCAGAGCAAGCCACACCAATTAGCTCTGTAAAAGATCAGTGAAAACTCTGCTATTTAATCCCCTCCTGTAATCACTTTAACAGCAAACAGGAATAAAGCTATTACTGACCGTTGTATTTATGACTATATTTCACACAAAAGAGACTGGGGCAAGAGCCAGTGAAGGAGATCACGCCCAGAACCATACCTGCTCTTTCTTCAACATAATGAACTTACATGCCTTGTTGCTTCCATCCATGAGCCCTCAGAGAGAAAGGTATACTCTGCTGAGTTTACAGAGCGCCTAATGTTGAGCTAGAACTTGGACTGTTGCCACTGCCAGGAAATGGCATACCACAGTGCAAGAGGCCTGAGAAAAAGATAAAGGGCTGAGGACCTGCAGGGTGGTGAGTGAGTGAGTACCATCCGGCTTGGTTACAAGTGTGCTCAGATTTCTGTTTGAGGAGAGACTGGAGGGGCTGGAGGACTCAGCAGGGCTGGTCAAAAGTTGGGTTTCTGAACAAAATTATTTTGTTGTGAAAAGTGTCTACTCCCACATAACGTTTTTTAAACAGGGAAGGGAAGAGAGACTGCACCAGCAGAAAGAATGCCTTGTCACTGAGCTAATACAAAATTTATCCTTCACAGTGCTTTTTTGACGGAAAAATTAAGAATTTTCATAACTCTCTAGTTTCGTTAAAAAAAACCAGGGGATTCACAAAAACAGTGTATTAATGTGAAACAATAGGGGACTGTCTTAAAAGTCTTAAATGGCAACTTGTGGCCTTAGTTTTTCAGTGAAACCCAAAAAAAATTTGAAGAAACAACCTTGTGCTTAAAACTAACCCACACTCCAGAACAGAATGATTTTCGCAGTTACAGTCATTTCCAGAGGACAGCCGTCTTTCCTGATTATCCCGTTTGACTTCCATTAATAATCTGGTACTTTATGCTGCTCCCAGATGTACCAGATGCCCTCCCCCATGCTTTCTATGGAACGTTGATAAGAAGGAACAATGGGATCATAACAGGTGGCATGGAAAACTGGCAGTGAAGCAGTTAATGCAACGCAAACAGGAAGAATATAATGTCTGCAGTTTTCTACTTGCTTTAAAATGACATGCATGTGCATTATGATTCACCTCTATTTCATTTGCACTCTTCAGAACACAATCTATTTCAAGCACTCAACAAGATGCTAAGCACCAACACTTCAGCTTTTCCTCTGAATAAAAAAACCTAAGATCATTTTCCCCTGGATTTCCTGAGTCAAATTAAATGTAGCGTAGTGAAGTCCAGAGACAGACAAATACTTATAAAGCTCTATATATGGTCTCCCATATCTACACTATGCCTTCCCCTCTTACAAAACTATTAAAATTAGAAGCTCAACTAGGTGGATAAAATAAAAATAAGGATTTCTAAAGCTCCTATAGGAGACTTAAGATAATTAGTCCCAGTGAATTTTAATAGATTGAATGTACTTAAATCCCTTAGTTGATTTTGAAAAGACCACCTTTATGGTTACAGGTAAAACCTGAAAATGGTACTAGGTTCAGAAATCAGGGAGAAAATGAATTTCATATCTGAGACCTAGAGCAGACTTTGACACACTAATGCAGTATTAATTACCAAAAGTTTGTAATCTCTCAGAAATCCAGGTGGCATTTAGAATACTATAGATGTCTTACAATTGCCTTCCAAATTCTTAACAGCTTTTGCAGATATAGCCAATTGTTCATCCATACACATGCCATTAAAAGAATCCAAAGTACTAAAGAAATTATCATTAAAAGGCCTATGTTTCATTTTTTGCATTCCAAGTTAAATATCTTAAAGCCTAATTCATAGGCTTTATACTGACATAAACTACCAACGGACAAAACAACATGCTATATGCTATATAATGCTGCCATGTTATAATGTAATATAAACTACACTGGGCACAGCTACGTGTTCATTAATGCACTTTTGGTAATCCACATTAAATTGAGCACTTACATTGTGAGGTACTAGAAAAAGGTGCATTAGCCTATTTTTAATGAGCATTAGCAAAAGTGCATGGTTTTTTGGTGATGCTTTAATATGCATTAAAATAAGCTAATGCACATTAAAGTGAATGTGTAGATGTGTACACTGTTCCTTTTAAGAGGAAACAGGCTGGCACTTATCCCAGCGTGGCAGACTACAGGTTGCTATAACTGCAGTCCACCATTAGCTGGCAAGGGAGCTGGTAATCCCCTGTTTGCATTAAGCCAATGATTCTCAACCAGGGTGCCACACTACCCTGGTGTGCAGCAACATCTAGCATGATCTGCAACACTAGTACCATCAGGTATGCAAACACCTACACATGATTCACAAGATAAAGAGTTCAAAAAAGTGTCAAACCCATTCTGACCTGTTGTGGTGTTTCAGAGTTTGTTGTAAAAGAAAGATTGCTCTACTGCTGTATGTTTCCCGTCAAAAATGAGTGAAAGCTAAGAGTGCATTTACAAGGGAACCCTGGAATCTGACAAGGTTGAGAATCACTGCAGTAAACAAATGGCTGCTCAGAGTATGCAGCAGACACAGTACCACCTACTTACACCATTACTT
>NW_017728943.1:61218775-61222636 GCF_001723895.1 Crocodylus porosus
ATTTACAAGGGAACCCTGGAATCTGGCAAGGTTGAGAATCACTGCAGTAAACAAATGGCTGCTCAGAGTATGCAGCAGACACAGTACCACCTACTTACACCATTACTTCGACTCATTCTTTCAGAGGTAGCTCAATACTGAACTGGACAAAATTCCACCAAAGGGTGAGGGCTATATAATCCCAGCCCTCCTTGTTCACAGGCAACCCATGCTTAGGGCTCTTAATTGGTTCCTGAAAAACCAAGTGTCAAGCAAAACTGAAAATATTTGATGGCCCAAGATGGCGACTACAAGTGTTTTTAATGACCCAAGATGGCGACTGCAAGCATTATAGTGAAACTTGCTGAGCGCTAAGTGAAATCAGGTATCAATTTAAAATGAGTGTTATAGCGAAACAGTGCTAAGTGAAACAGCGTTAAGCAGGGGTTGCCTGTACACCTGAGTGAGCATTTCCTTATTGAATTTCCTCATTCAGTTTAAGAATGAAGTAACAACAAATATAACTATATTGGAATGAGTTTGTAGGGCTGTAAGATAGGGGCTTCATTTCTGGAAGTAGTTAACAGCAGAATTGCAGAAGAAAAGCTAGCTTGATTAGTGGGATATTAATTAGGGATGTGCAAAACAGGCCGTATTCGATTCAGATTTAGATTTAGCTCTAATCAGGGACAGTGATTCGATCCATTGATTTGGATCACAGTCCCTGATTCAGTTCGGCCAGATCTGAATCTGAAGATTCAATGCTGATTTGGAGAATCAGCAATTCAGCCATAGACACAGCTTTAAATGTTTTTTCTACATACCTTGAGGTACCAGGCACGGCTCGTGAACGCTGCAATGCTGAGGCAAATGGAGCACCCCACAGGAGTGTGGGGAGGCCCCTCGCATGCTCAGAAGAGAGCCCAGAAGTGGGCCAGAAGTACAGTGAATGGCCATGGGGGGACCCTGGGTGCTCCCCAGACCCAGGAGGCACCAGTCACCAAGCCAGGGGGCACAGGTGGTGGAGGGCAGCAGCGATGGCAGTCCCCACAGGAGAAGCCAAAGTACTAAAGAAATTATCATTAAAAGGCCTGTTTCATTTTTTGCATTCCACCCTCCACCACCACCCCCAGCAGTCCCTATGCCACCCCCAGACTAGAAGCACTTCTGGTCCACTTCTGGGTCCACCAGGGAAAGCCCACTTCCGGGTCTGCTGCCAAGCACGCTGGGGAGCTCCCACCGTGCTCCTGTGGGACGCTCCATTCACCCCAGCATCTCAGCATTCATGAGTCATGCCTGGTACCTTGAGGAACATAAAAAAAACATATAAAGCTGTGTCTATGGCCGAATCATCAAATCTCTCCAGATCAATTCGCAGGGTTTCGATTCAGTTTGGAAGGATTAAAGGGTCTCCTGATTTGAGTTGGTTTCAGAGATTCAGCTGCCAAATCAAATCAGCAACCGAAGCTTTGCACAGCCCTAATATTAATACCACCAAAAAGGAGGGAGGGTCATTAACACTTGTGGTCTGTGGAATGAAGTGTTTAGAAGAAATCAGGTAGATTTTAATGAACCGTGAGTTCAGCTGAAGTTCTGGGCTGCCTGAATAGGAATGCTGCTGCCACTGCCAGGCAGTTGGTTTTAAACTTTGGGTGGATCAGGAATCAAAGAGAGGTACAACTGCATCAGTACAACCTCTTCCCCTCCCCCACCAACCCCTATGGATTCATCCCTGAGCACATACAGCAACAGCTGTTGGAAATGATCCTACTGAACTCCTATGTATCTATCACTCTGAGGGAAGGATTAGTCCCCTTGCTATTAACGCTGATGGTTACATCACCAGAACTACTCTAGTGGAGAGCGGAAGTGGGGTGCTGATAGTTACAAGTCCAAAACTTCATTACCCTAACGTACATTGCATGTGCCCTGTAACAGTAATGTGATGGTAATTTATATTTGTAGGTTCTGCCTTTGTTTACCACTACAGGCTATTAAAGCTTTGAGAGTTCAAAAGCTTTCCCTTGACACGATCACCCCAGAGGTGTCACAGAGAGAAGCTTGCTCCTAACAAAAAGGGATGGTAGGAGGGACCAAGAGATGTTGTGAAGGGTTAGAAGTTGCCTTTGCACAGTCTCACTCAAGTGACTGGAATGAAGAGCATTTTGCAGGCATCAGAAAAATAGGCAAATACCTAAAATGCTCAAATTCCACCTTCATCTAACCTGGGCCATCCTGAGTCCAGCACCTTGCTTCTGGGTATTTTCCTAGGATATATTAGCCAGCAGTCAGTTGCTAGGCTTGCATACCTACCCTGGTTTTCCCTTTGGGCCTGATTCTTGTCTCATGCTGGTGCAATTCTGACTTGAGAGGAATTATTCAGAGGTGGTACCCCTGTGAAATCAGCCCCTGGGGGCCAGTGTCCCAGTCACCCACCTCTAGTTGTGCCACTGGAATTATTCCTGACACACAACCCCCTATATGGCCCCTGTAACTATTCTGGCAAAGCAAAGCAGCAGGGATGTAGCAGCACAGTTCTGTGCCTATGATAGCACTGGCTCCTGCCATGCCAGTTGTAACAATACGATCAGCTGCCCTTGCAGCCAAGGCTGCTCTTGCACCCCTGGCAATGCCTGGGTCTGTTGCCTCAGTTGGACCTCTCCCACCCCATTACACTACTGCTGAGCAGGTTACAGCCACCAATCTTTTTCCCAGCTATCTCTATTGCTGTCTGTTTCATTAAAGCAATGATTCCCACATGATCCTATTAAGGGTACTACACCACCTGGCCTCTACGTGAGGACATAAATACTCTCCTTCTCCAGGCCAATGCTCTGCACACACTTTAGCTACTCATCAGTGTCTGTGACTTCTCCTGTGGGGACTGCTATTGCTGCTGCCCTCCACCAGCCCCTATATGCACTCTGGGTAATGGACATGAGGTTGAAGCCATGCCTTGGAGCATGGCTCATCCCCTCTGATCATCTCACTCTCCCAGGACTGGTGAGAGGGGCTATGGAGGTGGTTGCCAACATATGAGATCCCACAAGAACAGCCATGGTGGTGAGGGCTGCCCTTATGCCCTGAGATACAGGTTGAGCACAGGGATGGGAGGGGCAGACAGTGAAAAGAGTAGTGCATGGCAGAGTTAGTTTCTGCCCCTTCTGCCTTCACCTGGTAGCAGCTAAATCAGTGGTCCTAAACCTTTCTAGCCTTAAGGCCTGCCCTCCATATCTTTCTTGCATTTAGATTGAAGCTCACTGATACACAACTGGGGTGCTGTAAAACTCAGAAAAGGTTTGGGGAGCCCTGAGGATGTATAAGAGGCATCAGGGTCTAGAGGTTAAAGGCAAGTGCAGGAGAAAGGGGTTTATTCTGCTGCTGTGTAACCAGCACTTTGCCAAGCACTCTTCCTGACTTCAGCTTTTTGCTCATTCACAGGGGTTCTCCATCCAAATGGACAGCACTCCATGGGGAGGACACCTTTGAACAGTGCTTCTCTAGCAATACACGAGGATGATGCTGAGAAAGGGTAAAATAAGGAAAAGCACTTTTTTTCATGCTATAGCATGGCTTGTCCAGCAAGCAGTCCTCCTAAGGCACTATGCACTTGCAGGGCTGCTTGTAAAATATTAAACATGGGATCTTTGAAGCAGTCTTGCAGACCTGGAATGGGGTTGGGGCTCCTAAGTCTTTTTCATGCTTTTAAGGATTGCACCCTGACTTGGTGGTGGGGCAGGGCAGGAAAAGCAGCTGACCTTTTGTAGAGATTGTCCTTTTTTTAATGAAAAAAAAATCCAATCCAGCTGTCTCACACCCAGCCCCAACCAATGCTGGCTGGCTGCAGGCTATGCTTGTTTTGTAGGAAGTTTTTTGTTTTTT
>NW_017728943.1:61222736-61316507 GCF_001723895.1 Crocodylus porosus
CTGATTCTTGTCTCATGCTGGTGCAATTCTGACTTGAGAGGAATTATTCAGAGGTGGTACCCCTGTGAAATCAGCCCCTGGGGGCCAGTGTCCCAGTCACCCACCTCTAGTTGTGCCACTGGAATTATTCCTGACACACAACCCCCTATATGGCCCCTGTAACTATTCTGGCAAAGCAAAGCAGCAGGGATGTAGCAGCACAGTTC
Organism: Crocodylus porosus; assembly: GCF_001723895.1. Classification (NCBI taxonomy): domain Eukaryota; kingdom Metazoa; phylum Chordata; order Crocodylia; family Crocodylidae; genus Crocodylus; species Crocodylus porosus. The sequence goes on from NW_017728943.1 coordinate 61,222,943, forward strand.
TGTGCCTATGATAGCACTGGCTCCTGCCATGCCAGTTGTAACAATACGATCAGCTGCCCTTGCAGCCAAGGCTGCTCTTGCACCCCTGGCAATGCCTGGGTCTGTTGCCTCAGTTGGACCTCTCCCACCCCATTACACTACTGCTGAGCAGGTTACAGCCACCAATCTTTTTCCCAGCTATCTCTATTGCTGTCTGTTTCATTAAAGCAATGATTCCCACATGATCCTATTAAGGGTACTACACCACCTGGCCTCTACGTGAGGACATAAATACTCTCCTTCTCCAGGCCAATGCTCTGCACACACTTTAGCTACTCATCAGTGTCTGTGACTTCTCCTGTGGGGACTGCTATTGCTGCTGCCCTCCACCAGCCCCTATATGCACTCTGGGTAATGGACATGAGGTTGAAGCCATGCCTTGGAGCATGGCTCATCCCCTCTGATCATCTCACTCTCCCAGGACTGGTGAGAGGGGCTATGGAGGTGGTTGCCAACATATGAGATCCCACAAGAACAGCCATGGTGGTGAGGGCTGCCCTTATGCCCTGAGATACAGGTTGAGCACAGGGATGGGAGGGGCAGACAGTGAAAAGAGTAGTGCATGGCAGAGTTAGTTTCTGCCCCTTCTGCCTTCACCTGGTAGCAGCTAAATCAGTGGTCCTAAACCTTTCTAGCCTTAAGGCCTGCCCTCCATATCTTTCTTGCATTTAGATTGAAGCTCACTGATACACAACTGGGGTGCTGTAAAACTCAGAAAAGGTTTGGGGAGCCCTGAGGATGTATAAGAGGCATCAGGGTCTAGAGGTTAAAGGCAAGTGCAGGAGAAAGGGGTTTATTCTGCTGCTGTGTAACCAGCACTTTGCCAAGCACTCTTCCTGACTTCAGCTTTTTGCTCATTCACAGGGGTTCTCCATCCAAATGGACAGCACTCCATGGGGAGGACACCTTTGAACAGTGCTTCTCTAGCAATACACGAGGATGATGCTGAGAAAGGGTAAAATAAGGAAAAGCACTTTTTTTCATGCTATAGCATGGCTTGTCCAGCAAGCAGTCCTCCTAAGGCACTATGCACTTGCAGGGCTGCTTGTAAAATATTAAACATGGGATCTTTGAAGCAGTCTTGCAGACCTGGAATGGGGTTGGGGCTCCTAAGTCTTTTTCATGCTTTTAAGGATTGCACCCTGACTTGGTGGTGGGGCAGGGCAGGAAAAGCAGCTGACCTTTTGTAGAGATTGTCCTTTTTTTAATGAAAAAAAAATCCAATCCAGCTGTCTCACACCCAGCCCCAACCAATGCTGGCTGGCTGCAGGCTATGCTTGTTTTGTAGGAAGTTTTTTGTTTTTTGTTTTTAAATCTTTCTACTCCTGCCTGGTCCTGACCACTGGCCAGATGTATTCAACACAGTGGAACAGCCCCCTGCCCCTTCCTCCCACCAATTGTCTATGCAGCCTGTGAAAGGTATCACAGACTCTAATAATTATTGTGGCTGTTTTCAATTTAGAGTTCACAGTTAGGTAATCATTAAATAACACAATTTTTTATTAGTAGTAGTATTAGGAAAAACTCAAAGTGGCGTGTGCAAACATATGGCAGGATACAAGCAGCCAAGGGGCTTAAATGCCCTCCCTCGTGAGGGGTTACATTAAATAAAAACCATTGCTGCATCTGGATACAAATCCTTTGGTTATACAGTAAAGGAGTTTCCCTCACATTCAGAAAAATCCATCCATCTTTTAGCAAGGTGACTAAATCCTGGTCAGTTTCTGAAGTGGCTAAATATTAATCAAGCAAAATAAAAATCAAGGTTAAAATTGCCACTTCTGGAGTTTCAGGAATTTTGCCTCTTCAGCCCTATGTCTCTATTTGGAAGCATCACCTTTTTCTCAGCCATTCAGGCTCACTAACAAAGAGCATGTTTTACCACACTGAAGTATGTATTTTGTGGGCTTGCCGACTGTTTTTTCTAACTGCAGGGCAATCGTATAGAGTCTATATGAATCTATATTATAAACAAACTGATTCCCTTCAGAAACCTGCAAACCAATAAGATTCACCTTTGGGAGGCCCTGGCTGATAGGCTTGTTAAAGTTTGTTGGAAGCCAGGATGCTCTGCAGTTCATCAAGTAAAGAATATGCCCCGTTGCTGAGACAGAACCTCTCCAAACCCTGTCTGTCTTATTGATCCTTCACAGCATGCCCAAGCCCCTGCTCTATCAGGGGACATGGAAAGAGCAGATAGAAAGTGAGATCTGCATTGAAAGGCAGAATTTGGATTCCTTATGGAGGCATATTCACTGCTTGAATATGAAAAACCTCCCTGCATCCTATGCTTTCCCCTTAGCAAGCTTGTGAGCCCAATATTTGGTGCTACAGAGTTTAGGTGTATGATTAGCAATGGCCAATGTTGTTGTGATCATGGGGACTTCTCCAGCACTCATCTGGTAGGCAGACAGCTGACATTTACACTTGACAAAGCCAGGTCAGGGTTGGTAGTTGCCTGCCGTCTTCTTGGTTCAAAGCTGTCAGGTTTTTTGGAGTTAAATAGTAGGTTGAAGTTGCTTGCTGATGCCCAGTTAGCCAAGAACTCCCCATCAGGATTTATATTTTTATAGCCCCAATCTGTGTGCTGTGAGTTGAAATCACCAGCTACAATGCATGGGGATTGGATTGGTGGTAGCTGGGCAGAAGATAGATGAATTCCTGGAGGCTTACAGAGCTTGACAATGGAAGTGTCACCAGTCTTGATAGTGAGCCACTCAATGTTGTTGTCATCTGGTGAGGAAGCAACTTGGCACCACTCAGTGTCTCTTCTAATGAAGGTTGCAAGGGCATAGCTCTTGCCGAGGGTGAAGGCAGCCAAATTAAAGATTTGCTGTGCATTTCCTGAAGGCGGATGACAGCTACATTGTGTTCAGCAGCAATTTGACTAACAACAGAGAACTTAACTGTGCTGCTTCCGTTGATGTTAAGGTTTAGGATGGTAGATGGAGATTCATTGCCTACCAGAGGCTATAACCACTCGCCCTAAAAGGGGCACTATGCTTGGCGTGAGAACCCTGCTAGCAGTCCCACAAGCTACTCAGCTGGTAGCAGTCCAAATGCAAGGGCCGTAACAAATGTGCAGCATTAGCTTCCCCTGAAAGAGGTACTGACATAGTAAACCATGAGAAGGTTGTCACATTCTACCTTACTAAAACAGTGGCAACAGCCTTCCTCCTAAACAACAACCAAAGCGAAGAAAGAAATAAAAGTCAAGATTGGTGACTGGACACTTGAACTTTGTTACACCATTACTTATTTAGGAGGAAAGCTGGACCAGAACCTTACCTACTGCCAGCATCTGGAAGGGGTCCAGGGTCAGGTTAACAGCAGAGGAGCTCTTATCCATTGTCTTGCTGGCACCACCTTGGATGCAAGTTTCCAAACACTTTGCACCTCCACTTTGGCACTTGTTTGTGCTCCTGCTGAGTACTGTGCATGGGGCTGGAGCACACACACTAAGTTAGTGGATTCCAGCCTTAACAGCTTCATGGGGACCATTACCAGATGCCTTATGCCAACCCCAGGTGACTGCTTATTAGTCCTCTCAGACATCCCCCCCCCACCAACATCTGGAGACAAACTGCTATTTTGGCCCTACATCTCAAAGTCCAAGATCCAGACCATTCTTTGCACTCCAGCCTGGTAGCTGCAAGCCAGAAAATGAACTACCACCTGAAGTCTCAGAACCTGTTCTCCACTCAGGCCAGTAAGCTTTCAAATGTATAAATGGCATGTTACCTAAAGCATGGACCTCCTATCAGGAGAGAAGGAAATATGCTACACAAGAACTGAGGCTAAAGAACTTGATCCCCAGCACTAGCTTCCACCCCTCAGGATGGCAACTACCCTGCAGGGCCTGGCCTGCTCTTAACCATCTCAGAATGGGCCTTGGGTGGTTAAGGCAAGCATGCATTCTTAGGGGCTTTCCAATGATGCTGGCTATCAGCTGTGGTGCTCAAGCTCAGACAGATTACCACATCATCTACAAATGCTCTTACAGCCCTCTTTTGGGTGCCCAAGGTTTTATTGACATTGACTGTTCTACCTGTTGCTGGCTTTCTGGCCCTCATGCTTCCAACATGAGTGTGGTGATACTTGCTTCATCATCATCTACAACATGAGCCCAACAGTACCAGGAGAAAATACCTCTTGGATCTGCACAAGTCCTGAGAAGGAAGGTATCTATTGCAGAGGGGCTGGATGACCACAAATCTAATCCAGACCTGTGGATTGTTTGCCTACTCCAGTTCATTATGGATTAGACCGTCTCTGTTCAACCTGCTAGCAGACTCTTGGTCACTAATGAGGCTGATCAACTCCCCCCTTCACCATGACTGGGAATGTTGGGGCTAGTGAGAAACTACCTAGGCAATGGATAGTTGGGCAGAGTTAGTGCATGGAAGATCCTCACACACTTTAGGGTTCTTTCAGAGCACGTGAAAAATGGTTTCAGAGCACATAAAGGCAATAAACTTTTAGAAATGTGTCCCACATCCAAGACATGATGCAATTTGGAGATAGAGAGGGTGTTTGGAATGACAGTGGGTCACAGAGAGGCAAAGGAAGAGAAATGGTGTGTTGTATTTAAAAATGAATGTTTTTTAATTGTCTTCTTGGGAAAATTCCCAGTTGCTTTATCCAAAGTCATCATACACCCAGCTGTGGTGGGAATGGCAACTGTATGAGATCTGGGCTCTAAGGGCAGGCCTCCCCTGTGGTTATAGTGCCCTGTAGCTAGTTTTATGCCAACTGGCTTAGGTACAGTAGCCAGCTGTCCAGTTGTCACAGCTCAGAACACACTAACCACCAGACATTAACTTGGCTTCTCAGGAGGGTTTTGTAACCCACACTGCTGCAGCTACACAACTGGCAGTATGCAAGCTATCTAGCTTTAAGCTAGTTCAGATGCATCTACATGAGCTACAGTCATGGTGCTGACTGCAATGTAGGCATACCCTAAATTCAGTCACTGTCATGAAAAGCAGGTAGGTTTTTATCCTAAATGAAAAGCTCAACACAGCTGTAATTATGAAATTGCTAATGACGCCTCCATAATATTGATTATGTAACTCATCATGAAATATCTGCTTTTTCTGACAATTTTTCAGTGGAGTGAACTGCTGAATATTGGTTCTCCACCTGTTTTGTACTGTGACCTCCTTTTCCATATCACAATCTTTAAAACCCTCCTTTTCCTCTAACAAGGACCACCCCTAGATCTAGCTATGTGGAAAAGGGGTAGTGATACTAACCATTTGTTATGTGTTTGCACCTTCCCTGGAGGTCATGACCCTGCATTGACAATACAAGTCTATATAATAATAAACCATAGGAGGAGTAAGGTGCTTGCTTAAGATGCAAGATTGGCAGTCAGGAAATCTGGGTTATATTCTTGACCATACTGTTGACCTCCTGGGTGACTTTGGATTAGTCACTCTCTCTCTCTCTCTCTCCCTCTGTCAGTTTCCACACAAGAAGAACAGATGCAATCTCAATATCCATCCCACAGTGATGTTACAAGGCTTAATTCATTAATACTATAAAGTATGCTAAGCTTCTCACAGGGAAGGTCCTATAGCCCTGCAAATAATATTATGAAGAATTATGTAATCTCCCTCACTTACATGAGGAATGCTTACTAACACAGTAGGCCCCTGAAGTTATTGACAAGTAAACAGTGATATCAGGCCTGGGAATTGTGTCTGTTCCCTTTTGGTATAAATAACAACACAATTAACTGCAACAGCTAGAAATGTACAATGAGTACATATCTAGTTCAAGGTAAAGAATATAATGTTGGTAAATTATATAACAGATTTCTCAGCTCTCATTTCTCACTAGATTTTACACACTCCCTCACATACACACACACCCACATTAAGCATAGTAGGTAATATCTTTAGCTGATATAACTATTACATAGTTGTATGTAAATTTACAGTAGCTAAGGTTCTGTATCTTGTGCCCCTTAAAAAGTGATTTGAGGAAAGCAAGAAAATATTATACAAAATAAAACAGAAGGTTAAACTTAAACCAAAAGATATGAAGACATCTTATTTTACTTAGGCAATGTTGGAGCAGCTTATGATGCTAGCAGAGTGAATCACACTGCAACATTTGCTCAATTTTCTATATGAAATGGTTCTAAAAAGAGTTTATAAGAACCGTTCTTCACAGAATGGGTCTTTGATCTCTATCTTTGTCTAATTTCTGAAATATCTAGATTCTTATATATTTAACAGAAGAAAGATTAATTCAGTGTGTTTTACACCTTGCACTTTGATTGCAAAACAGCTAAGGACTAAGAAGAGCTTGACAGAGTTGTGACATTCAGAAGTCAATCAGAAAACATGTTTCAGATGATCATTGGTGAGTATAACAAGGTACATGTACAATTGAGCAGAAAATATGTCTCTGGATAAATGTATCTTTAACCCAGATCCTCAGGTCATGTAACCTGGTGAATCTCCATTAACTTCAGTGGAGCTATGTTGATGCAAATCAGGATAGCTTCACTGAAATAAAAAAGCTATGATTTCCACTAGCTGAGTATCTGGCCCAAAGATGGAATGTAAATATTGCTAGGAAGTTCCACAAAAGATCATCTTTGGGACATCAGCAGTAGCAAAAGGATGGGGCATTTAGGGGGTTTTATATACCTAGAAAGCATAGGAGCATTTTACAGTCTTTTTACTGGCCAAAGCAATTCAGATCCATCTGCTGAGAAAAAAAACTATTTTCATTCCAGCTTCCCACACAGTCTTTAAGCACTAAATATTTTCTAATACAAAACACACAAAAAACCCTAATATACACACATTGTATTAGAGAGTGACTTATATAAGCTAAAGCAGGGATGGGCAAAATACAGATGTAGGTAGATCATGTCTCTTCCCTAGACCCTGGCCCCTTGCTGTCTCTGCCCCAGCCTTAGCCACAGCCCCTGCCTGTCCATCCCACTCTCAGATGCCACTCCCCATCCACCTGTGGCCCCATCTGGCCACGTGCACCCTGCCCTCAGGGGTCCTGGCCAGTCTCCATGGAGACCCTACCTGTCCACTCCATCCAGTGCCCCCGGCAGTAGGTGTGGAGCAGAGGCCTGGGCTGGAAAGGATCACTTGACTCTGCTCCCGCTTCCCCACCCCTCCACTGCACTGGGCCAAGGCAGCACACCCTCCCTGGCCTGCAACAGCTCACCAAAATCCCTAAAGTGGCTGTCTACCCAAAATAATTGCCCACCCTGGGCTAAAACCAGGAAGTGGACAGTTATGACAAACTCTTAAATTAATTCAGCTTGGTGGGCCAGTTCTTGAATAATGTTGATGCAAGTGATGAATTGTAAGCTACCCAGAAGTGACTGTAAGTCTGTGGTATGCCAAGTAATCCTTGGAGTCATGAATTCAGACATTTTAAGCTGAGGAGAGGTTGTGTTCTGACCTGGATAAACACAGAACTGCACCCAGTCTTGCTTTTAAAGGAGGGATTATTCTTCTTCAACATGTAAATGTAAGGTTGGAAAAAACAGTACTAGAAACATCATAGCATGAGCAATGTTTCTTCCCTTTTATCATTAAGATTAGAAAAGCCACAAAACACTGTGCCCAGATAAGCTTAGGAATCTGATGTAAATCTACAGTACAAAGTATTTCATTGTTCAAACCCAGGATATGGAGACCCAGGTCCAATTCTTTCCTTTGTTTTCTGGAATTAGAAGCTACATGTCTCACTTCCCAACAGACTGTCCTAATCACTCAGGTATCAAAGGGCTGGAGTGGAGGGAAGAGAAGCTCCTTTAGGGGCTGTTCCTCTTTCAAAGAAAATGTATACAGTGGGCCAGAAACAGAAAGCATGAACATAACTCTTCAGCCAAGTAGTGAAGCCATGCACCAGGAAAAGTATTCTTCTCCCTGTTCAAATGGTAACTGGAGCAGAGACTAGAACCCAAGTGTCCTCTATTCTAGGTTTAGCTTTTTCCCTTCTCTCTAAACCACTGGCTGCAACACTCTCCAGGGAGGCAGAAGTTGTGGGTTCAACTGGATATCCCATATCCTGGGCAAGTGCATAAAGGAGGTGCTGCCCCCTCCTCTTGTGTACTCTGTGCAGTAGTGAAGAAACATCTTGTTGCTGGAACCTGACTGAGTGTAAGTATGCTGTTACTGCTTAGCTCTGTCAAGACTTAAGCGCTCCTGGGCAAGTAGAGAATTTTATGGGAAAATATAGGTGCCCCTGGACTTTAGGCACCCCATTGCTGCTCAGTGAGTTTGGATTTTAGCTCCTGAATTCTGTAATAATGAACATTGATTTACTTTTCTGTTTCCTTTTCTTTATCTCTTACCTATCTCTTAAGCCACTTAGTGACTCATGTCAATTAGAATATAATTGATTTTCTTCTGAACGAGGGAAAGACTATAACACCTCATGCAATGCCTATTCAGATCAATGGAATAATGCTGCTTGGTTTTACTGGCTTTGGATGAGGCCCATCATTTTTCTGGGCTGAGGGCACTGTTATTTTTTAAATGATATAAGCAGATGTTCAGGTACTAGGATGAAGAAATCCATATAAGAACCCAAATCAATGGGATTTCTTATTTTAAAGAGAGCTGAGCATTAAAAAGCGTAAACAAAAATGACTTTATCCAAATCCATGGGAGTACAAAACCTATGCAGCCCCATTTGTCATGGAGCTGCCATTATACACATCTATTCCCACAGCTGCTAATGAAGTGCCTTCTGTTCTATGCTGTAAATCAAAAGTGATTTACCGCCTTCATTTTGAAGCTACCCCGTTACTAAAAACAGTGCCAACCAACACCACCTCTGTTGGGCAGAGTTGTAATGAAATACATCAGGAGCTAGTAGTTTAAAGTGTGTGAAGGACCTCTACCAAAGCCTGCAATGAGTGGTCTTCAGCTGAGGCTGCCTGCTCATCTTCCCAATAGAAAACTAGTGATTCTCAAGCAGGATGCCACAGCACCCTGCAGTGCTTTGTGATCTTTCCAAGGGTACCACAGGGTGCCATGCCATGTTGGCACCGTTTGGTGTCCCAACCAGATATGCAAGATACAACCGAGAGATTTTAAATAGGAATCTGCAGTGTTTGAGCCATTCTGCCTTGGCAACAGAAGAATCGCTCACAGTATCTGTCTGCAGGCTAAAAACCAAGAGAAACTCCGAGCTGGCATGCTCCACGCTGCCCTTGAGGCTCGTGAGAGCTGCTCTGAGTTGCAAACGCTTGTCAAGCCACAGCAGCCAGCCTCAGAGGACTGTGCCCGTGGCCGGCGTGGAGATTCACAGAAGTTTAGGGCTGGAAGGGACCCTGTGAGATCATCGGGTCCAGCCCCCCGCTCTGGGCAGGAAAGACTGCAGGGGTGAAATAACCCCGTGCCTCAGCATGCCAGCCCTCACCCTCACGGACCCTCCCGCCGACAGCAAGCTGGGGGAGAGCGGGGAGCCCGCTGAAGCCCGGGGACACGGCAAGGGAAGGCTGAGCCGCTTGGACCGAGCCCGGGGTGTGCCGGGCCGGGCTGGGCCGGGGGTACTTCAGCACCGCGGCCGCAGGACAGCGCCCGGGGCACGGGCAGCGCGCGGGGCCCGAGCCCGGCTGGCACGCCCCGGGCCGGGGGCACTTCAGCACCACGGCGGCGGACAGCGCCCGGCACCAGCTCCGCACCGCCCAGCCCGCGCCGCGCCCGGGAAACTTGCGCGCGGGGCAGCGCCGCCTCCGCCCGCCACCCCCTTACCGGCTCCGGGGCAGCCCCTGGGCTCGGCTGGGCTCCGGGGGGCCTCCAGGGACCCGGCTCGGGCCGCCTCTAGGGCTGGAAGGGCTGGAAGGCGCGGGGGGAGCTGCCCCGCTGCCACGTGCGCCGCGCCGGGCCCGTGCTTGCCACAGGCGGGCGGCTGAGCCGCCTCCAGCGGCCTCCGGGGGCTCCTCCTCTCCTGCTGCCCGCCCCCGCCCGCCGGCGAGCAGCGCCTCTCTGCCGAGTCGGGCCAGCCTCCAGGCCGCCGCCCAGAGCTCCCGCCCCTCTTGCCCCGGCCCGGGCTCCTCTCCAGGGGCGGGGGGAGGGCAGGAGGCGCCCTGGGTCTTTCCTCTGTCATTGCAGAGGCTCGAGCAATACACCCCCGGGCCCAGAGAGAGAAACCACCCCCTAAAGAACAGCCACCCGCGGGCAGGAGGCAGGACAGCAGGTTAAGAGATGGAGGACATGGGGCTTGATAGAGAGAAGGAGTTTTCCTGAAAGGGGAATATAGAGGAATGAAGCGCACTAGGCAGCAGGGTCACTCCAGGTCTAGAATCATAACCCAGGAGGGCTTGGAAGGGGCATCTAGTCCAGCCCCCTGCCCCGAGCAGGACCAGCTCCAGTTAGATCATCCCAGCTTCAAGGCTTTGTCTAGCCAGGTCTTAAAAACCTCCAAAGATGTAGACTCCACAACTTCTCTGGGTAACCTGTTCCAATTTTTTACCAGCCTCCTCGTGAGAACGTTCTTCCTAATATCTAACTTAAAGATAGACCCTCTTGGCTAACAGACCCTCTTTAAAACCCAGCTAGACCAAGCCTTGACTGGGATGATCTAGTTGGGGATGATCCTCCTCTGAGCAGGGGGCTGGACTGAGGTCCCTTCTAACCCTAATTTTCTATTATTCTAAACTTCCCTTGCTGCCACATGAAGAGAAAGAAAGAGCTGAAAATTGGGGGGGGGGGGAAGAGTCAATCAAGGCTGAGGATTAGGGAGAGAGGAGAGAACCGAAGGGAACTGAAGGAATGAGAGTAACCCTGTGGGTTGGAAGGAAATGACTTGTGGCTTGCAGCTGAACACAAGACGCTTGAATCTGACATGGCTGGAAGTCCCATCAGTGGGGTGGTTTAATCAGAACCAGCAGCCCAGCTTCCACCTACCTACCCCAGTCCTCCCTGCTCACACACCCCCATTCAGGCCTGAGCTGAAACCATCCAGATATTCTTCACCTACCAGTGATGTAGCCAAGGGATTTCCATGGCTCTGCATCTCCAGGTCAGCATTCCCAGCACAGGACCCCTGGCCAGGATTAAATGATTAATGTGATGGGGGTTTTTATCCAGCGCTATTAAAAATAAACTGAGAATGCAGCAATTTGGGGTCACTGTGAGGACTATGAATCTCTTAATAGTTTTGGTTTATGCGATCAGAATTGGAGGGCATGGAAGTGACAGGGGCTAAGCAGCAGCATGGATGGACTAAGATAGCGGTACTTAACCTGTCTGGCCCCCTGCACACTAGATCTGGCAATGCCATGCACTGGCTCAGTGCATAGAGGCATTTCATTCAGACAGCAGGACAGGAAGGAGACCAGAGCTGTCCACAGTCATGCAGGAAGAGGGTCTATTAGCCATCATTGAATGCCTTGAAAGGAAGAAACATCATGGTTTCAGGTTTCATCCTGCTAGACTAGGGTTAAATGCGGCATCTGTGAATAAAGAGAGAGAAAGCTGACTTACTCTTCTCATGCAGCCTAACTCTATCCTGTTCTGTCCAACAGCTCATTCCTGACATCATGACACAGACAAAAAATTATCAAGGGGAAAGTCATACTCCCTTTGAAGTCAATAACCAAACTTCCATAGACTTCAGGACCTAACAGCCACTGTACAAAGGCCTTGATTCAGGAAAAGCATGACATATTTGGGGCAATACCTAAGCACTTGTGGGGTTTAAGAATATGTTTAAAGTCAAATACAGGCTTAAGTGATGTCCTGAATGAGGGCTCAGAATTTGATCCCTGATTCAGTATTTTTACTGTACTAGCTCAGGCAACAAGGTTTTCTCGAGGTTTATCCCAGTGTTAGCATCAAGCAAAGAAAAGTATCTCAGGATACAAATAAATGAAACTAGAGAGATGGAAGGGCTCAACCACTATTTTGAGCCCTATTATACACTATATTTCAGGTGAAATGAAAAAGTAAACATAATTGGAGGGGGGGTTGAGTAAGCCCAGGTTATTATTAGATCAACTAGCACAACCAGACTAACCCAGAGATTAGCAGAGCCTTCTGCTCTAATTAATCAGGGAGGATTATGTGCCTCTCCTGAGCCGCAACTCTAGCCCAGCAGACTCCTGAGTATGCAGCAATTTATAACCACAATCATTATATGCTCCATTCAGTGAAAGATTGTGGGGTTTTTAATTAAAAGGTAACCTTAGTGATTAAATGCCTAAAGTTCTTTAGGTTTTCATCCACAGAAAACTCTTTCAAAAGTCATAGACTGTGACTAATGAAGAACAAAACCAGTCTATGGAGTGCTGAGAACCAGGGAAATTAATTGCTACATTTTTTAACACACTGATTTCCCAGGAATGCCCTGCAATGAATCACAAAGACTGATGACTGGGGAACAATGTATGACTCTTTCCTTCGAGAATTCATGGTGCTTTGAGACTACATCGTTGAAACAGAAGAATCACTCTTCTCTTCTATTTCCACACCAACAGGTGACACCTAAGGATTACTATTTTGAGATGATACTGAAACTGTCTCAATTGACCGATCAAAGGACAAACCATTGATAGCTGTTTAATAACAGGGATGTTCTGCTAATATAGATGGAGTGCTCAGTATGTTTTTGAGGGTATATTAAAGTAGTTTAAGACAATCAGCCTTTTGTGTGGGCTTCATTGCATGTTTATTTGTAATCAAGCACATAAAAGACAGTTATTTCTTACTGTACTCCAGTGATTTAGGAGCACTGGCTCACTGGCACAAATCCAAATATAATTATTATATAAATGATAGTAACACTCCCCATTGGTAAGAATAGAGGCCTGGTTCCTAAGCTTTCAAAACACAAGCCTCTGTCACTTGGAATTAAAGGGCACTTCCTTAATCAGTAGTAGATACGTTGTTTTCTCTGTTGATAAAAGCTCAGCCACCAGGCCTCCTTAGTCAACCACTTAGTCAGTACATTACATCATGTTACATTGCACTGGGTATATAAGTCAGGCCAGAAGCTGGCCTGGTAATTCTGGCTAAATTAGCAATGTATAGTCCACAAAGGAAAATTAATGGAGCCTGCTGAGGGATTACGTAGGACAGGGACAACATTGCTGCAGTCAGTGGCTGAAAGCCTATATTTATAACGGGCTCCATTTTCAGAGCCACAAGTTGCTTTTGTAATGGTTGTTTTCTTTCAGTAGCATTTGTGTTTTTCAGCCACCAGGAAGCTTTTCTTCCTGAGAATTAGCTCAAACCCCATGGCTGCTAACACAGAAGTCAGGAAAAAGAAAATGTCTATTCTAGCAATTCTCAACCATGAGATCTTTTGACGGGTGCCATGAAGTGGGAGGAGAAAAGCACAGGCTTAGGCTTATTCCTGCCTGGCCACTGCCCTGGTCCCACTGCCTGGCCCCTCTGCAAGGTGGTAAGCCCTATAATAAATACATTGGTTTTTTAAATGAGGTGTTGCTCAATTCACTAGAGAGGTGTCTCAAGCCAAATGTGGGATGCCTTGAGTCTAAAACGGTTGAGAACCACTGGACTATTCAGCCTAGATGATGCACAGAAATGTCAACCCAGAAAGAAGTTAGCATCCTGTGTCACTAACCAGTATCACAGTAGAGGCTTTTAGTGTAATTTGACCGGGATTTTCATGGACCAGAGGTTGATGAGAGACTGAGATACAAGCCTTCTTAAGAAAACCTGCTGAGAAGAGATATGGTAACCTCTTACAGAGAGAGATGCCCTGCATAGATTTTTGTCTTTAAATAACCACATTCTAGTGTTCTTGAAAGAGGAACTCTGCAGTGGATGAGTTCCTTTTTTTCAATTACACTTTCAGCTTACTGGGTCAGTATAATAGACCTGCTGTCATGTCCTGGAAAGCACACATCTACTCTTCCTTCTCTTTTCCTATTTTAAAAGAAAATTATAGTGAATTTAGCTAACAAAATCACAGAGGATCTATAGACTAGCTACTCCCTATGGCTTGGGTGCTCAGCCACAGCCTGTGGGCCAAATGTGGTCCACCAAGACATGGCATCTGGCCATCAGGGCTCCCCGTGGGTCAGGAATTTGGTGGCAGAGAGTAATACTGCCACACCTCCCCTGCTGCCAAATTCCCAAGCCCAGCAGGGCCATATTGAGGCTGGACCATGCCATCTTCCCCACCCTCTCATGGCTGGATCAGTCCTGCCTCGCCACCCCTAGGCTTTTTCTCCCATCTCCACTTCCAGCCCTGAGTTAGAGGAAGATGAGTTTGTTATAATGACCCCACAGAAAAGAAGAGTGTGAGCTGCTGAAATACCAGGAACAGAGAGGAATGCCGAAGTATACTACAAAAGGTAAAACTTAGAATAGTGGGAAGAAAGCAAGAAAAGGAAAAATGTAGGTAAATATCAGGACAAAGGGGACCCGGTAAAACACTAAAAAAAATATATTGAAGTGATGTTGTGGCTATGATGGTCCAGGAGGCTGCAAGTAAGAACAGACCCATGGAAAAAACTCTAGTCATACCCTGTTCAGTCTCCCTTTCAGCATCCACTCTCTGCCACTGTGTGGCACAGGATGCTGGGCAAGATGGATCTATAGTCTGACTGCATAAATGGCAATTCTTATGTTCTTATGAAATATATAAGAAGCAAGGATTTTTGTGGGTAATAGCTTGTATTAGACGAACTCCAGGTTGAGGTAGATTTAGACAAGCTTTCAGCCAACGGCTGAAGGGTGTGTGGAGGGGTGTATTTTAATTTCAGTGATTCCTGAAGAGCCACTCTAATTAAAACACCTCACCATCATATGTATTAAACCCCTGTGGGTTTAAAAATGGCTGTGGGATGCTTTATCTAAACCTCATTTGATTCATTTTTAAATGTCCAGGGGCTTATACGTGTGACAGTGAGGTTACACTAGAGCATTCTAATTAGAAGATGGAGCAGACTCGATTAATCAAGGTTACCTGCAGGCCACATGTACCCTGTAATGGATTAATATGTGCCCCCACTCCTAGTAGGCCATTGCTGCCTTCCTTCCCTGGCTTCTGCTGCCTGACCCAACTCCAGGGGACAGGGCAGCACAGCACAGTCCATGGTGGCAGGTGAGGCAGAAGCCCATAGCACTCATGAAGCTTAGTGCCACAGGGGAGCCCACCAGGTGCTGCAAGTGAGGTGGAGCACTGTGCCACATGGGGACAGTGAATGAAAGAATGCCTGTGCACACACAGGGCACACTAGAGCAGGCAAGTGCCTCCCCACCCATGTGCGGTGCAGAGGGGTCAAGGAATGCCCACCTGTGTGTGTGCATGGCATGCAGCCTGGGGAGCCCATGGCCCCTGCCAGTGCAGCTCCTGCTGGTGTAGCCCAGGGGCCAGGCAGCCACCAGCCACTGAGAATCTAGACAGCCTTGATTTAGACCAGGGGTAGGCAGTTATTTTGGGCAGAGGGTCGCTTACTGAGTTTCGGAAAGCCATCGAGGGTCGCATGACAGGCATCCCAGGGCAGAATAATATTCATTTTCTAAATTTTTTAAGGGCCCTGTGGGCTGGACAGAATAGCCTGGCAGGCTGCATCCAGCCCCTGGGCCGCAAAAGCTCCTCTAAATCTATCCCAGCTGTGCAGTTGGGCTCAATGAAAAATATCACACGAAAAACTCTAGCTCCTTGCATAAAATAGTTCAGTAGAGACTAGAACGTCACAGGAGGGGGATGGGCTGGATGCCTTAATTACTGTTTGAGCTTTACATTAGGTGTTGCTCCGAAGTCAAAACATGCAAGATTCCCTTCTTTGCACTTCCTTTGTTCACAGAGTTCAGCTACAGCTATGTTGAACCCAGTATACTAGAGCAACCTGACCAAAGGGGGTGCGGCCTGAGCAAAGGGGGTGCGGAGCTGAACATGCATTGATCCTGCATACTTTGAAGCACACTCAGCTCATCTCTAGCCACACTCTGAGCTACAGTGCAAAGAAGTCCTTATCCCTGAGGGAAAAAACCAGAGCTTAGTAACATTGTAGCCATTCCCCTTCTGCCCCTCACATATAATTTTTTCTTGAAGTTTGCTGGGTTTGTGGTCTAGGAACTGACTAAAATCATCCTTGGGGACACTTGTTGGCTTTCCAAAGCCTTTGCACCACTTACATGATGCATGTCAACAAAGAAATTGCCTATGCTATTTTTGAAATAATGCCATTGGGGGGTTCTTTTCCACATTTTTATTCACTGGTCTAAAGAGTTTTGCCATGGGATTGTTGACTACAAATGTAGTTCTGGTTAGTTGCAGCTCTGCACTTGATAATTATTTTAGCTGAGTAGGTTAACTGAGCAAATATTAGTTACATGGTTTATCACCGTCAGTGAAAATAGTCAAGTGTCATGAAATACTTTAGCAAGAAACACCAAGTGAGCAGCCAGAACAACCACACAGATGGGCTTGATAAATTAACTGAAGACTCTAGGTTGCAGGGTGAGGAGATGCAAAAAAAAATGCTGTGATGAGTAAATGCAGCTATAACACCCCCACACCCTTGGGGTTGTGAATGGTAAAGTGTGTGTTTTTGGTTGTTGTATATTGTGGGGGGTTTGGGGACTGGAAGAGGGCCACCCCCCACGCATTGTGTCCAGACCATTGTCTGTTTACCGTGGGATGATTAATCCCTGGAGCAGACTAGCCAGGAACAGCCTGGCAGTCACTGGCTCCCTGTGTTTGGGGATTGTAGCATTGTGGTAAAGCTGAGATCAGATGTCCAGGCTGCAGCCATAGGCCTGGGCCCTTTTTGTTGTTTCACAGTTATTGCATTTCAGCTTAGCTGTGTTGCTGAACCCCAGCCATATGTTTGGCTTGCAGATTTGGGTCAGGGTAAAGCCTGGCATAGTTTGAGCCAGGGTGAGACCTGGTACTACTTGTAGTCTATCCAGGCCTCAGTGCAGTATAGGCCTGGACCTCTTTCTGTCCCTTTTTGTTGTTTATTTCCCAACCAAGCCGTGTGGTTAGGCACTAGTTGTAGTTCAGGCCCAAGCCAAGACAGGCCTGACCCTTCCTTCGAGTTCTTTTGCAGTTTTCTGCCCAGCAGAGCTGGGATTGGGACTAGGAATTTTGGGGTGTGGTATGCTCATGAAAGCCACAGTTAATCCCTCAAAGCCATCCTGCAGAAGTGGAGGTCAGCACTCTGCCATGTCTGCAGAAGCACACAGCCCCTTTGCAATGCAGAAGGACTCACGCTCTCAAGCAGCTCCCTGCAGCACAGTGAATACAAGGAGCAGCTCGGGACTCACCAGTGTGGGCCCCCCTCTCCAGCCCATTGCTGAAGGGTAGGTATAGAGGCGTAGGCCCCTGGGACTACCTGTTGGGGAGCCACCGCAAGTCCCAGACTGCCTGGGTGTAGGTAAAGCCTCCCCAAGAGGGCGCCACCTATAGACTTTGTTTTGTAGTTTGTAGTGTTTTAAAATAGTTCATGTTTTCTTTGGGTTTCTTTAATTCTTTGTCATAAATTTGGGTTTTATGTTTACACTGCTTGTAACTACATCCTAGTTACCCCACCGTTGAGAAGAGACATGTCTAGGACATGTGTCCAAGATGCAGTTTGGGGAAGTAAAGCTATAATGCTTCTGCTTACATGTGCCCTGAGTCTAAAAAGGTTGAGAACCACTTGTCTAGCCCATTTCCAGGGCTGGGTTTTCTGGGCAGCTTTACATACCCAGTGGGCATGTCTACATGTCACCCTGTGGTGATGTAGCAGTGCACTATGTCATCATACAGCAGTCTACGGCAACATAGTGATCATGCAGGTCTAATACATGATCACCAACTACATCACCATAGCAACACACTCCCCCGTTATAGAGTGCCACTACAGTGACAGTGGGGAAATCTAAGTGCACTGCCCTCGTGACTCGGTAATTGTCTACACTGCGCCATGCTTTAGTACTTTCAAAAGGAAGTAATAAAAGTACTTCACAGTGCTGTAGCAACAGTGCTGTGTAGACATGCCCAGTATTGACCATTCCAGTGAAATGATCCATCACTTAATGAAGAATGTTGCCTGCTATGGAAGAGTGCATCTATGAAGATGTTAAATACAATGATTCAGCAATGACATTACCTTCCAGTTTCATAAGCAGACAATAATCTATGGAAATGATATTTGTTACACCAGACATCTAGGCTGAGTGCAAACTTAATTTGTCCGAAAGCCTTATGGCTGAGCATGACTGGCGGCATCATTTTGCATCATAGTTTGCTGTGCTGCTGAATGGTAAAGCTACACATATGTCATGGAGGTGGTAAATGAAAGTGGGGCGTACAACAAGATGGTGATCAGCAACTGTCAAGATATGTTGGGGGTAATTCAGTCTCTGCTTAGGTGAGATACCCTAATGCAGGGGTGGTCAATCTGTGGTACGTGTGCTACAAGTGGGATAGACAGCCTCTGTGTGTTATACAGTAGATCAGGGAGGAGGCAGCAGCAGACCCAACAAGGAGCAGAAAGCAGAGCAGCACATTGGACAGGAAGCAGAAAGCAGGGCAGAAGATGGGACAAGAGAAATGGATCAGAACAACACTCAGGGGGGCCATGTGGCTTAACCTGTGGCACACCTGCAAAAAAGCTTAGTATCCACTGTTCTAATGTATTATAATTTGCTGTTTATCTACCATGTTACACTCAACTCTATGGTACATATCATCCTGGGTCTGGTAAAATGTTCTTTATCCTAACTCAAGGAAAATGGTTATTAACTATCACATTTTTTTCTCTCTCTTTCATTGCAGCTTTCTAATCTCTTTTGTGTTTCTAAATAGTTAAACAAGCTACGTAGCAGTAGGAGTAATCCACTGTACTGTAATATAGTTTCGAGTAATGTATGCAGTCAAACTGGAGTGCTACTTAAGCTTTAACTCTGGAAAAATAAGTGATTACATATGGGAGACAACTGAAGGGCTGCTTTTATTATAGTCACTAGACAACCAGTGAGCTGTTTAAAGTGTGTTTGTCAGAAGATTAATGACAGCTAACAGTGTAACAGCTTTACAGGTGTCATATGATACTTCAGCTACACAGCAAGCAAGGGTTTAAAAATGGATGATATGCAAACATTTGTACTGATAGGAGGAAAATGGAGATTTCTCAGTTATTACTGGTAGTTACAAGGACTGTGATCCCAAGGCACATTAAACCACAGTTCTCAACTTAGGGGGAAGTGTTTTATTGTGGGGTTCAGACTAGGGGCAGCAGCAAGCTGTATTTTGTACCTAAGCCAGTTTCCCATCATTCACATACAATATAAATATCCTCCTAAGGCCACAGAAGTGCCAGGTCATTGCTTTAAAGATTTTTAAAGATATACCCCAGTCAGTAGGACCAGAAGCAGTAGGGAGAGGCAAAGAGGACATTAACCCTCTCTTGAGCAGTGTTCTCCTTAGATATGTCTCCTCAACAATTTCTCTCCAACCTTCCCATTTTCCACATTACCCCTAAAATGTTCCTGACTTGCATTTCCTCAGCTAGCAAAGCCACTGCAGATTCCTGGAGAAGGTTGCAATGTACTTGCCCATGACCACCTACCTGATATTCACACACTCATGCATACAACATCCCTCATGTTCACTGATGATATGGTGCTCCTTCTACCTTTAGAAATGTTCTCATTTGATTAACAACTGTCTTTATTTCTCCTGTTGTTAGGAGGACTTCAGTTACTGAACAGGAGAGAATTTCACCTTTTGTGCGTGTTTCAAGATCTATTTGGAAATGCTACGAACCACACTGTATTAGCAATGTCTACCTCAGTTGTAATTTCTGTAGTGGTGAGCTGCAATCAAGTTATTCTTTCAATATGTTATTCAATCATTTATTCTTTCAATATGGTAATACTGCGCTTTGTCTTTCCTGTTTATTCTGCCATTGTTCCTCATGATGTTTTCCTTTGCACCTACCACAAGAAATGAAGTTCAGTGTAGGAAAATTACAAGGAGGACTCACAAAAGAGATATTTTCCAGATTTGACCTGTAGAATCTTATCTACTTTTAGAAGTAAAAGTCCAGGTTTATCCTTTTTACAATATATATGGTTTTTGTGTTGCTTGGCAACTTTCTGAAATGCTCTTGTTTCAAGCAGAGATGAAACCACTCAAAATGTATATTAATGCCTCAAAATCCAATCCTCTTAAAACTACTGGTATTTTCTCCAATCCTGGTCTGTGCCCTTTTGTCTCTTATTGCCATATGTCAAAAGACTGTTACTTTCCTGCTTGTTTTGTTTCAAGCATTATTATTACAGAACGCAGCGTAGCTGAAGTGCTTCTTATGCCTCCCTCCCTTTTTGAAAGATTCAGTGGAAGAATACAACTGTGAAACAAGCAGTGCTGAGCAAAGAATCTGCCTCTGCAACCTTTATTTCTGCTCCCTACTAGGGATAGTGGGATGACAAGCATGATGAAGGCATATAACCTCAAATAAAGCTTGATGGAACAGGTCTAATTGTTCTCCATATTCAAGCCTCATAGACTTATAGTAATGAAGGACTTGAAGGGACCTCTACTGATCATTTAGTCTATCCCCTGCTCCTAGGCAGGATTAAGTATACCCAGGCCATCCCTGACAGATGTCTGTCTAACCTGCTCTTAAAACCACCCAGAAATAGTGATTCTGTGACTTCCTTAGGTAAGCTGTTCCAATGTGTAACCAGCCTTGTCATTAGAAAGTTTTTCTTAATATCTAACTTAAATCTCCTTGTTGACAGTTTATGTCATTACTTTTGTCCTACAGTTTGTTGACATGGAGAGCAATTGATTATTGCCCTCTTTACAGCAACACTTTTATATGACTTAGCAGGACTCCTCATTTTTCTCTTAGTTTTCTCTTGTTTGGATGGAATAAACCCAATTCCTTCAAACTCTCCTTATAGGTCATATTTTCTTAGCCTTTTATCAATTGTGTCTCTCTCCACTGGCTTCTGTCCAATTCATATATCTTTCTTAAAAACCAGTACTGAAAACTGGATGCATAGGCAGATCTAGGAGTCTGAAAGGGGGTTGGAGGGTAGGGCAGATGCGACCAAAGTCACAGGGATGGCTGAAAACCCCTTGGTTCATACAGCCATTCTCCTTGATCCATTCAATGACTGCCTGCAGCTTGGGGTGCCCCAGCAGGCACTGCATGGTGGTCAGGCTGACGTTGGAAGACTGACCGGGGGGCTAGAAAGGCCCCAGGGCAATTCCTGCTCCAGTCCAGGGAGTGGCTGAATGGAGTGCTGAGATTGGCCAGCGGCAGCAGTAGGCAGATCCTTCCCTTTCTACACTTGCTTCTTTCCTGCCTCCTTTCTTCTCTCCCACCCCCAGTGTGCCCTACCAGCTGGGAGGCAGGTACTAGAAGAAGAAACCCAGCCACTGCCATTGCTGTCCGTGGCCAAGTCTGACTCTCCACACAGCCACTCCTCACAGCAGCAGGGCAGAAGTGGCCCTGGGCTCTTCCTGCCCCCAGGTCCACTGGGGACAGCAGCAGCAGTGGGTGGGTCCCTACTTCCTGTGCCTACTCCCTCTCTGGCCCCACAAGGTATCCCTCCCTCGCGCAGGGGCTCCAGCCATGCCTTTCCCCCCTGCTTCCTATCGTCTGAGCTGACCTCATTCAGTCCAGACTCCACAGGGGACACAGGTGTCCAGAGCTATGAGAAACTGGAGCTTCCAGAGACTCACCATGCTGTACAGTGAAGGGGTGTATGACCACACCTCTGTATGCCCCACCATCAGATCTACCTCTGACTGGACATACTCCTCCAGTTTAAGCTTCACCAGAACCAAGGAACACATATCATGTGTACACACCTTAATTTGGTTATTTGCCAGGTCCTTAATTTGATTATTCCTGCTCTCCTAATTTGGTTGGTTCCCCCAAACCAGGGATTCCAGAGTTCACCAGATTACGGCTGGTCATTGCGACCTGATGTTCTGCGTGTTCCTATTTTGTTACGTGTTTTAAGGGAACATAGTAGTTGTTTTGCTGCTGCATGTTACCAATTTCCCAGAATGTATGTCTGCTAACAGCAGCCCAGAGCATTTGGGACCTGATCTTTCAAGGTACTCAGCTCACTTTGTACCTTATTTATCAGAAGACCTTCGATATTCGGAGGAGTGCCAGCACCTCAGAATATTGGCTCTAGTGTGGATGTCATCAGCTCAGTAGGTCAGCTGAAATGTACCTGTTGAAATGAAGATCCTTGAATTGCTGAACAACAGAAGAATCAGAATATCAGAAAATAATTGAAAGCTGAAGCAAGTTGCAGTCTAGATAGACTTCCAAAGCAGGAAGTTTTTTATGCATGAAAAGCTGCCCCCCCACCCCACACACACACATGCACTTTACATAAATTTTCCATTCAGCTTAACCCGTTGGTTGAGAAAAGACAATCTTAGGAGCAAAGGAGCATAGGAAAGCAGGGCTTGAAGAGACATAAGGATATCATCTAATCCAACCTCCTGCTCAAGACAGGATCATCTCTGACTAAATAATCCTAGTCAAGTATCTGTCTAACCTGCTCTTGAAATTTTCCAGGAATGGAAATTCCATCTTGTTGATAAGCAACTGTGTTGGTAGCCTAGATGGCATGGGCGACTGGTGCCTCTTGAGTCTGGGCGAGGCACCCACAGAAGCCAGTGGTGGTGGGGATGGCCCTGTCATGGGCAGGGCACACGCCCTCCTTGCCCCCCTACCAGTCACGTATGCCTAACAGAAAGACCACGGGATAACTAAGCCACAGAGACTTAACTATATTTCCAGCCATGGACATGGTCCCTCCAAGACAATCTTGAGGTGTTTTGTGAGAGCAACATGCAGAAGCTTGAACAGCTGCTCCTCATACTTTTCTTGTTTTGAGGATAAAGGCCATGGCTGTGCTTTTTAAGGCAAACAGTTGGGCACCTTCTGCAAGTGCTAAATTTATACCATTTTTTTAATCACAGAGAAAGTGAAAAAAGGAGCAGAAAATAGCAGGACCTCACAATTTCTGAGCAAGACTTCACTGAGTAAATGCCTAAGGTGAGGACTGATTTTAAAAACCAAGTGGTTTTCACGCCTCCCAAAAACAGATGCACTTGAAAACACCCACCTGCAGCTTGCAGAGCATTTTTTATTTGTATATATGGGGAAATGGACTGGAATAACTAATTCCAGAATAGCTTTGTGTGAAGACAGTCTGATTCTGGAATAAGGCTGCCTTTTCTAGATTTGGTGGAATACTTTATTTTCCAATAGCTATTCAAGTGAATTTCCCCAGGTAGATAAGCTCTTAAAGCTATAGAGACATGACCAAATCATGAATGACCAAGACTTTTAAAAATAAGAAACATAATGGCTATTGTTCACTTGGTTCAAAGTTTTCAGCAGCTTTGATAACATCTGGAATAGCAAAAAATAGCCTGCTCCATTTACAGCTCTAGAGAGAGAAGGATAAATTTACCCATCAACAAAGAGCACAGGTACACACTGTCATGCTGTTCATGTCTTACAGCTTATATCCAGTCTCAAGAGTCCCTTAGTATCATATATCTAGTATAGTTTTTTGCCAACATTTGATTTGATTCTTCTAAAGTCTGAGTGCACTGTGGAAAAACATGCAGGTAGATTTGATGTGCTAGGTGAAATGCAACATTAACAATGAGATTTCAAGGACAAAAAAAGGCATAGCATTCAGAATATGGGTCCCTGAAATCATGTGAATGATACCTCCTGCTGCCTTTATGGGTTCTGTCAGAAAGAAAACCTTTTCCATAACTTTTTGTGGAGAGAGACAGCAGGATCACCAGATCATTCTCCCTGGAGATAGCAGTATGCACAGTAGCTAATAGTCAGTGCCTCATGGGTTTAATGGTACCCTCAAAACTGGTAGTCTGTACCCTTACAAATGGGCGTATGATTGTCATTGCCAAGCTAGGGAGCTCACATGTAATAACATACAGGCTGTACTACCTGCTTCATCTTTGTGACACATCTATCCTGACACATCTTTGTGTGAGACCTTCCAGAGAGGATCTTCCAAATGGCTTCCATGTTCGTCTCAGGGGAACCCAGAAGCTGAAGAGAAGAGGAGGTTGAAAATTAGCCCCTGCACTCTTGCCATGGTTTTCTGGCATTTGCTTATGTAGACAAGGCAGTCATTTTCCTTTTACTTATAACTTTGGATATTGTCCTTATAGTCTGCATACATTGCCCTTCGAACACTTGGGATGGATTTGTACTAAGTGCCTACCTTCTACTTCCCCTATAGTGTGGGCTTTTAAGTGTGTGCCTGGGCAGAGCATGCAGTCAGCTACATGCTGGTAGGTCAGGTTTGTTGCTACATAAAAGCACCCATTGTGAACACATACCCGTATCTAATTTACAAAAAACAGAGTCATTCAAAACCCCCACCTAATAGATGCCAGAGGAGGAGGGCCCTTCCATGTTTTAACCTCAGTAGTTGGGTGGTTAGAGCACTTATGAAGGAAGTCAGAGACGCCAGCCACCTGCCAGGTGCTTGAACCTACAGCTCTCTGACTTGTCTGCAGAATATGCTAATCACCACACCACAAGTTAGGCACTACTGAGGCCTTTTGAAGCTGGCCCCAGGGACAGGCAAAATTCAGAGCTATAGAAGGACCAGTAAGAAGACAGTAAGTCAGAGTCTGTGTGGTTCAGTGAGATAGCTGCTGCTCGGAAAGGGAGCTGTCCCTACTTATCAGCCTGGAATATTGCCCCACAGAGGGTAGAAACTTCTACACTGCTTTCCATCTACATTATCCAATGACTAGTAAATACAAGGGCTCAGCTTGAAAAGAGGGCTAGAGACAGCACTGGGGGATGGGGCATAGTGGTTTGAGTACTATTGTTTTAAATCAAAGAAATGTAACTGCAAAGTCACTCTCCACAGGCTTATAACCTGTCTCCCGCTACTCTGTGAGTATCCTAACCCACTCAGCTGTTATGGTGAAAACATGAGGCAACCCCCCTACTCTGACATTTTTCCACTCAGGTACATGAACACAGCCATGCATATATCCAACTAGTGTATGGCACTCACGCTCAGTCTATCCACATATGCTAACACACCCACACGCGTGGAAGCGGGGTCAAAAACACCCAGGTTCATGAAACTGCCTTTTAGGTGCACATCTTACCAGTTGGATGTCCATGAGTCAAGGCTCTTCAGTTTTGAGCTGTGCCTGGGTATGGATGGCTCTGTTATTTTTTATATCTTCATTCAAAGTTCTAATGGGAATTAAAATTAAAAAAATGAAATCTTGGTAGTGCCCACAAATATATCAAGGGGCAGGCTGTAAGCTTCTCTTGGTGCCCTTATTAACGCTTCCTTGCTGAGCTATGATTACAAGAGAGCTGAGAACCTACACTAGACTATGCAGGAATCAGTGATCTGGCATGAGAATGTGTGTGTGTGTGTGTGTGTATGTGCACGCGCGCGTATGTGCGCATGCATGCATGTGTGCATGAGAGAGAGAAGTCAAGGCAGCTCCACTAGAGGTGAACTAATGCACGTGTCTGAAATGCCTCTTTCTACTGATGCACTACATTTCTTATGGATTTTATCTGAGTCTTCTACACCAATGGCCTGATGTTCAGCTAGCGTAAGTCAGTGTAGCTTCATTGACTTTTATGCTGATTCAAACCAGCAAAAAGTGTAAAAGTTCTGCTCTGGGGTGCCCTCTTCTCTTCATCTCCATTTTGCCTTTGCTCACTCATTAGCCAAATCATACACGTCTCTCACAGGCTCAGGCTATACACTAGAGATGGGGCCAAAGCAGAATGCCAGATCTGAATATCTGTGAACTTTAGGGGTATTGGGGTTTGGATCAGGATATAAATTTCTTGACTCAGGCTCATCTCTGCTTTAAACATTTATCCAGCACATCTCTGATGCTTCAGAAGATAATGACAGAAGATTAGAATGATCATCGTCTCTGCAAAGAGAGGGGTTTTATGATTCATGAAACACGAGTCAGACAATGAAAGTCCTGCAGTACCTCAAATGCTAAGAAGCTGAGACAACTGCTAATGCATTCTTAGCGCCAGAACAGAGGATTAATTCTGTAATGTCTGCGTGCGGTGTTCCAGAAACTGCATGATCCTTTGCAGAACAACATTTCATTAACTCTATGGAAATGCTTTGCTGCAGATTCAGAAAGGGGGGCACAGAACGTGACAGAAAATTCTGGCTCCTGGCTTTGCATGAAAAATGTATAAAGAACAAATAGTACTGGCTGACCTTGTGATGCTCAAAGTTTCGGGTTGCATGTATCACCCCTTTATCCATGGTGCCTCTTGAACAAATGAAACACCTGGGCTGGTAACATTAGAAACAAAATACAGATTCACTTTCAGAATTTTTTTCCCAGTGAGCTCCATGGGCATAGCTGCTGCCTCACAGGCCTTTAACTCAAGCAATAATGACTTATGCTCTTAGCACAGAAAGTCCTGGAGCCCAGCCCCCTGCAGCCCAACCATATATATTGGGGCCCAGCTACTAAGGGCACTTTAAGTCCATTAGTATGGTACAGTTACTGGTCCTCCTAGACCTGTCAGCCCTTACTGTAAATTACTAAGAGTACAGACAGGGAAACAAGGTAACAGCAGTGCTATTGTACCTTTTAAAACACCAGAATCAGTGCTTTGCAGACAGCAGCAGCAATATGAAGGAAAGATGAAGCCCCCCTGAGCCGGGAGATTTCACAGAACTATACTTTGTCTTTCATTTTCCTGTCATGGTGTGCTAATGTCTGACAGCCAAAAAGGTGGAATAAGTGATTTTTTGAGTGATAACAAGCACATGAAATGGAATCATAAGAAGAATTAGGAATGCCAATTTCATCAGAAACACAGTTTGTTAAATCTCACAGGGACTCCATAATTCAGATGTATCCTGTGACAGGACCTACCTGTACATTTAATTTTTAAGAAGTTTTCTAGCTGTGAGAGTCGTTAGGTGTCTTGTGTATTTTGTGGCTTTAATCATCTTGAACATCAAAACCTCTTCCCAGAACAGATACCATCTGGGCAAGTTTCAACAGCTTTGCTATGTGCCTCAAGCCTGACTTGAACAAACCAGCTATAAAATGAAACAGAATCATTGTCTGCTTTCCACTGACACTTTGTCCTTGATGTCTCTGCTTGACAGCTGCCAATAAGTGCTAGTTGTGATGGGAGTATCTATCCACTAAGAACAAGACTGAAAGCATCTGTCAAATTAATGGCACAGATCTGTAACTGCTGATTATCTGGAGTGAATCAGTGAATCAACGGAGGTCAATAGAACTATAACAAGTTGTGCCAGTGGAGAACCTGGCCTGCACTTTACACCTTGGTTGAAAGTGTTGCATCCCTTTATACAACCAAACTTGGTGCAACTGTTGAGATAATTCTTGGTATAGGTCAAACAGTAGGGATCAAGAGCTATGCAATACTAGAGATGCTATTGTGCACAAAGTCTGTTCCAGAGTTTTCCTTACCTAGAGAGTCAGCAAAAAATTTAGTATTAGAACGTAGGAGGAATGATTCCCCTCTAGAAAATTAAAATAGTTCCTGCACCTTCAAATAGTTTGGAATGATGCTAAGGTGCTTGTGGCTAGTAAAAGAGGGTGACACATAGTCATTTTCTATCTGATGCATTTTGAGAGCTGGCCTTAGAAATCTAGCTCTCATTCAGCTTTATTCTGAGAAGTAAGACTTGATTGTAATGAGATATCTCAGACACAAATTGCATTTCAGGTATCAAGGAACTGTACTGCATGGATTATGTACGAACTGGAGGTAAAGAAATCTCTGTGCATAGGTTGTGTCTTTTGGGCAAATAAAGTAAGAAATAGAACTGAGAAATAGTAAGAAATAGATTGAGTCTGCTTGAAACATTACAGATTGCATAGTTATAATGCAACATAAACTGTACAGTATGCACTTGGGTATCCTGAAAATAATAGAAATATCAGGAAACTATAGGTTTCTACTGCACACTGGAATTCTCATCCCCACTACTACTGAGACATTTAAGGCCCAGAAAAATCTGAACTTAGGAAGTACCTAATTAGAAAGCCTGAAACTAGCAAGCAAATGATTTGGCAGTGAAGAAGCTGGGTTAGGGCCTGGCCAAATGCCTGCTGAAGTCAATAGTGGTGGTGTAACTGGGGGGGGGGGCGGTGCAATAGGGCAACTGCCCTGGCACCAGCTTTGGGGTGGGGGGTTAGGGGAGGAAGTGGCTTGTAGAATTCATTGCCACAGGAGGTAGTGGAGGAAGATAACATACAGGTTCAAAAAGGGACTGGATAAATTCATGGATAATAAATCCAGTAATAGCTACTGAACAGAATGGTTGGAGATGTTTCCTCTGGCATCTCTAAGCCAATAATGATGGATTCCAGGAAGGGTATTGCATAGGGGATAGATCATTCTAGAGTTACTTGGTTCAGTGCTCTCCCTCTGTAGCATGTATTTCTTCCACAGTTGGAGACAGGATACAGGGCTACGTGGATCCATTGGTCGGGCCCAATATGGCACTATCTATGGCTGCTGATAGCACCCCAGTGTTTGGGTTTGCTTCATGGCAGCAACTGGAAGTCATTGGTTCCTTTTTGCCCTTTTTGACCACATCCCTATATTGCTGGTCAATAGAAAGACTCTCATTAGCTTCACTTCTCTTTGGATCAGATCCTTATTCATACCCAGGACTATTGGGTCAGTTTGGAGAAATCATCATTAATGACCAAGCCCTGGTTGTTATTCTCTGAGGGACTGATTATAGTTGAGTGAAAATGTGTTGTGCCCACTGTCTAGAAACACCAATTCTTATACTGCGTCTGTGCAACTCATGGATTTCAGTTGTCTGGTCACATGGTGTAACTGAAGTCAGAATTTAGCCTGCTAATTGCACACTGATGGTTAGTCCCCTTCCCTTTGGATGGACTTTCTGATGCATCACTCAATTTGAGTTAGATCTTTCTAGCAGGGGAACTAATGCAAAACATCCTTCTCATCACATGCAGAGACACGTAGGCTAAGCCTTTGGGTTTTTTTCTCAGCTGGAGGTCATGCTTACATAAATCATAATGCAGAGGGAATAGGGAATAGCACAGAGGAAACACTTCTATCACGTCTATAATTAAATCTAAGTGCCCGCCACCACAGACTTGGTTTTACTAAGACTAGAAGGTGTCTTTTTCACATCTCTTGAAATCACAGTCCTCCCCTATATTTTCCATGTTTTGAGGGGGCAATGATTTACTGCTGGCCTACACCAATAGGAAATTATGATAACCAATATGTCAGCTCAGTTACCTTGGCTGATTCCCTTGGGGGTTACAGAACAATTAATCTATGCTCTCCACACTGCCCATCTTCATCTGCCCAAAATGAGCATAGCTAGGGACACTCAGGGTCTGGGTCTGGGTAGCTTGCAAAGGGCTGTAATATGCATTCTTATTCTTATTTTCCCTTACTTTCCCTATCTTGGACTAAATAACTATACAGTCCAGCTCTAAAAGTTGGGCCCAAATGAATAGTTTCCCCCTTAAATTACTACTGACAAGGTCTAAACCATTTCTCATCTGCTAGGAACAATTTGTTATCATCAACCAGCAGCAGAAATGCCCAGAATCCCCGGTGTACCCATAACCTTGCCGCATTTAATAAACAAACTCTTCCCTTGAACACTGCACAAATCTAAAAACACAGGCAGCTGTAGAGAGGTGTTGGAAGTGGGGTGAGGGGGAGTGATTCATTGCTGGAGGCTTGAGATAAGATGGTTGAAGAGCTTCAAGAGAAGGACCCTAATCAAGAATTCCCTTATGAAGTGGATCAGGCCCATTGCACTCAGTCATAACATCCAACCGGAGATGCTGTAAGAATCTATCTGAAACTTCAGAGTCACCTCGTGATTTTTTTTTTCAAATCTTTATATGAGGATATGAAGGAAATGATAATTTCCAATTACTTTTCCAAGCCACTATCCAGTCATTTCTGAGAGAGGGGTCATTTACTGGCCTCAGCCTTTGGAATATAATAACCACAGTCTTGGAAATGAGACAGGCATCTAGTCCATACAGGATCTGAAGTCTCCAAACTGTAGAGAAGTTTGGATTCAGACTTCTCAGCTTTGACCCACCTCTAAAGAGAGCATCCAGGCATAGCACCATATGTGAGCCTCTCACTCTGTGAACAGACTCCTCCTGCCTCATGAGAACTCAGTTTAGAAGTGACAGTAAGCTTATAGATTCATCGATTTATAGATGCTAGGGTCAGAAGAGGCCTCAACAGATCATTGAGTCCGACCCCCTGCCTGGGCAGGTAAGTGTACTGGGGTCAGATGACCCCAGCCAGATGCCTATCCAACCTTCCCTTAAAGACCCCCAAGGCAGGGGAGAGCTCCACCTCCCTTGGAAGCCCATGCCAAATTTTGGCCACCCTTACCGTGCAGAAGTATTTCCTGATATCTAGCCTAAATCTGCTGTCTGTCAGTTTGTGACCATTGTTCCTTGTTACCCAAAGAGGCGTACTGGTGAACAGAGCATCTCCGATCCCTTGCTGCGCCCCCCTAATGAATTTGTAGGCGGCCACAAGATCACCTCTCAGCCTTCTCTTGCAGAGGCTGAAGAGGTCCATGTCCCTCAGTCTCTCCTCACAGGGCTTGTCCTGTAAGTCCCTAACCAGGTGAGTGGCTCTCCTCTGGGCCCTCTTGAGTCTATCAACATCCTTCTTGAAGTGCGGTGCCCAAAACTGGACACAGTGCTCCAGCTGCGGCCTGACCAATGCCGCATTGAGGGGAAGTATCACCTCCTTGGATCTATCTGTCAAGCATCTTATGGGTCAGTTCTTAATGATTCTTTCTCTATGAACCTGTCCAGAGCATAAAATCTTCACATAATTTGACATGATAGTTTCTGCTTATAAAAAAGCTCAGGAGAAGAGCAGCACACATATTACAGGCCAGAACAAAAACCAGAGGAGAATTGGACTTTAGCTAAAGCTTTCAGTCATAAGAACTAAATTTACACCACATTTTTTTAAATGAACAAAACAGAGCCAGGATTGTTAGATCAATGGGTGATTCTGGTAGAAGCTGATTCAGCCTCAGGGTTGAGAACTTGAGCACAATAGATAGACTTGTAGCCATTCTCCATTTGTCAGGCTTTTTACAAGCACCCACCTAATTATCAAGAAATTCCTTCCTGATTTAACCTGCTTTCTTAGTGTGTTAACAACCATTGTTCAGTGCTACATGCACACCCCGACCCATAACTGGACAGAGTTGTATTCACTTAATATAAAGCTTTAGTAGTAATGCAGGGCTCAGATATTCATTACCAGGAAGCCACTCTGCTAGAACCTGTCTGTTTGTGTAGGGAAATGTGCCTGAATGCTGCTCTGATGATGGCCCCATTGAATTCAATGGCAAAATGCTACTCAGTTTAATGGACATAGGAGCTATCTGGTCTGTGGGATTTTTTACCATTATTTCCACTTGTTTGTGAATGCTTAAATATAGCATGTAGAGAGAAACTGCTTGTACTCTAAATGGTTAGTAAGGTTCATTTTACTTTGGAGAGTCTTTTCACCCAAATGCTATCATTCACATGTGTTTAAAGTTGCTGAATGAATTAGGTGTTTTCAGGTCTCAGGATGACCTAAGGTGCAAAGTTCAGTGTTCTTGGGGTAGCAGCCCATACGAGGAGTGTGTGGGCCTTTCTCTCCTGATAGTGTAGGACCATATCCAGGGCTGAGTACCATATTTCCTCATATACAACACACACCTTCTTTCAAAAATCAGCTGATGGAAATTGGGGTGTGCATTGTGTGTGAGGAAATATGATAATATCAGTATCTGCAACATAAGCTTCTGAAAGGGGATAGGATGGTGAGAGTAACACTGCATATTCTCCACAGGGAGCAGCACAACAAATAGTCAGGGCTTCCTAGCTGCTGCTACTCAGTTATTTGCCACTACTTGCCAGTATTTTCAAGGAAACATGTTTTTTTCTTCATTCTGCCTTTCAAAAATCAAAGTACATACCCAATTTGTGGGCATGTTGTATGTAAGACAACATGGTATGCTGCACCTATTAGCTAGAGACCTTAGCTTTTCAGCCCAAGTAGCAAAAGCCCAAGTTTTTGGCACTCATCGTCCCCACATGGCAAGCAGCCCAAACAGAATCAGTTACTTCTGAATCTAGGGTCACATCTATACTGCCTCCCTGCCAGACTCAGAGGCACTGCCATGAAACACTCCCACACACTCTCCTGCTTTGTGGGCACCAAATCCCTGAAATGAGGCACTGGCACCCTCCGATTATCTTCAAAAACATGTCAATAAGCATGCCCAAGCCTAAGAGCAGGGCTGAGGTACTGGCAGTTATATTGCCTCACTTGCACTGAGCAGGAGCATGTGTGCACAGATTGTTTCTTGGGGCTGTTCCCTGGGGTGGGGAGCGGAGACAGTATAAACATGCCCCACGACTTCGGTGTGATGACTGCTTTCTAAAAACAGGCTCTAGCTCAACCACAAGATACAGATCTGAAGCAGGAATTACTGAGTGAGCATCTGTGGCCTGTATTATACAGGAGGGCTTTGCAATGGGCTGTGCATTTGGGTGACACACATATAACCATGGCTACTTCGCCAGCTAAACGGAAATACAATCAAAAATATAGATATTTCTTCTCAGTTTTTCTCTCTCAATTAATCACCATGGTTCAAAGGTAAACATTAGGGGAAAAACGGAAAGGCAACTCAAGCATATCACTGAAGTAAAAGCAAGCAAGCAGTTTTCTATGATTAATCTGATGCAGTTGGTTTCTGAACAGACTAAACCAAATAATAAGGTGAAAACACTTTCAGTCACTCAAGATGTTGCTGCTGCTCCAGTTCACAGTTCCAGACTTGCAGTATTATGAGTCCTGCTGCATGGAGCTTTTAATGAATCATGATAAATACACTTGCCTCAGTTCCTGGAGCAGCCAACTTCAGATGTTAACCACATGGGAAAAATATCAACCACCTTAACTGTGCTGAGGATATTTATGGCGGTGGAAGTGATGGTATAGCTGTGATGGTCCAGAAATTATGCAAAAGGCAAGGATTTCATAGCTTTTATTGGACCAGCTATGTAAATGGGATGAAGGTAGGCAAGCTTCTGAATGCAAAAAATTCTTTCTCATGTCTCTCAGAGGATTTCATAGATTTCATAGACATTTGAGCTGGAAGGGACCCCAGAAGATCATCGAGTCCAGCCCCCTGACCCAGGGGCAGGAAGTCAAAAGGGATCATAGGATCCCAGCAAGATAAACATCCAAATGTGTTTTGAAGGCGTTCAAAGTGGGCACTTGAACAGCCTCAGGTGGCAGTCTGTTCCAAACCTTGGGGGCTCGGACAGTGAAGAAGTTCTTTCTTATGTCTAGCCTGAATCAGTCACGGCAGAGTTTGTGACCATTCGATCTTGTCATCCCTTGAGGCTCCCTGGTGAACAGATGTTCCCCCAGATACTGGTGGTCACCCCTGATAAACTTATAGGTGGCCACCAGATCACCCCTGAGCCTGCACTTTTCCAGGCTGAAGAGTCCCATGGCTCTCAGCCTGTCGTCATAAGGTCTGTTTTCCTGACCTCTGATCATATGCGTGGCTCTTCTCTGGACTCTCTCAAGCTTCTCCACATCGGTTTTGAATTGTGGGCCCCAAAACTGGACGCAGTACTCCAGCTGCGGCCTCACCAAGGCTGAGTATAATGGGAGAATGACGTCCCAGGATTTGCTTGAGAAGCATCTATTGATGCAAGCCAGCATTTTGCTCACTTTACCAGCCGCAGCATCGCATTGTAGGCTCTTGTTCATCTTGTGGTCAATCCTGACCCCCAAGTCCCTCGCATCTGTAGTGCTAACCAGCATAGCACAACCAAGCCTATAAACACGGTGCAGGTTTTTCCTCCCAAGGTGGAGAACCTCACATTTTTCAGTGTTAAACACCATCAGGCTTTCATCCGCCTGTTTCATGAGCCTGTCAAGATCCACCTGGATCATCCTCCTGTCCTCAGGTGTGGATACTTTACCCCAGAGTTTGGTGTCATTGGCAAACTTGGCCAGCCCGCTTCTGACACCAATGTCCATATCACTGATGAAGATGTTAAATAGTATATACCCTAGGACAGAGCCTTGTGGAACCCCACTGGTCACAGCGCACCAAGACGATTGACTCCCGTCAACCACCACCCTCTGGGTCCTACTGCAGAGCCAATTCCCCAGCCAGTGGATTGTGGTGAGGTCAAAGCTGCAGTTAGCCAGTTTAGCCAAAAGGTGATCATGGGAAGCCAGATCAAAGGCTTTTTTAAAGTCAAGATATACAACATTAATCTCTTCCCCCTTGTCCAGGTGATAAGTCACCTGGTCATAAAAGGAAATGGGATTGGTCAAGCAAGACCTACATGCAACAAACCCATGCTGGGTATCCCTCAGGATATTGCCTTCAGCTAGTCTGTTAAGGATGGCCTCCTTGATAATCTTTTCCAAGACCTTCCCCAGGCTAGAGGTCAGGCAGATGAGCCTGTAGTTTGCGGATCTACTTTCCTCTCTTTCTTGAAGATAGGCACCACACTGGTCCTCTTCCAATCATTGGGCACTTCACCAGATGCCAGGAGCTCTCAAAGATTTGTGCCAGGGGCTGAGCTGTGATGCTCACCAGCTCCCTGAGTACCCTTGGGTGTAACCCATCAGGGCTGGCTGACCTGAAGGTATCCAGCCTGTCAAGGTGTTCCTTTACGAGGTCAGCTTCGCTGGAGGGCAAGGAAACTCCCTCACCCGGGCCTCCGTGACCCATAGTGGGCAGGGCTGTCCCATGGGACTGGTGAAAAATGGATGCAAAGTACCCATTTAGCAAGTTTGCTTTTTCCTGGCCATCAGTTGTCAGTTGCCCCATCTGGTCCAATGTTGCCCTTGCTTTTCCTCTGGCTCCCCACACATCTAAAAAAGGACTTTTTATTGTCCTTGATATTTGTAGCTAGCTGGAGTTTCATCACAGCCTTGGCTTTCCTGGTTTGCTCTCTGCAAGTCTGGACCAGAGCAGAGTATTCCTCCTTGGTGATCAGGATATGAATTGCATTTGCCAGATCGCTTGACATGCATGAACACCTATGTTCCAATATCTAAAGTGGCATCAGCCAGCATGGACCTGTGTGCAAAATCATTTGCACAGGTTGTTTTCTTTCATACTGATGCTGGTGTACAGTGGAGATGGAATTTCCTTATGCAAACCCCATGTGTATTCAATTTGCCTGAGCACGGGAGGCATTTCACAGACAAATGCTATCACATGTATGCACATCAGAACAAGCTTCATCTACATTGAGCAAACCCCAAATACATAAGTCATCATTCTACCACTCTTCCAACAGAAGCAACAGTGCTAGGTGCAGTGCCAACGGGGTAGAGGAATCTATACTAATAACACAGTGACAAAAATGCCTGACTTCTGTCTACCCAACACTGTTGGGTAGGTGTTCGCACTGTTGGTTTGGTGCTTGTACCAAATCATGTAGCTGAGATTAACCCAAAATGAGACCATGGTCCAGTTTATTTTTCTCATTCTACCCCTCAGGTGCTGTCCTGCCATTACCCAGGCTCCAAATCTGCTTGTGGCCACACAAAGAATTCCCTCAATGTATGAGAGTTCTCAAATGATGGAAAACGATGACCTGTGCCAACCTCATCTTTACCTAGCAAAAAGGGCTTGTCAGGAATGAGAGGGCAGCAGCACTGAATCACTGCTGCTTTTCCTTGACCTGAGATTTACAGAGCCATAATCTGCCCCCCCAATACCATCTCCACCTCATCTGCTGAGTAAGATCCTGGAATCTGGCTCCAACTTTTTAAAGTTTTGGAGTCTCTGAAACTGCAAACTAGCAAACATTCATGGCTCGGTGGGGGGGGGCATCATACTGTACAAATTGCTGTAGCCTTTTCATCAAGGGGAAATCTATCCAGGACCCAAATGGACTTCTGTGGGCATTAAAGAGCAGAACACTTTCACTGCCCATCTCACAGTAGACACAAAGCCAGTGTAATGGAATAGATGAAGTAGCCGCCGCTTCTTTCCCAGCACTTTTTTTCCATTGAAAAGAAGAAGTAGAGGATCCCCAGAATATAAATTTATCAGAGATTTGCTGCCAGTGGCCGTGCAGAGAACTTCTGTTTAGTTGGTCTCTACTTATGGTAGGGCATAGGCAACCCACATACAGACAAGTGAACTACGCTGGTTCTGCTATGAGATAGTCGTCAGTCCCTGTGGCGGGAGCAGCATTTTTGCCCACGTCCATGGGGTGCATGAATGAGAATATAACCAGAAATCTGCTGTGTTTTGGGTTCAAATTGCTATTTCTGAAATTACATGGATTTGTCAGCAAGGCATTCTAATGGAAATTAAGAGCACTACAGGACAGTTAGGATCCCAAGTGAGCAACAGAGAAATGGCAGCCTAATTTTATGCTTCCTTTTTAGCAGCATTAGTCTGAATTGTAGGATAATACTTAGTTAACTGATTTAGCTATGTTCTCAGTTCAGCTAGAGAGAGACATTCAACAAAGGCAGAACAAAGTGAGAATTAAGATTGTGAGTCCATTTTAATTGTAGTCAAAAAGTAACATCCATTATTGTACTGATATTCTAATATATAAAAGGTTTTTTTAATTGTTGATGAACTTTAATAAAAGTGGGTACAAATAGAACAATACATGGTACAAGAAATAGCTTCAAATTAAATTAAATTTAGGTAAAGCCAGATTAATTCAAACAGGAAACAAAGAGCATATTTTTAATAGAGAGCATGACTGACCACTGGAACAAACCACAAAGGGATATGGAAGATTCTCTGTCTTCTAAAATCTTCGGGACTGGCCTTTCTGGAAGATGTGATTCAGTCCAGGACACTTTATCAGGCTTATTATAGCAGTAATTGGGTGAAATGCTATGGCCTGTGCTTCACAAGATGACAGACTAATGACCTAATGGTGCCTTCTGGCCTTAAAATGCATTGATCTATGAAAAATTAAAATTACCAAATGGAAACAGAAAACTGACACTTGTGGTATTAATAGCACGATTCAGTGCTGTTTTGCTGTGGTTCTTTTCTTTATTTTGGCCCTTTATTTTCTGTGGACAAAAGTTGGATGGTCTGTTGCAGGCTATATTCAGTGGGACCTGCTTACAATGGACTCTGGTATACTGAATCTTTTCTTATAATGAAGTGAAGGTCTGGATATCTTCAGTGCAAATAAAGTCTTTCATTATTTCATGTTAAATTCAAGCCAGGACTTTCAACAGTTACTAGCGATTCTGCGTGCTTTTATTTTTTTTAAGCTTTAGGGCTCTTGAAAAGTAAGCAGACTCTGGGACGTTTAGTTATGTGATTAACACTCTTACCTTAACAATGTCTCTTAATGATGGACAAGGGTTGGACACATTGGTGTGTGGGTCTCAAGGACCTCCAGAACAGGCACCTTTTTCAGAAACCAAGCTGAACATAGACTGGGCTTAATCATGCTGTCTTCCAAGGGCTTGGAATCATTCTATCCTCACGGCAAAGAATCACGAGACTCATCTCAGGGGCTGGCTGAAGGCATCCCATTATACAGAGTGAGGCAACCTGGATGAGTCAGATCCTACCCTGCTCAAATGAGCACAGTAGGGTGGGTCCTCCTAAAATCTCACTTCTCTTTGTGTCGCTCTGTACTGGCCCTTTACCAGACATACGATCTTTGCTGAGGAGACATCATTTGAACACCCATGGCA
Organism: Crocodylus porosus; assembly: GCF_001723895.1. NCBI lineage: Eukaryota > Metazoa > Chordata > Crocodylia > Crocodylidae > Crocodylus > Crocodylus porosus. The sequence goes on from NW_017728943.1 coordinate 61,260,747, forward strand.
AATAGATGATTTAACTAATGAGTTGAACATCCATGATATTCTAGGTAGGACGTTACGTTGACTCTGCTATAGGATTTGGGGTGGGGGTGATGGGAGTGACTGGTGTATATTTTATGGCTATGCTTCCAGCCCTAGCGTGGGGACTATGTAGATGTGCCCTGAAGGTTGTTGCTAATTTGTCTGAAACTTGTCTGCATTGATTCTCGGCATACTTAAGATGCTATAATAAGTTGTGTGTAGTAGACTACCGTATGGCATATGCCACCCGTCATGCCACCTGATTCTGTCTTCCATGTTATTCCATGCACACAGGGAGGCATAAGGGCATATGGGTACCAGGGCTCTGCTGATGCACCACTGCATCTCCTCTGTTCCTTGATTTATGATTAGAACAAGAATAGATGAAAATTCTGTCAGCCCCAGGTATTCAGAAGACTTAAAGTTTGGTAGAGACCATCATAATAAAATATGCCTCCTGCCTTCCCTTCCTTCCCTGGCTATAGGGGACAGGGTCAGAGGCAGACTGCTATCTTGGTGGCTTTTTCTAGCTATATCCTTTTCCAGGAAAGCCCAACATATGTTACATGGCTCAAAGGTAAGTTTATTTTCAGCTCTGCCCTTATTTATCTCATCAAGATCTCACAGAGAAAATACATGCTCTCAGGACCACAAGGCTTGATTACTGTAATTCCCTCTTAGCAGGGCTTGCAGCTTAGCTTCATGTCTAATGTCAAATGGAGCTGTGAATTTTCTCCCTGGTTTGAGCATCCTGTTCCTATTTTGAGCATGCAAAGTTCTTCATGGCAGCTGCCCCACACACAGCAGTGATTTAACTTTGTGCAAATGTTGTTGACTTTTAACAGTGTCGCTAGTCCCTGCTTTTATTCAAGAACATCTCTGTGAGCCTTGCCCTGACAATCATTTGCCTTCTGGCATCATGCCTGCCATTTTGATTCCCACCAGCATGTCTTAAATCAGCAGCTGACTGGGTCATTGCTGTAGCAAAATTGCAGATTACCCTGTGCACTGCAGACCAGACTTTCCTCTCACCTGCACTGATGCAACTCCAATAGGTCAAATCCTATGGATGCCTGTGACTAAGATGTGATCCAAAGAAGTGCCAGGACATTCAGTAACAAGACCCCGGTGTATATTTGGCATTCAAGAATCACTGGATAAAATCCATGGAGAGCCTTTACAGCAGCAGTCAGGACCCAGGCTCCCTCCCTTCAGGTCAAAGCCAGGCTATCCTTCCAGCCTCTTGATCTTCCCCCGTGGGCCGGGATAGATTAACCCTTTAGTGGGCCCTAGGCAAACAAACTCATGGGCCCCTACTTTTTTTCCTCTCAACAATTATCATATGTAAAATAAGTACAACTGGACCCCTTCTTCACTTAAGGCCCTAGGCATGTGCCTAAGTTTGCCTATGTGTTAATCTGGCCTGGCTTCAGAAAAGTAGAAGTGGTCACAGGCATCCTTCCTCTATTTCTTGGCGACTAGGACACTCTGCTAGGATACATGATCATGGATTAAACCCATAAAACTAAAGAGACCTAGAACCCAAGTCTTTCCTCTCCTAAGTCAGTGCTTTAACCACTAGACTATTTGTGGAGCTACAATGGCTGCTGCCTATGTCTATGCCCTTCTGCTCAGGTCACGAGCTGTGCTAAGATGTAGGGCTAGAGAAGAAAGCACAGGTTAGAATCCCCCACTAGAACAAATGGAAAGCCACAGGGTAATCAGAGCTCCCTCTCAGGTGTCTAAGTGCCACCTACTGAAGTGGATGGAAGGGCTGTGTAGTTCCACAGGCCAAAGTAGGATACTCTTCCAGGGGCTGAGCTTCAAAGTACTACTGGAATACAAGCAATGCTAATAGACAGATGTGGAGAAGGAAGAACAAAGTCTCCCTTGATGCAGGGAGAGTGGGTGCCCATCAGATGCTTCTCTCTCTTTTTTTTATTCTATTTTGATTCTAATTAGACAATGCTTTCTGTGATTAAAAAAGGCAATCTTGCTATTCTCTAGCTCCTAGTGTCCAACATGCAGCATATGTGTCTTTGTGTTCTGCAGGCCAAAGCAGGATACACTTGCAGGAACAGATTGGGGAAAGTACAGTCAGCATGGTAGTAAATAGGGCAGGAAGCAGAAAGCAGAGCAGCAGATCAGGACAGTGGAAGAAGAACAGAGTGACACTCAGGGAGGTCTTCAGGCAATTTGTGGCATGCCTGACAAAAAAGCTGGCCCTGGTGCTCTAGCTGATGTTGTCTCTGTCTGTTCTGGAGTCGTGTGTTGTCTCAGGAAATGATGCAGCTGGGAGTTTCTCTCCAGCTGGGGGAAACATGTTGATGTTTTCAGCAGTGACAACAGAAAACAGGCACCTATTTTGATTGCTAAATGCTGCACTTTTGAGATTTTCTTCTAAAAGCTTCATTTCTGTGATTGCTGGATAATCCCCCTTCCTACTGCTGTTCTACAGAATGGAGCATGATGCCTGTAGCTGTTCCCTCTCATCCATCTCCCTGACATCCTACCACAAAGAACATCCCCTCAGGACCTTGCATCTGCTTAACCCTTACTCACTCTTAATTTAGACTTGGAGCAGCACTGTATGAATCACTTGTTTCTTAAGAATAATTCTCTTCCATAAGAGTTGTCACTCCCCTACAGAGACACTTGCTGTTCAAAGAGACAGAGTGAGTGGGCCAATGCCTGTGAGTATTTGTACACAGCATGAGCCAAAGCTGGGTGGCACAGCCTGGTATTTCCAGGAACCAGTATGTGTCACCCTGGCCCATTATATATAATCTTCTTCAAATTCCCTTACATACATAAAAATATTAAGAACATGCACACAATTTTCAAATCCGTCCTTATGCCAGCCCCCTTGTTCTTAGCACCTAAACTTGTCTGGACTTGAATATTGTCCAATATTGGATGACAGTTATTCCTCAGTGGGAAAGAGGGAAACTACCCAACTGTTACATCCGTGAAGTGACCAAGGCCCTGCATATGAGGCAACTCTGTGGTTGCACTGCCTCTGCCTCTGCTGAAGCCACCTCAGTTTCTCCTGCTATTCCAGGAACTCTCCAGGGTGGGAATAGCAGGGTGCCCTGGGGAAGTGAGAGGGGAAGGGACAGGGGAAGGGACAGGCAGCAGCAGCAAGAGGCACAGGAGGAACTGAGAGTGTGTGCAGAAGTTTCTTTATTCGCCATTTAAAGTGATTTATTGCCGTGACTTAACAGAAGTGCTTTGCTTTACAACACTTTAAAAACAGAATCATAGAAAATGAGGGTTGGAAGGGACCTCAGGAGGTCATCTAGTCCAATGCCCTGCTCAAAGCAGGACCATCCCCAACTAGATCATCCCAGGCAAGGCTTTGTCTAGCCGGTCTTAAAAACCTCCAAGGAGAGTCTACAACCTCTCCGGGTAACCTGTTCCAGTGCTTTACTACCCTCCTAGTGAGAAAGTTCTTCTTGGTATCTAACCTAAACTTCCCTTGCCGCAACTTGAGCCCATTGCTCCTTGTTCTGTCATCTGCTACCAGTGAGAACAGTCTAGCTCCATCCTCTTTCAACTCCCCCTTCAGGTAAAGGCAGTCCCCACTTAATACAGTTTCTATTAGCGCTATTTCACTATAGCACTCATTTAAAATCGATACCTGGTTTCACTGAGTGCTCAGTGAGTTTCACTATAGCGCTCAGTGGAATCAGTGAGTTTTGGCAGGAAGATGGGGAAAAGCAGTGGTGGCAGTGGCAGCAGCAAGTGTGGTGAGTGGCAGCGAGTGGGGAGCAGGTGTGAGCATGGGTGGTGTGGAGAAACCAGGCACAGCTGCTGAATAGACTGGTGGGGCAGTGCAGCATCCCATGGGAGAGGGGGTGGTTTGGCAGCCAGTCAGGAGCAGGGTGGGGTTTACAGTCGACCGAGCACATGGCGGGATGCTGGAAATCCCCCTGCTCCTGGCCAGCTGCAAACATCCACCCAGCTCCTGTGGGATGCTCCACCGCCTGAGTTCACCAGCCGAAGCAGTGGAGATGGGGAGGAGAGCGGGGCCTGCACTGGTGCCCAGGGCCAGAGCCAGCAGGAGCCTGCACCCAGGGTGGCGCAGCAGGAGTGTGGGGCCTGGCGCTATGGCCGGCAGGGGCCCATGCCCAGAGTGGGGTAGCAGGCATACCGATGCCCAGGCTGGCACATGGAGCTGGCGGGCGGGCAGGTGGGTGGGTGGGGAGAGGCGGTGGCCGTGAGTGTGGGGGATGGGCATCAGCACAGGGCCTGCGTTGGTGCCTGGGGCCAGGGCCAGCAGGGGCCCAGGGTGAGGCAGCAGGAATGCAGGCCCGGGCTGGCACGTGGGACTATAGTGGCCAGAGGGCTAATGTGGAGAGTTGGTGGTGATGAGAAGCAGGGGGGAGAAGCAGCAGTAACCAACTATCTATATTTACATTCATTTCTGTGGGGAAATGGGTTTTACTTAATGCGGTTTTGCTAGCGCTTGGTTTTTCTGGAACCAATTAAGAGTGCTATGTGGGGGTTGCCTCTAGTTGAAGACTGCTATTAAATCCCCTCTCATTCTTTCCTTCTCTAGATTAACTAAGCCCAGTTCCCTCTGCTTCTCCTCAGAAATTATGTCCCCCAGCCCCATCATCATTTTTGTTGCCCTCCACTGGACTATCTCTGATTTGTCCACATCCTTCCTATAGGTTGGTGGAAGGCAGGGGCTCTGCAATCACATCAACCCTGTCCCTCAGCACCCTTGGGTGCATCCCATCTGGCCCCATGGACTTATATATGTCCAGCTTTCCTAAATAGCCCCTAGCCTGTTCTTTTGCCACTCATGGCTGCTCACCTCCTCCCCAAACTGTGCAGCCAGGTGCAGTAGTCTGAGACCTGATCTTGCCTGTGGAGACTGAGGCAAAAAAGGGATTGAGCATATCAGCCTTTTCTGCATCCTCTGTTACAAGGTTGCCTCCCCCATTTAGTAAAGGACCCACACTTTCCCTGATCTTCCTTTGTTGCTGACATACTTGTAGAAACCCTTCTGGTTACCCTTCACATCCCTTGCTAGCTGCAACTCCAGTATAGTTGGAGTTGTGCTTTGGCCTTCCTGAGATCAGGAGATCCATCTCACTAAGTCACATGGTTTGGAGACATTGGCTGCAAGCCAATAAGAAACACTAGATATAGGAATGTGCTTGAAGGCCTGCTTCTCTTTGCAGTTTAGCCATAGAAAATCCTTGGAGCAGGGACCAAGGAGACAACTGTTAGTCACGGGGCCTGAAGGACAGCAAACAAGAATGAACATTCTTGCTTCATGGTCAATGATTGTCTCATTTGCACAAGTTGCACAAACAGCCCTGGGAACAAGGAATGGGATTTAGACCCCTGGATCTGATGTGCAATCCCAACAATCATGATTGTGGGATCGGCAATCAGATCCCAATCATACCATATGGCTGGTGGCAGGAAAGCCCAGCAAGCAGCTGGCAGGTAGCAAGCTAGTCAACACCAGCAGGTAGCAAACAAGTCAGGTGATCCACACACCCGGCCTCAGGACTGCATTGGCACCCAGGGCTCTGACATGCCCCGGAAGCTGGGAGCAGCAGCTGATCATGGCTCCCAGTCTCAGAAACACATTGGAGCCCTTGAATATATTGTGCCCCTCAAGGCTGGGAGCAGCAGTCAGCTGATCAGTGCTCCCAGGGTCAGGAGCATATGGGAATTAAGGGCCTTTGACTCAAGTACCTGTCTCTGGGTCAGAAACCCTGGCATTGTCTCTTGGTTCTAGTTTAGAGTTTCGGGGTCTTCAACCCAAAACTGCCTTTCTGGCTCACACCAGTGCTTGCTTGACTAAACAACAGTCCTCTCAATAACAAAAGAGAATTTATTTGGCCTTTGGATCAGGCTCAATAGACCTTTAGGCAGCCTGCCAACAAATGTTTAACTCAGTCCAGCCTGGCAGTTAACACTCCCCTCTGCCAGATCAATCAGAGAATAATAAATCAATTAAAGAGTAATAAATTAATTGTAGTGCTTCTGATTCATTAACTCACGTGCAGGTCTGGTGGACCTGCTTCTCGGAGTGTCCCTGCTTGGGCCCCATTAAAGGACTTACAGTGCCTCTTTACTCATCTGAAGCTGGTTCCTCATCATCTCAGTGGCCATGGATGACTTGCAGCCGGCCCTTTGCAGTCCTGGGCACCACGTGCTGAGAGCTACTCTGAGCACTCAGGCTTCAGGCTGTTTCCGTCAGCAAGGGTGGAGGGAACAGCTGAGCACTCTGCTCCTGGAGCAGCCCCTGCTCTGCTCCTGCGCTGCACTGCCTCTGCACTGTGCCGTCTCCTCTCCTGGTGGTTACAGACATCTAGTTATACTGGATGCCTTAGCGTGCCCACCTATGCACAGCAAGCTTCTAAAGCATGGCTGCTGCCGCATCTGCTGCTCCGCTGCTGCTGCCAGTATCCCTGTGGGTATGCAGGGAACATATCCAGCCCTTTCTGGGCCATGCTGCTCTTTTCCAGTGCTCGGGAATGATTCCCCGTGGGTTCCCTTTCCCAGGTTCCTTGGGGAACCAGGTCCCAGGCTCCCACACCCCACCAGGGACCTAGGCACAGTTTGTCTGGTTTGTAAACTCCAAATGGCCATAGGTGGGCTTGGGTGGCTAAGTAGCCAACTCAGCCAAAATGGCAGCAGCTCTGAGCCGAAGCTTTAGGTGCCTAACTCAGTTTTTGCAACAAAACATAGGAACCAGACTCTCAAACACATTAGCAGATACATGGGGGGGGAGAAAATATGGATCATTTATTCAGATGCTTAAATGCCACCAAAAGTGCAACTTCATCTGTTTTGATGTTGTCTTTAAGGTCCTAAGTCAGTTAGATATTGAAATGCTGAGTGGAACTGGGCCTACGTGCCATTAAAATCTGAGCCTAGGTATTTTCCTGCCTCTGGCAGTGGGTTGGACTACATGTCCTTAGGATGTCCTTTGCAGGCCTACTTTTCTATGGTTCTATGAACTTGCCCAAGATCACACATGGGAAATCTGTGGGAGTAACTGAAACCAGCTATCTTGAGGAAGAAGTAACAGCAAAAACCTGAGCAAATACCTGCACTGATACAGGCAGGCAGCTTTGTGTGGGACAGGTTAGAGTCATACTGGCATTATCTGAGTACTCTTAGGTTGCCTCCCTGTGCCCGTAAGCCCTCAAGACATCCACACATGAGAAGTCTCTTGAATATACACTACTTACCTGACTCATTCCTCTGGAAAATGGGATTTTGCTATCAGAGTTAACAGGAGAAAGAACTGGCCCTTTACAAAGTCAATCCAAGCCTTACTTAGATGTTATTTAGTTTCAACATTCGTGCTGATACAGTCCTACACCTAAAACCACAGGTGCAAATTTATCCACACTTGGATCAAGATCGGGTCCAGAACCAGACTTTATGGCCAACCTCTGACTCCATAACATATCAACCATAGCCCTGGATGCAAACTTGAAGAAAGTGTGACTCTAGGCAGAAGCAGATGCTTCAGCTGGTCCCCATCTCTTTTCTACATAGGAATACTTGTCGGCTCTACTTTTATTTACCTTTCGGATCATAAGGAATATACACTGTTACCAACAAACAAGAGACCTGGATCTCTTGGCAATTTACAATTATCAGAACCCCCTGCATTGTGTTACCTGCTCACTAGCTGGTACAAGACAGAAGACTGGCCCTGAATTACTGAGGAAGAGTCTCAACAAGTCAATTTTAGAGACTATAAAAGCATCAACAGAGGAAGATCCTGAAAAAAAAAACATTTATCTTTCTTTCTCTATCCCTCTCTAAATATCGGTTACTGACTTCACTGTTTTTACATTACTAATAAAGGCCAAATTCTGCCACTCTTATTCATTACTTTCATCAACACCAGAGTATTACAATTACACATCACATCCCCCCTCAAATCATGAACATGGCCTTAAAATCATGACATGTAAAATAATGATAGCTGTAAGATACTTGTATGTGTCTTCTGATTTCTGAGCTTTCTGGGTGACCTCAGATCACGCTTTCAAGGTTTTTTCTGCAGCCATGACAGCTAGAAACTTCATTTAAAAAAAATAGCCTGTGAGATTTTCACCTAATCCCATGACTCCAGGAGCTGAGGCTTTGGGAAAAACATCAAGTAGTGTGAGGCTTGTGATGCCATGGTGAGAGATAATACCACAGGTCACATGGATTGTGGCACTCCCTGAAGAGACCCATTCAAATGAATGTCCACTCCTTGTAGGACAAGGTACTAATCTGACCCTAAAGGAGTGAAACTGCTTCCCAGTCATCCTGAATCCTAGCAGACAACTGGGTATCTGCTTTGCATCTCTCTGGGAAAAGCAGAGGAGAATGGATGGTGCTGCATTTCAGGCATTCTGAAGAGCCTTGAGCAACCTCCCTCATTTATATGCTGTGTTATATCACTCCCTGTTCTATTCTCTCCAGCTTCAGATCCTCCACGTAGAGCCCTCCGTAGCCAAACTAGGTGCTCCTCAGGGCTCTGGGCTGGCAGTGGAGGGGACCAGAGCCAAAAGAGAACTAAAACAGGGCCAGAGCGGCCTCTAGCATCCTGTGGGTAGAACTGCAACTCCTGCTTGCTGCCCAGGTTCAGGAGAACGCAGCTGCGCTGTGGGAACACATGGGCCTGGACTGTTGGGTGCATAAGCCTCATTCGAGATGCTGAACAACCAATCTCTCTGAACAGCTTTGTCAAGAATAGGCAGCTTTTTTAAAACTCAGCATAGAAACACTTGTGGCAGAAGCACATTTCCCATTGCATCTTGGCCTTGCCTCCAGCATCACATTTTTGGGCCACACTGGCCAGCTCCAAAACCAGAGGCTGAGTAGGAGCTTCAGGCTGCTTACAATGCTGGGCCTTCCCTCCATGTGTTGTTCTCATCACTTAAGGCTTATAGGGCTGTCTGCCACATCCCTAACCCTAACTTGACAAGCTCTTCTAATTGGGCGTGTCTACATGTGCATTTATGCTGACTTAAATTTACTGCACAGTAAGCAGGAATATACTTACCTGGCAGGGGAAGCAGCGTGACCACGTAGGCGAGCCCCCCACTTTGTTGTTGGTCCATATGGGCCAGGTGATATGTCCTCCATAGGAGGTCTATATTGAGCAGATTCTTTTTGGTATTGGGTGGTGGAACCGGAGCGTGCTCCATCCACTCCATGCATTGACCTGGTATTGCAGTGCTTCCAGGACCAGTGCAAAAAAACAGAAAAAAAGAAAAAAAAAATCTGTACATGCAGTTGTCAAAGCGCATTAACACTGTGTGGATTGACTTGGGACTAAAGTTAGTTCCAAGTCAATCTACACACACAGTGTTACTCCACAGTAAGGCATCTACACGTGTTACTGCACAGTAACTAATTGGGCTTAAATTTGATATCTGCATGATGCCCCACTCCAAGGTTTTGCCATAGGAGGCACAGCCTTGCACCCAGGGGTTTGGGGGAGAGAGAGAATGGGGCACCAGGAGGGACCCCCAGTGAGCCCTCACTGCTGCCTGTTTCTCAGCAGCAGCAGTATCAGTCTATGCTGCAGCTGCCCTCTGAATTAAAAGTCTCATCATATAAGAATCCACTTCTCATCACCACCTCTCCCGCCTTCCAGTGTTCAGTATAATCCCCTTCCTACCCTATTCCCCAGGCAATGAAAGGGCAGTGATGGACATCTCTGTTATCCATCTTGTAGCAACTTTTCTAGCCCATATTTCTCCAATTTATTTATGAGGAGGTCACATTGGGCTTTGTCAAAAGCCTTACTGAAGTCCAGATGCTGTATATCAAGAGCATTCCCTCCATCCACCCAACTGGTTATCTTCTCGAAGGAGATCAAGTTTGTTTGGCACAATCTGCTCATAGTCAATCCATGCTGGCTGCTTGTGATCAGCCTTTCCTCCTTCAGATGCTTGCAAATGGACTTCCTTATAATATGCTTCAGTAACTTCCCAGCTGCCAAAGTGAGACTAATCAGTCTATAGCTCCCTGGGTTTTCCTTTTCACTTTCTTTAAAGAACCGCGTTATGTTGGCTCTTTTCAGCTAGGGACAGAAGTTACACATAAACTGGTATAAGTGATCAGAAACTGGTTTAAACCTCTAACAGAACAGATGTTCAGTGCACATAAACCAGCTTCAAAATGGCTGAAACTGGTTTAAGATAAACCTGGTTGAATGTAGTATCAGACTTAACTGATTTGGGTCAAACCAGATTATGAAACTTCTATCCCACACCCCTTCCTGGCTCAAGTCCCCTGGCATCCCAGCGTGCTTTGCAGCCCTGGGCTGGGCTGGGCTGGCTGTCTGCTCCAGAGAGCAGGGCTGTCCCCACCCCTCTGTTCCCTAGCTGGAGCAGTGAAGCCTGGCTGGGGATGCAGCCCAGTTGACGGAGGAGAGGAGAGGAGGCTGCCCCCCCCCCCCCCCAGTAAACCCCCGGCTGGGATCTGGGGCCATGGAGGAGGATTAAACACCCTTCCCCAGCTCAAACTTACTGCTGGCTGCAGCTGTGGGCTACAAATCCCAGAGGCACCTGGAAGCAGGAAGAAGAGGTGATGAGCAACCCCACAGAGTCCTGCTACTGTGATTTTGGACTGCAAATCCCAGAGACCTTGGGAGCAGCAGGAAGAGAAAGCAAACACACAGCCAGAGAGCTGTGCTCTAGTGTCCCCCTGGCTTCTGGCCTGAGCCACCGGAGCCATGTGACTGAATTTCTTGAATCAAAGGTCTGCTCACTTCTGTTTCAATTTAATCTGTGCATTTTAGATTAACCTGCAAAGACTGAATTGATTGAGCCTCAAGTTTTTTCACTGTCTGTACCTAGCCTTCCAGTCCTCTGGTAGCTGGCTGTCTCCCATGTCTTCATAAATATTATTGCCAAGGGTTCAGAGATCTCCTCTTCAATTTTCTTCAGTACCCTGTTCATAAGGCCCTGCTGCCTAGCAGCTGTGAGCCTAATCTCAGTATCAAGCCTTGTCCTAACTAGGGACACCTTATCAGCCCCAACCAGAAACCTAGATCATAAAGCCCTATTAGCCTCAGCCCTAGTCCAAGCCTGAGGTGCCTTGTCCTCTGGTTAGGCTAATTTACTGTTACAGAATTAACGTAAAGGTTTTCAGAGCTGAAGTGAAGGAATGAGAGACGTACACTCAGTACCATAGGTCAGAGATGCATTAGGTTATTTGGATACAAGACTATTTGAAGCTATGCAGAGCAGTTACCCATAGTTTCAAAATATACAAATACTTATGAAACCAAGAAACAGGCCTGGATGTTTTAACCAGAGAGAAAGTGGCTGGGCTTCTTTTAATGTAGGATGGGGTTGGATGGTTGAGAGGTATGTCATCTCTTAGGTGCTGAGTCGTGTGTGTTAGCCCACTTTCTTGCTTCTCTCTCATGGCACTTCCAAGCCATTCATGTAACTAACCATAAAAGGTAACAAGTCAAAACCAATGTTAGATATAAAGATGGTGACTTGAATCAAACCAGTAACACAGAAAACCAGTGATCATTGAAAAAGGGTAAGTAATATTTATCTGCAAAAGCAAAGTATTGCTTGTCTACACATGCAATAACACACAGAAGCCTTGAATGTCAGTACCATTTCCAGGCTTTTCATTAAGATTAGCTTATCAGGTACCACTGGAAGAGCTTTGTCTTCCCAGCTGCTGCCTAAGTGTAGCAATATCTAATACATATGCTGGGAACAGGGTCTGGTCTAAGTACAAACCTCTCCTCCTCCTCTACCAACTCTGAAACCGAGTGACAGCCAATGCCTGCCCCTGGCAGGGCCTGGGGATAAGGCCTAATTCCAGGCTGCCAAGCAGTGGGATCACTCTCCCTTCTTTAATTGAGAGGGACACTAGGGGCAGCATCAAGCACCACTTAGGTAAGAGGAGCTTGGTTTGCCAGGGAAGTCAAGATGGGAAGCTAGATGCCATGCTGTTGTACTTTGGGGTAGGTGCCCATAGTCCAGTGCAGAGCCAGTGTTACGTGCAGTTGCATGTGATTAAAAGCAAACCACCAGCCCAGTTAGAAAGGGGGTTCATAAAGATCTAAGTACTCAGTTCCCTTCCACGCCAGAGAATGTCGCTTTTCCCCTTGCCAGCCACATAGACTAACTAACCTCTAGGCAGAACAGGAATGAGGTGTTTCAGGCTAAAAGTGGATTGCCATCATTTTCATTCCATGGAAGAGCGAGAAAAAAAGCAGCAGAATGGGATATCAACTTTGTTGAAACATGGGTGTGGGCACAGAGCGCAGACTTCAGGCTGGCACACACAAGAACCAGCAAACATTAGAAATCTGCTGGGAGAGCCTATCAGCAGATTTTGCAGATTTTTCTTTCCCATAATGCCGGGAAAGAATTATGACACTTTAGAGTCTTTTTCTCAACCATGCTGCTGTAGCTTACCAAGTTCCACTGATGCGTTAAGGCTAGGTGTCTGCATCTGACAGATCTGGAAAAAAGGCTGTAATCAATCATGGCTTTTACTTTTAAGCAGCGGCGACATCTAGTGGTACAAAGCAGAATGTGCTCACAGCACAACACAGCTTGTAGCTCTGAGCAAAACCATGCACAGTCCTTCTGCCTTAAAATGATATGGAAGATCTTTCATGCCGGGTTACTCAGAATGCTAAGTCTTGCACAAACATGTGTGAGCGGCAGTACCAGTCTTCAAAGAAATCACAGTATAAATGCAGTAGAAAAATGAAGGGTCTGAGAACAAATAAAGGAACAAAAAGGGGAAGTGACATCTCCAAGGTCACTTTGCAGCTAGCTCAGTAACAGATTACAGAGTGGCAACTAAATCTTTGCAGACCCATTCCAGTGTCATATCCATGGGTTTATGGTGCCCCTTCAGTGGTTTATGTGGTCAATGGGACCACTGCCAGGACCCCAGGACTGAAAGCTGCAAGGCTCAGGGTGGCATGCTGAAACCCAGGGGGTTGTGGCCCCAGGTTTTCAGCCTGTGATTCAGTCAGAGCACTTGGACGTTCTGTGAGGAAGGGGAGCTTGGTGTGGCCAAAATGTTGGGGGGGTTTTGTTGTTTTTTTTTTTTTTCAATTCTGGGGCAGCCAAGACCATTGAGGCCTGAGCAGTGAAGAAGCAAGCAGCCATGGAGGCTTGTATTGTATTTCTGGCTCTGAGCACCATGCTGGCAGGGAAAAGGGGGATGTTTGTGGCTGCCTGTGGACTCCTCTTGTGGGGCACAAGGGCCTCCTGCAAAGCTGTGAATTTTTGTTTTTTTATTTTTTTTAAGGGTGGGGTGGTGGAGTGCATACATATGTATATGAGTATGGTCATAGTCTAAGCAGGGGGGTGGAAAAGAGCCCTGTGCTGGCCTTGTGGTCTGGCTTGGGTGTTTGCATGCTGAGCTCAGGATCAAAAGGTCATGAGTTTAAGGTTGGCTGTGGTCACAACATCTCTGTGAGGCAGTGAGTCCCCAGTGGATACAGGGGAAAAAAAATTCACCACAACACACAGCAAGCTGTGATGGGCTCCAGAATCAGCAAGACTAATGCTAGGCCATTGGGGTCAAAGCTGCAGGCAGAGATGATCTTAGCAGGGTGTGGGGCCCAGGGCATAGCAGCCTGTATGGGGCCCTTCTCCCTGTCCCACAGCACCCTTCCACTAGAGAGTGAAAGCCCTGGCACACTGGACATGGCAAGAGGGGTGGTGGCCAGAACAAGCTACGAGATGTCCAGCCCGCTGGACGGGAGGCCAAGCTAAACTTCAAACATGGCAACTGCAGCCTTTCCACCTGGCTCTGCAGGGCCTGGGGCAGTTGCCCAGATTTGCTCCACCTTAGGGATGGCACTAGCTGCAGGGCTCGGTGTGGCATGCCCAAAAACCCAAAGGGTTTTGGCATGCCGTGCTCAGCCCCAGAATTTCAGCTGATGCTTCAGTCAGAATACACAGAGGGTCTGTGAGACAGGGGAGCTTGGTGGGGTCAAAATGTATCTGCTTCTTCAATTTTGGGGAAGCCAAGACCATTGAGGCCCAAGGAGTGAAGAAGCCAGGAGTCCTGGAGGCTTGCATTGTACCTCTGGGGCAGAGCATCATGCTAGCAGGGAAAGGAGAGTTGTTTGTGGCTGCCTGTGGACTCTTCTTGCAGGGCACAGGGCCTTCCTGCAAGGCTTTGATTTTTTTTTTTTTACGGGTGGAGTGGTGGAGTGAATACATATATATGGTCCTAGTCTAAGCAGAGAGGTGGGAAAGAGTCAGGGGCTGGTCTTGTCATCTGGCTTAGGTGTTTGCATGCTGATCTGCTTGCCCAAAGGTTCTGTTTTCATGGCTGGCTGTGAACCCAAGGTCTCCACTGGGAAGTGGGTCCTCACTGGGCATGTGGAAAATATTTTTGTCACCATGACACATGGCAAGCTACAGTGGGCCCCAGACCTATTCTGCCCATGCTTCAATCAGAGCACTTGGAGTGCCTGTGAGCAAGGGGAACTTAGTGTGGCCAAATGTATTATTTTTCACCCCGACACATTGCAAACTGCAGTGGGCTCCAAAACCTATCAGACCAGTGATAGGGCTTTGGGGCTGAAAGCTGCAGGGCTCGGGATAGCCTGTCTCCTATTCAAACAAACCTGCTCTTGAGATTTGTTGGAGCTATAATACACTGTAAATGCTGGCCGAGTAGACTCTGCTATCCAGGAGACTGTGTCCAAACTACTGCACGTCCCTCCCAACTGAGCCATAATGGACAGAAAATATTAGTGTTTCTTGAATCATCATCTCATGAGCATGATTCACCATGTATTGTCACTTTCCTGCCAGCTCAAAGTGCAGGCAATCCTTAGCAAACGACTGGAAGATGTGCCTCATCTAACTTCACCTGTAAGGAAAGCTGTGATATGAGTTGGACCCAAACTATACAATCCAGTTCCAAGTCAGGCTCTCACTTATTCCCCAAAGTGAGCAGGGATTTGTTCAAGCGCATCTCAGAAGTTTTTGTTCAAGCCCATCTCAGGCTACTTAGTGATGATGACCAAAAAGTTGCTGCCTGCACGTTTCCTCTTGCCAAATCGGTGAGTGAATGGGATGTAGACAGAGTGGTGTGTTTATCCATTGAAGTCTGACCAATGCTGCCCTCAGTTGTAACCTCACCCAGGTCAGCTTGCCTCTCTTAAGGTGTGTCTAAACCTTCATTTAGGTGTGCCTAAATTTAATGCGCATTATCTTAATGCACATTAAGGCAATTTAGACTCATGGCTACACATGCACACTTTAAAGCGCATTAATGCCATGTGCATGGACTGACATGGGGTTAAAATTAATCCCACATCTAGCCATACACAGTGTTAATGTGCCTTAATGCGTCTACACATGTTAATATGCTTTAGCTATTTAGGAAATTTAGGTGCAAATAGCCTACAATCACCATTTTTAAGGAGCATTAAGGGTGTGCACATATAGACATGTGCCCTTAATGTACCTTAAATCGGGCTAAAGCCCCTTAAATCAGCACAAGTAGGTGGGTCTTTAGAGATGTAAAGATGATACACAACTTCAAGCAACTCTATGGGCATTATTTAATTAATGAAAACAGCAGTACCGGGAAGCAGGTCACTATTGTTTGGGATGATTATAACTCAGGATTGTTTGGTTCCTAACCTTGTTCTTGTTACTCCTAATCACTCAGCCTTTTTGAAAAATAACTGCTTGCTATTATTAAGAGCCTAGAGGGAACTTTGTCCTCAGCAGAGTGAGATGCTCCTAGTCAAAGCCATAAGAACTATAGGTTTGAAAAAAAGTAATACATGTAAACATCTGGTGTTACACAAAAGCTTGTTTATACTGGAGATTGCTAAAGAAAAGTTTATTCTCTGCACACTGCCAAGATTATGAGGTAGGCCTCTCATCTGCTGAGCAAACAGTGGTTGCAAAAATTGAAACTGCCTCAGGGTTGCTGTGGTAAATTTACACACCCAGTATCCAAGCACCTTAGCAAAGAAAAGCAGTGTAGTGCCACTTGTTTGAGCCAGTCCAACCCCTCCACCTTTTCCAGCTCATCTTGAGAAACTCACCATGAATTCCCTTCTTCCGCTCTATCCGTTCCAGGCATGCACACTGGGCTTGCTTCCAGGTTCTAGCAGGGAGAAAGCTGACTTGATTAGATTTGAATTATAAAGGCACTTGGCAACACTTATTTGTCCAAATGAAATAAAAGTCCCTAGATCTCAGGACCATAATTAAGAGAAAATCAGACTCTTATAAAGTAAACTACATCACCAAATCTTAAATAATAAATACTCTTGCCAAAATCTCCTGCTAAGTAAAAAGTTCATATGAGTTCAGCTGTTCAACCCAAGACTTCCTTCAATAACTGTTGACATCCCACTTGCCTTTCTTTATGCTCTTTAAAGATACAGATGAATATCCCAATGCAGTATTCATGAAATATCCCTGAAGACTGAAATCATCTCTTTATCCCCAGGGCAAGTACATTGTGGATGGTACCCAAGTGAGCTTGTCCTCCCACAGGCTTTGAATCTGTTTTGGAGGGACTGCCTCTAGGCATAAGAAAGTCATCCCGGTTCCATTTCTTCCTCAGACGTTGATTTCTCCGCTGGGATTCCCAAATGTGGTTTGCCACTTGCCTACAAAGAGGAAGAGCCAGACCACCAGCCCAATGTAGCAGACCATCAAAAGGCCATTCAGTAGTTACAGCATTGAGGACCCAGCAACCCAGATCTTTTTTTAACCTGCTAAGGAAGATGCCACAGCCCATTTTCACATTAAAATGTTTCACAAGTTTGACTACTATCATTTGGTTTCCAGTTGCTTTTTCAGTAGCTAGAGGTATATAAAGTAAAGAGGAGATCCCCTGGCTGGGAGCTAACAAGCTTAATCACTGCAGCCTTTCCAGCTAAGACTGTTGCATCCCATTCCCTGACATTCTGTAATGGATGTTGTTTATCTTCTTACCTATGAGGACGTCATCAGGACAAATTAAAAAAAAAGCAGGCTGCATGAGTAGGAAAACATTGGTGATGTGATAAAATCCTCCCTTTCTGCAGCTGGGATCATGCAGTTCATTGTGCTGGAATGTGGAGTATGAGGCTTCAGTGGCACAAGCAGGTTTCTAAGCCTCTAGCTGTTCCGATAAACAGGTCAGATACTCAGGCTACAGAGGACACACCGGTGCTAATTAGCCGGATGTGAACACCCGCTTCTAATGGATCCAGATATGACTTAGCTCAAGACCTTCAGACGTTTTCATATTGGAAAGAAGTGAGACTGGGGACCGGTTCACTTCCTCCTCCCTATGCCCAATTAATCCGTCCCTGAAAAAAGCCTTCAATTAAAATATTTGTTGTACTAATGGTATCACATCAACATTTAGCATCAGCACCATGCTTAAGTCCTCTATGTTGTGGTTCACTGACGCTAATACAGAGGGAGAAGTGTAAAGAGAATAAAAACTAGAGTCTGCAAAAATAAAGGAGAAAAGGAAAATACACAGCAGCCTGAGCCATGAAATCCTTTTTGCGGAGGGTGGAGCTCACAACTTAGGCCTCAGACATGATGAAAGAGTCAGACAAAAAAAATTGTAATTGGCACATGAGGCTGGAATTGTGAGATAATAAGTAAGCCAGCAGAGCTCAGCTTGTGAACAGATACCTCAGCTCAGGTCATTGCACTGACCCACAGCAGACAGTAACAAAATGTTAGGACTGTGGCAGAGGTAGATTTTAAAGGGAGATTTATAAGAACAAATATTAATATGAAATAAGCAGCCTGAAAACATGATGAAATAACCCATTGTGTGCTCCTGTTTTATTCTTGGTCAAGCCATCCCTAATTAGCCAGCCCTTTCTCTTACCTCCCTGGTGAATACCACCATGGCATAACAGGAGTGTAGGTTGTATTTGTCATGTTCTTTCTTTGAATGATATCGACTCTTAGTGCTTACCCCTGAGGTATTTTAGAGTAGCTTCTCCTAATCCTCCTTCATGGTAGGTGTCCATTCCCCACGTGTATATAATTGGCTGCCGTGTCAGCCAGCAGGAGTTAGTTGTTACACCCTGCTGCTTTGTGTACACAGCAACTGCTGTCCTCTGCCAGAGGGAATGTCACACCTGTTGAAACCTGTCACCCTTATCATTGGGGATGGTTTCAAGGGCTGTCCTGCTTCTAAGCGATGAAGGGCTGCATGCCCCACGGGCCGCACATCCTGTAGGCTGTCTCGCTTGGGCTGCACACCCAACAGATGCCATGCACACTGGTTCACCATGCGCCCACCAACCACCCCCACTGCTACACCACACAAGCACCCCACACACACACTGCACAACACTCCTGTGACCCCTCCCTGCTACACAGTGTTCCTGTGTGGACGCCCCACCAGTATCATGCACCTGAGACAGCCTTTACCCCCATGGTACTGCACACCTTGGGGTCAATCTCAGCAGCCTGCATTGCTGCAGTGCCCCCTCCCTGGGCATGGGGGCAGGCAGCCAGAAAGTGGAAGCCAGAGGAGGGAGGGGGACCCCAGGGACTTTCTCCAGCTGATGCTGCAGCCAGAACAATGCGGGGAGCAGTGACTGGACAGGAGCCTGGGGCCCACAATTTAATCTTTGTATGTGGCCCCTATGCTGCTAGTTGGATAGGTCTGAGTTAGAGCAGTGGTATCAGACTTAGGCCCCAAGCTGGATATAGTCCACAGAGGTGAGCCATTCAGCCCACTGTATTCCAGAAATTTCTTTTTGTAATTTTCAGCATTCTCTATGTGCTTAATGTAAAAAAAATGTTGAAGGTGTCCTCACTCTCCTTCACTACTGGAAACCAGATTATAGTATTCTCTGGTTGACCTAGCCAAGGCCACCAAGACTACCCCCCGGTGTGTGCCTCCTATTTGTCTTCATCTTTCTCTCTCTGTTCTCAGCTTCCTTCTTTCTTCTTCTTTTGTTTTGTATAGTATTCAGTAATGCCAATTCTTGCAAAAATTGTGAGACTCGTGATTTCCAAGTTAAATTAACGTTGACTCATGGTCTCGAGATAGAACCCTCAAATCTCAGTATTTTTTTCTTCTGGCACATGTAGAGCAGTGCTGTGCCAGTAAGCCTGTGGTGAGGGGAGAGGGGAGGGGCCAGGGGGCAGATCAAGGCCCCCATGCAGTGAGGGAAGGAGTGGGACATGGGCTGGGATGAATGGAGTCCCAGGGCCAGGGCAGGTTGTGCAACAGAGCAGCAGGCAGCTTGTCCAGAGGCACAGGGCAGGGGGTGGCTCCTTGCCCCTGCATGCACCCCCAGGGGAGGCATGGAGGGCACATGGTTACAGATTTGTACGTGGAGCAGAAGCAGGCTGCCCACTTTGGGCTGAGGCTCTGTGCCCTGCTGCCTTTGTCCCAGGAGCCATGCTCTGGCCCCACCACACAACCTCCGCTCCCCCGGTGGCATTGTGTGGCTCCCAGGACAAAGGCAGTAGGGCACAGCCCCAGCACACAGCAGGCAGTCTGGCTTTGTCCTATGCACAAATCTGGGGATCATGTGTCCCCCCCCCATGCCTCCCCTGGGGGTGCACACAGGGGTGGGGAGCCAATCCCCCACCCCGCACCTCTGGATGAGCTGCTGACACCTGTCATGTGACCTGCAACCTGGCCTGTCTGCACGTGTGTGTGTGTCTGTCTGTCTGTCTGGGTGTCTGCCCCTCACTCCCAAGCCACAGCCCCCACATCCCTGCTGTTGCCCCTCACTCCTGGCTCAGAGTACCCTGCATCCTGCCAGGGTGTGCAGGGACCCCTCCTCTCTGGGCTCCAACCCCTCCCCCCCCTCCACACACAGCTCCCCACACCTTCACAAATAACCTCCCCCCCAAAACCCTTCAAAAATCGCATCTCTTAATGTACATTTCAAATCTCTTGATTTTTAAGAGTTTGTCTTATGATTTTTGACAAAGTGGGGTTGGCAATACTCAATAACTACAACTTGTCTCCCCATTAGCCTTCCTGTCTATTTCTTTCTCAGCTCCTTCTTATCCATTCCCTATCCCTTGCTAACATGGCCGGAAAGAAAAATACCAGAGAGTTCATAGTAATTATAAACAAATCTTTCTGGAAGGAAGAGCACTGCAATGTTTCACGAAATGACCAAGTGCAACATTTAAGTGGCAAAGTGAAGTAGGCTGTTGTTGTTGACCAGTGATGGTTGCAAGTGAAGAATTGAGATTGTGTGTACGGTGACATTGTGTTAACAGGGTGATTAAAATAAAAAGAGTTTGAAAACACAAAGCCAGTGTTGCTGTTTACAAGACTTACACCCACGTTTGTAACAATATTAAGTCACCTGTTGCATAATAAAAAAATGTAGCAAGTGTCACGCCTCATATATTTGTGCTACCTGTAACCCAGATCTAGTTCCTCTAAAGACGGAAGTGGACAAACTAAACAGAGGCTCTCAAACATTCTCCATAGAAGTCAGTGGAAAACCCACACATTTGATTTGTAAGCAAGCAGTGGTGGTTTCCAAAGAACATATTGGGCACGTCCAGATGAGCATGCACGTGCCTCTTGCAGCATCTCAAAGCAGTTTGAGATACCACAAAAGGCACACTGGGAATGAAAAAATGTTCCCCATATTGCATATTTGCAGCACAGACTTTAAATATGATACCAGGAAATCCAGGCACGGTCTCCAGTAAGTAGGGACATAGGGGTGGGGGAGCTGTGGGTAGCAGGGATTATGTATGTAGGGGCTCTGTGTGTGTGTGTGTGTGTGTGTGGACTGTGTGGGTGGGGTTGCTTAGGAGTGGTGGGGCCCCCACCTGCCCCCCATATGGTGCACAGCACGCCCCCCTCCCCCCACAGCAGCAGCAGCAGCAGCGGTGGCCATCGGGCACTCAGGGCCCAATGCTGGCAGAGCCCCCACACAACACAGCACAGCCCTGGCCATCTGAGACCCAGTGCCACCTGTGTCACATGACACGGGCATGTGCCTTTGGGCTGTCTTGCTGTCACCCAAGGTCCCAATGTGTAGCCCCTGTGAACGGTGACAGGACCCTGGATGACAGCCAGAGTGACCCAACGCTGCCTGAAGGTGCACAGCCCCAGGCCAGGCCGAGCCATGTCCACGACATGCAGCACAGATGGTGCCAGGTCTGAGGTGGACAGGGTGGCACTGCACCATGGAGGGCTTGGCTAGCAGTGGGCCCTGAGCACCCCATGGCTGCTGCTGCAGGAGGGCTGTGCGCTCTGCAGGGGACCCATGGCCCCTTGAGCAGTCCCCCACCCCACACAACCCTCCCACACCCACAGTCCCCCCACGCCCACAATCCCCCCTCCTCCACCCCCACATCCCTACTTACCAGGGACAGTGCCCAAGTCCAGGTCTTGCCACAGCCTTGCTCTGCTCCTGTTTGCCCCAGTATGCTGAGGCAGAGTGCTGGGGCAGCAGAGGCACCATAGAGATGCTCTGGCCAGATGCCAGAGTGTCTCTGAAGGACCCAGTCTCTGCTTGCCTCGGGGTACACTGCAGGACTGTGCCCTGTGCTGCCTTTTTCCAGGTGCTTTTTTTTTGATACCTGGAAATCCAGGTATGAAATTTAGAGTTCATGTTGCAAATATGCAGTGCAGGGAACATTTTTCCATTCTTAGCATGCCTCTTGCAGCATCTCAAACCAGTTTGCCATAACATGCACGTGCACGCTCATCTGGATGGACCCATTAGGGCTAAGTACAGACAGTCAGCAAGTCTGAGGCTGAAATGATTCAGTCTTCACAGGTTAATTTAAGCTGCGTAGATTGAACCAGTAAGTGAACAGACATTCACTTTGTTTCCAGAAATGCAGCCACATGCTTGCAGTGCCCCAAGCTAGAAGCTGGGGGCACTAGAGCATGCCTCCCTCTTTGGCTGGAGCAGACTGATTAGGCCAAGGCTAGTCTGCCTACCCTGCAAGAGTGTGGGGCTTTGCAGGAGAAGTGCAGAGCATCCTGGGATGCTGTGAATTTACTTGAATCTGGAGGGGATCCGGGCAGAAGTTCAATAAACTGATTTAATCTAAATCAGTTAAGTCTGATACTACATCCATCCAGGTTTACCATAATTTCAACTATTTTGAAAGTGGTTTATGTGGACTGAACTTCTGCTGCGTTACAGATTTGAACCAGTTTCCAATCACTTATACTGGTTTTATGTGTAACTTCTGTCCCTGTGAGACATTATAAGTCATGCCACGGTGTCCAGTATGAGAAGCTTACTGGAAAACTGTGAAAAGGCAAACAAAGTGAATTAGAACATTTGTTGAAAAAGCAACGATCTATCTTCACGCAAGTACATCACATGAGTGACAGAACTAGCTATGTTCTGTCTCAGAAAATAGCTACATCTTCAAAGCCCTTTGCTGAAGGAGAGTTCTGGAAGAAATGTATGATGAAGGCTGCAGATGTTGTGCCCCCAGAGAAACAGCAAGCTTTTGCAAATATCAGCTGCAAGAAACCCATCAGCCAACAAAATCTGTGACTGACTTGATAATTTGCAGAGTCAACTCCAGAACAAGGCAAAAAATGTTTGCTTCTTTCTCAACAGCAGCTGATGAAAGCACACGTATGTGTGACACTGCACACCTCTCTGTGTTTGTTCAGGGTGTCAATCAAGGTATGAATATGAGAGGAATTTGTGGAATTAGTGCCAATAAAAAAACAGCTACAAGAGATGATACTGCTAACAATATGACCACAGCTTCAGACAAATTAGGTGTGGACTAGAAAAGAGCAATGAATATTTCAACAAATAGGGGCTCATTCCATGGTGGGAAGAAAGGCAGAATTTGTGGTGAAATTTAAGAGCAAAGTACAGAGTATCAATCCAGGCCATAAGTTTTGTGTTGTCATTACGTTCTGCATCAGGAATCTCTCCATGCCAGAACACTGGGCATGGATCATGGGATAAACGCTTGGTAGAAAAATAAAGTAAATGTCTTTTGAGCCAAAGCTCCTAAACATCAGTTCAACCACATTTTGGATTTTCACTGTGGAATGTTTTATTATGCCAAAGTGCATTGTCTGTGTCATTGAGCTTCTTCAAACTGTGACATGAGATTTGTAAGTGAGAAAGAGAAACCCACAGCTGAACTTCAAGATGAAAAATGACTGCAGGACCCTGCCTTCTTGGTCGACATACTGGAGCATCTAAGCACTCTGAACACAAGGCTGCAAAGTCAAAACTAGGTTGTGACCAAGTTTTATGACATTGTGTGTGTACCCTTGAAAGGAGGCTGTCTTTTTAGGAGAAACAGCTTTCTCAATGCAATAAGCAATTCCCTCCTCATTGAAGTCACTGCTCACTGTCACTAAGACTGAAGGTGGGGAGGCCAAGATTGCTAATCTCAGGCACAAAGTCCAGGATCGGTTCTCTAAATATTAGAGCCATGAAGCCAAGTTCAGGCTTTTCAGCACCCTGTTCTCTGTCCCTATGGATGCCCCTCAGGATCTGCAAATGGAACTCATTGATCTTCAGTGTAACATTGGGCTGAACAATAGTTTCCAACAGTTGGGATTCACACATTTTATCAATACCTGGGAGAAAACTATCCAGCAATGAAATCCTTTATGAGTGTGAACATATCTTCTCAATGATGAATATCAAGGAGTCAAAACTGCACTCAAGACTCAATGGGCACATCTACACAAGATGGTTAATGCACAGATAACTAATTCTATTGTGCATTAGCAGGGCTGGCAAAAACAATGCTAATGTGCTAATGCACAGGAGACAGTCTAATGTGGGTTGGCATCACAAAAAAGCATTCATCTGTGCTAATGCGCAGTAGTGCCAATTACAGCGCATTAATGAACATGCAGAGGCACCCAGGGACAAGCATTTGAGCACCATCCTGAAAATGGCCTCGATACAGTCCCAGTTAGGGACAGGCAGTCATCCTAGGAGAGCAGTGGGGAGAGAATTGCCCAGACCAGGAGCATGGGTGCTACAAATTAATTCCATGCAAGCCACATGCAGCCATTGGGCCATCAGTTGGGCTGCCCTGCTTTATATTAAGGATATAGATTAATGCGTATGCTCTATTATTTTTCTTTCATGGGGAGAACCAGTCCCCTGCTTCAGGGTAAATTCCAGGAATGAAGAAGGAACCGCCTTTCTCCTCCATTCCCTATACACCTCACTGTACAAACTGACTCAGGGTCCTATGAAGGGATTTTTACTGCTTGGTCTTGGGCTTATCCTCTGAGTCTTCTGAGCCATCAGCTATTGGCCATCCTTAGAGGTAGGATGTAAGACTTCACAACTATGTAGAAATAAAACATGACCAACAATAGCTCTGCCCTAGTCTGGGATCTGTAGAACTGTAATGAACATTTCATAGGTTTCATAGACATTAGGGCTGGAAGGGACCTTGGAAGATCATCGAGTCCAGCCCCCTGCCTGAGGGGCAGAAAGCTAGGGTCAAAGGATCCCAGCAAGATTAGTGTCATTTAGTGCCCCAAGCGCAAAAACTTTCCACCTAAAAAAGAGGGGAGGGTGGGAGTCGAGGGGCAGAGGAGGGATGTCAAGAAAAAAAATGAATGTATTATAATCACTCATCGAAAAGTTTGCTAATCTCAGACAAGTGAGCAGATAGAAGTTAGCAAGGTGCCAGTGAAGTAAATGTCATGTCCCTTACTGAAATACTATGCCTCGTATCCTGTGGTGGCAGTTGAGGTGGTTATTTCCCAGGGATATATTGTTCTGTAAGGTTTCTGGTGTGTCCTGCCTTCAGTTGAACCAGAACTATTGTGCAAGGCTCTGTCTCTTCCATGGATAGTCCCAAACAGGACCAAGAGTCACAAAGCTAGCAAACAATAATGACACACAGAAAGAACCACAGGAACATGGGACTGAAAAAGACCCCAGAGACCAGGGGTGCCACAGGAGGCATGGGCAGTCTCTGTGTGTGGCATGTGGCAGACCAGGGAGGGGACAGACAGCACAGTGGCAGATGGGCAGGGAGCAGAAAACAGAACAGCAAGTCAGGCAGAAAGCACAAGGCAGAAAGCAGAAAGCAGCAAAGCCCATTGCACAGAGAAAAGGGATCAGAGTGGCACTTAGAGAGCTAATTTGTGGCAATGCCTGCCAAAAAGGCGGGCCTCCACTGCCATAGACCACTGAATCTAGTCTTCTGTAGTTGGAGGTAACCGTGTCATATTATGATGTTCATAAACTTATCAAAAACCATCTTCTTACTATATTAAAACTACAGTACTAACATTTACTTAACCTGTTTAAAGAAATAAGCTGGCACGTTTGGACTCTCAAAGAAAATCGCAGTTTGAAGTTTTTTAGTGAAAGCCAGATTTTAAGTTTTCAAAGGCAACTTGCCCATCCTTTAGCATAGGGGAGTCTCAAAGAAGCACCTGCACCTTCTATTTAATTTATACTTATCCTTTAATAACGTATTACTGCATTATGTCAGACAGATCAACTGGTGATAGAACAACATAGGGTGAGACAACATCTGTATTTGCTTTTTAAGCTCTTGTTAAGGAAAAATACTTCTAAATATAACTTGTGGGGAAAACTAACCAATAAGCAAGCTACAACTTCCTAACTATGGACCACTTCTCCTATTTGCAGTCATGCAGACCAACTCCCTTCCTGCTTTAGATCACATAGGATGTATCCAGATGAGCGCGGTTGTGTGGTATATGGCACTGCAAACACGTTTACAGCGCCACATACCGCAGTCTGGTGTTCTCTGTACTGCAAGGGCACGCTGCCCAAGTATGCACTGTGCTGGGGTTTTTTTCCGTGGGTTTTTTTTTTGACTCCTTGATATCCAGTATCAAAAAAAACTGCGGAAAAAAATCCCAGTGCAGCACATACTCGAGCAGCGTGTGCTGCTGAAAAGCGGAGCCAGGTCACCCAGAGCCACACTGCAGCTGTTGGCCAGGCTCTGCCCATCAGGATTGCCATGGCTGTAGCCCTGGGTAGCCCCCAGGGCAACAGGTAAAGCTGCTGGGGCAGCACAGTGCTGGCCCCAGCCTCCCCTACTGCCCCTGGAGTAACTTGCTGCACACCAAACTGCATGTGGCATGGGCATTCCCTGAGGACAAGTAGCTGCTAGTCGTCCCTAGGGAACCAAATGTCCATCCACATCTGGACGCATCCATAGGGCATGTCCAGATGAGCATGCACATGCCTGTTATGGCATCTCAAACCAGTTTGAGACACTGCAAGAATCATGCTGTAAACAAAAAAATGTTCCCTGCACTGCATATTTGCAGCACAGGGTCTGAATTTGGTACCTGGAAATCCAGGTGTCCAAAAAAAACCCCATGGAAAACACATAAAGCAATGCACACTCCTGTAGCATGCCCTGAGGCAACTGGAGGCTGAGTCCCCCAAAGAGATGCTCTGGCATCTGACTGCCCACTTCCCCTGCTGCCCCAGCACACTGCCTCCGCATGCTGGGGCAATTAGGAGTGGAGAAATTAGGAGTGGGGCAATTAAGAGTGCAGTGTGAGCCATACCCAGGAGCCATCCTAGGTAAGTAGGGATGTGAGGGTGGGAGAGAAGGGAGGGGTGGGTCCCCCTCTCCCCACAGCAGCAGTGGGCCCTGAGCATCCAATGCCCTGTGCTGCTGTGGGGGTGGGGTGCGGTGCACCTTTTGGGCAGGTGGGCAGACGACCCAGCCCTCCTGAGCAGTCCCTCCCCACACTTCCACAAGCTCCCCATAAACCCCTCACCCACATACCCAGCCAACCCAGACCCCCACAAGCCTCACCCCCACATACCCTACACCCACCCACAACCCCCACAGCCTCTCCCCCAAAAACCCCACACCCACCCCACAAGTCTCACACCCTGCCTGCCCAGCTGCCAAATGGAATGAGATGGGATCTGCTGGCAGGAACCACAGCTGCAAGGGCAACTGCTGCACTGCAGCCCTGCCCCATGCCTCCACCAGCCTGGTGGGGGGCTCCTGGTCCCAGGAACCACTTGGGGGGTGTGATGGCTGGGCAAAGGGGTGGAAGTGGCAGCAGAGGTGTGTGTGAGAGGCAGAAAGACATGGGTTGGGGGTGGGGAAGTGCTCCTGGCAGGAAAGGCAACTAGAGCCAGGCTTAGAGCCCCACCACTCTGCTAAAACAGCCTGTGTAGGGGGAGGCTGGGCTGGAAGGGAAGGGCTTGCCCAGCCTAGTCCCTGACCTCAGTTGAGGGCTTTCCAGGAACAGCACAGGGATCACTGGGGCTTGGGCACAGACACAGAATAGCAAGGGCAGCTGCAGCTGGACCCATGTCCTGGTGCTAGGACAGAGCTGTGGCTGGGAGGGAGCTAGTGGGGGGCAGACGGGGCTGAGGGTCAGGAGTAAGGGGCACTGGTCGGAAGGGGTTGAAAGGGAGGGGTAAGGGTAGAGGCAGGCCACTGGCATATCAGTGCTGCTCAGTACTCCACATTTGGGTGAGTGAAGGGGGCAGGGAGAGCTCTGATTTTCTATGATAAAAATACCAAAAGCAAATGCCAAAGTGTACAGATATTTAGAAATTTTATTATGATGATAGAGGCACTGGTAGGCTTCCAAATTGCTTTAAAATTGTAAATATATCAATAAAACATTGCCCAACTGATAACTCTACATATAGTGGCATTTCATTTTAATCACAGAGGAACATGGATTTGGGGTGTTTTAATGAGAGAATTTGGGTTTTTTATCAGCTAGTTTGTAATTTTTAAATAGTGACCACCAGGATCTCTGTTGGTGAGACAAGTGGCAAGACCTGGGTGGAGGAGCCTCCCCAGGGCCAGCACCAGGGACCCAGCTGGAGAGCAGACAAGGTGGCTGACCTGGCCATTTGGGGCCAGGAGGACACATTTTGACAGTTCAAAGCAGGCCACTGCAACAAGCACATCTTTTGGGCAATCACTGCCCAGATGGCAGGGTGTGGGCACCAGAAGACATGACAGTAGTTCTGCCTGAAGGCCAGCTATTCAGCCATGGCCCACTGGCAGCTGGCCCAGAAGTGCAGGAGGCTCTGCTATAGAGCCCATGACCACAGCCATGTGGTCCCTGTCTGGGTCTGGCAGGTGCACAGTCATGGGGCTGCATGCAATAGCAGGTGGCAGCAGGTAGCAGCCCCACTGCCAAGGTAGGGGGGCAGGGCCGCTCTAGGTTAGGGCTGCTTCAGCAGTCCAGCTCGCATAATGGGCTAGTGTCCCTAGATACCAACTGGCCAGGCCTCAGAAGCTCTCGAGGGAAAGTAGCCCTGAGCTGCTTGCCAGGTTAACTTTTTATACTGCTGTGGCCAGCACAGGTCCCTGCCCCAGCCTCTAGCTCCCCTGGCTGAAGATCCAGAAGGAGCTGGGCAGGGTCATTTTGCCCCAAGGGGCACGACTTAGCACATGTACCTGAACATGCACTTTGTTATGGGACAAGGCACAAATCTCCAGTGCAAATTTGTGCTGCTGCTATTTGAGCTGTGGCAAGAGCGTGTGCCTGCCTGTGTGGATGCGCCCATAGGGCACATCCAGACATACATGGACATTTGGTTCCCCAGGGACAATTAGCGGTGGTATACCTTGTACTGCCACTACTTGTCCCCAGGGAACGCCTGTTTCATGCATGCTCTGGAACGTGGCAAGTTGCCTCGGATGGGGTAGGGGAGGCTGGGACCAGCACTGGACTGGCCCCAGCAGCCTTACTTGGGGAACTCCTGGGACTGCAGCCATGGTGATTCTGCTGTGCGGAGCCTGGCTGGCAGCCACAGCACTGCTCCAGGTGGCCCAGCTCCACTTTTTAGCAGCATGCACTGACCGAGCTTGCATTGCACTGTTTTTTTCTCTGGTTTTTTTGACCCCTGGTGCAGGGGTCAAAAAAACCCCATGGAATAAAACCCAGCATAGTGCATGCTCAAGCAGCATGCCCTTGCAGTGCAGAGAACACTGGACTGTGCAGTATGTGGCACTGCAAACATGTTTGCAGCACCACATACCACACTCATCTGGGTGTGCCCATAATGTCTGTGGAACAAATATACCTATTCCTTACATGGAAAAATAATATAGGGAAAGCATTTGATGTATTTTTAATTTAGTTTAATTCATTGTAGCAGCTGGAAGAAAGTGAGAAGTTAGAAGTGCATGTCCAGCTAGATCCCTGCAGACTATGAACTAGAGTTTGACAACCACTGATTCAGCAAAATCATGCTTACTTTTGATAAGCCAAAGCAGTAAACTTTATATTAAGATCTTAGGCTGGATCTGAGCTATCCAAGGTTCAATGATAGGTGCTCCTTCAGACCATTAAAATGAAATGAACAAACTGGGGCATTTGCATTTGAATCCAACTTCTAATTTCCCCCAAGTTCCCAAGTGTTTTGTATGAGTTTCATCTTCTGGCAATTCCCAGTGTTTATCAATTAATTCAATCCCATTTATAGTAGTCTGATTAAAATAGGAAAAAAGGGAGTTTTTCACCCTATTGAAAGGTGCTGCCTCATGCTAGAGCTCATGAAATCTCCTACTCTTTCAGGATGCTTAGTTCTTCACAGACAGTGCTGAGTACCTGGCAGAATAAGTGATGGGATTACTTTCATCTTCCATACACCTACTACTTAACAGTAATGAAGCAATAAGGGTATAGGAGCCACTCGACAAGTCAGGCAGCTTGTGTCATACTATATATACATATACGTATACAGAGAGAGAGAGAAAGATAAAGAAGGCACTCAGCATAACAAGGAACAAAATGCAGAGGAATTAAGATCACTGCAACCGTCCCTCAGGGTTTATATAGGGGCCATGTCTAACACTCAGACAAAGGACTCATGATATGATAGAATTCATGATCTTATGATGGGGAAAACATGAGGTCAGCAGAACTAAGACACTGGATTTCAAAAAGGCAGATTTCAACTGATTCAAGGAGAAAATTGGTCTGGTGCCAGGGGGGGCGCAGACTGAAGGATAAAGGAGCTCAGGAGGGTGAAAGGTTTCCAAAGGGCATAGTATTGGAAGCCCACCAAATAGCCATTCTGATACAACAGAAGCACAAGAAGAATGGTAAGAGACTAATGTAGCTGCATAAGAAGCATCTAGGATGCCTCAAATGCAAAAGGAAAGCATGTAGGCAATGGAAAGATGGGCAGGTAACCAGGAAATAGCAAGAACTTACAGAGACAACATTAGGAAGACAGAGGTACAAGTGATTTTCATCTGCAAGGGAGGTTAAAGACAACAAGAAGAGGTTCTATAAATATGTAAGCCACAAAGATGAAGGAAGCTGTGGGTCCGCTGTTAAAATGTCAGGGGAAACTTGCAGTCCAGAATCACAGCCGCAGGACTCTGCAGGGTTGCTCATCACTTCATCTTCCTGCTTCTAGGTGCCTCTGGGATTTGTAGTCCAGGGTCACAACCAGCAGGACTCCACAGAGTTTCCCCTTCTGTTACACATTCATATTACATTTCGAATGCACACAAGGCATTACATTACACAACACATACATTACACTCTTAACAGAAGATGCAAAGGCAGAGCTGTTCCACAGCCACTTTGCCTCACAAAAAATTAGGATGCAACCACACAGCTAATAAGAATTATTTGGATAAAGGATCAGACAGGAAATTGCATTTGCCCATTGTAGAGCTTTTGATGAATCTGAATGAAATCAAGCCATCACATCATGATGGACTTCATCCCAGAGTTCTGAAGGAACTGGAAGAGGAGATTTCAGAGCCCTTGGCAATATTTATGAAGTTGTGGGAGATGGGCAAGGTACCAGAGGACTGGAAAAGAACAACATAGTGCCATTCTTTTAAAAAGGCAAAAGAAGGACCCAGAGAACTATAGACCTGTTAGCCTCACCTTGATACCTGTTACTGGAGTATATTGACAAGCACCTAGAAAAGGAAAGGCTAAACACAAGTAGCCCTCATGGATTTACTATGAGCAAATTGTGCCAAACAAATTTGATCTCTTTCAACAAAATAACCCTTTGGGTGAATGAAGGGAATTCAGTGCATAGAATGTATCTAGACTTCAGTACGTCTTTGGACAAAGCCCCCCACCACCTCATCCTAAACAAATTTGAGCAATATAGGCTAGACAAAACTACTACAAGTTGGACAGACCGTGGGTTCAAGAGCTGCAAAGCAAAGGATGATTTTAAATAGGTACATGTCAGAATGGCAGGAGGTTTTGAGTGGAATTCCAGAGGGGTCTATCCTGGGCCCAGTGCTGTCCACCATGCTTATTAATGGTTTGGATGCTGGAATTGAGAGCTTCTTGAGCAACTTTGCAGACAGCCTGAAACTGGGAAGGCTTGAGAACAACCTGGAAGATATTAACACAATTCAGTAGGATTCTGACAGACTGGAAAGCGGGTCTGGAGTTAACATGATGAAGTTCAGTGCTGACAAATGCAAGATGCTACACCTCAGGAAGAATAGTCAAAAGCACAAATACAAAATAAGTGACACTTGGCTGGATGGCAGCACTACAGAAGAGGGCCTAGAAGTCTTAGTAGATCACAGCCTCAATATGAGTCTGCTGTGTGACGAAGCTGCACAATAGGCAAATGCAATTTTGGACTACATCAGTAGAAGCATTACGGGCAATACACAGGAGGTGTTAGTGCCTCTTTACTTGGTACTGGTTAGGCCTCACGTACAGTATTTTGTGCGGTTTTGGGCTCCATATTTTTAAAAAGGCATGGAGAAGTCAAAGAGGGTCCAGAAGCAGGCAACAACAAAATAAATGTGAAAGACTGCCATAAAAAGCGGGGAAACACCTTTTCTCTCTTGCTGCAGAGAACAGGACTCAGACTAATACCTTCAAGTTGCAAATAACGTAGGTTTAGATTGGATATCAGGAAAAAACCTTCTTCACGATTAGAAGAGCGAGGTAATAGAACAGAATAGAATAGGCTGCCTCGGGAAGTTATAGAATCTCCATTACTGCAGGTGTTCAAGAAGAGGTTGGACAAGCACTGGTCAGGGATGATTTAGGAGTAACTACGCCTCTGTTCTACTGCAGGTATTGTCCATGCTTCTGGATTTTGCTGGTTGCCACGTGGAGCCAGAAAGGCAATTTGTTCTCCTCCTGTGCGGGGTTTTGTCTCCCTATAGTGCAGGCTGTGGCCCTCTTCCTGGGATCTTTCAAATGTATTTTAGTAACTCTTGCAGCAGCAGGTCACTGACTGCCAACATCCCCCTGCTTTACCTTTGCCAGGTTACAGTTGTATGCCTTGTGGCTGTGTAGCAGGGTTGACTGTGTAGTTTTAGTACTAGTTTAGGCAAGGATTTGTATGGAATGGTTTGGATAGGAGTTAGGAGTACACTGATGAAGATTGTCTTGGCTGATACTGACAACCGATTATTAACCAACCAGTCAATATCAGTCAATGCCAATCTGATAGCTGATATTTAGTAATAATGCAAGGCATTTTAAACTACTGACATAATAAACCTTTTTTGTTGGCATGTTCCAGCAGCCTCCTATATCTCATGTATCAGCATCCCCATGCTTAAAAAATAACTCGTTGAACGAGTTCTAGTTCCAGCACCCCCACCTCTATTTTTAAGCGCAGGGGCGCTGATACAGGAGATGCTGTGGCACTTTAATTAGAGTGGCTGTCAGAGCCACTCTAATTAAGGTTCTGCCCACCCCAAGCCCCGGAGCACGTGTAAAAGTGCCTGTGCCAGTTGCAGCAGGCGGGGCTGGCCTAGCAGTGCCTGCAACTGGCTGTGCGGAGCCCTTCAGCCCCTGCTCTTCCACATGATGCCCTTGAACCCCAGCATGGGGGCAGCTGCCTGAGCCTGTGCAGCTGGGATGAGGGGAAAGGTGTGAGCCTTCCTGGATGCTCAGGGCTGGGTGGCCTCTGGGCCAGGCTTCCTTCTTTCCTCCCCCTGCCCAGGGCAGGGCCATGGGACTGTTCCCAGAATAGAGAAACCAGGCCACTCGTCCTCCACAGCTAGGCCTCAGGTCCCGAGAGTTGGACTCCAGCAGGGGGAAGGACCCCTTGCCCTCCTGGTACTCCTGGCAGGACAAGCCCCCATGCCCCATGGGGGAGGTTTAATGGGCTAGGACCTGGAACCTGATCTGGCCCCTGCCCCAGGAAGGACAGAACCTGGCTGAGCTGTGGGAGGATCCAGTTGCACACAGCTGGGGGGAACAGCTGTCTCAGCCCCTGCCAGGCCCTGTCTCTGGCCCCTGGACCCCCATGCAATGTGGGCTGAGGTATGCTGGGCTGGGCCGGGCAGCTCTGGCTGCCCCTCCCCACCCCAGTCAGGTCTCTGAGGTGCTCACCACCTTTCACAGCACCAACCCCAGCTCCAGCCCGCAGTCCATGCCATTCCAGCACGAGGAACTTTACCCCAGCTACTCCACACCACTCCAGCCCAACCTGGCCTGCTGGTGAGGGGATAGAAAATGGCTTGGGCCCCTGCATCTGGATCAGGCCCTCCATGCTTCCAGCTCACAGAAGGGAACCCAGGCATCCAGGAGCCCCTGCCCATGGGTGAGAGGGAACCCAGGCATCTGAGACCCTGGCCAGAAGGCATAATTATCAGTAAACATTATTGGTTACAATGGCCAAACATGTCATTTCCCTTTTATGGGTGCCAATCCAATAGGCAACAAATATATCAGTGCACCTCTAATACAGATGATCCTACCTCAGACAGGTGGTTGGACAAGATCAGTATTTCTCAACCCATGGGTTATTACAGTGTCAAAGAATATATGAAAGAGTCGCAAACTTTACATTTGAAAAATGGATCAACAAACTTTAAAAATAGATTCTCCTTCAAAGGAAAAAGGTGTGGGAAACCATTGCATCTTCCCTTGCAGGCTGGCAGATTTCCAGCCTACAAGGGGTGGCTTGGGGTCCCCTATGCCCCCTGCACACACCCTGCTGCTCCACACTGTGGGGATGGGGGCAGTGGGTCAGGACTGGCCATCAATATTTACAAATGGGTCCTGGCACAGAAAAGGTTGCGAACCACTGGACTAGATGACCTCCAGAGGTCTCTTCCAGCCCTACTTTTCTATGGTTCTGTGATTCATGCAACAGGAAGATGTTTACATGTGTTGGAGAGAGAGAGATCCTGTCAGTAACTGTACGAAATGTCACAAGTAACTAAACTGTTTATTCTTTGGCTAACATTGTACATGCTTATGCTTTTTTATGATTCTTAGTATGAGCCATGCTTCATTATTGTCCATTAGCCATCTACTGCTGGGATAAAGCCTCCTCTGCTCATTACAGTGCAGGATTTGGCCAGAGCCTCACAGTATTTGATAAGTGCTGATTACTGGATTAGCAAAGGGACATGAACCGTGATGTTTAACTCCGTTTCCCTAATGAATTTCATCTTCCAGGAATCACCATCCCTGGTGGTGCCACATAAGACATCTATTTTCAAGTGTGTGGCCACTGGCTTGGAGATGAGTGAGTGGGTGTGAGAGATTGCAGCATTAAGGGGCAAAAGGAAGCCTGGAAAGATCCAGGGCCTTGCTGACTCAAATGAATGCAACAGCATTAAGACTTGGCACATGTGATATGCAAATGACTTGCAAATGTTAATTAACAAGTCCTCACAACTTCCCTGTGAGATGGGAAACGTGAAGACCGGATTTTTGAACCCAGGTGTCTAAAATTAGGCTGCTGAGTCCATACTTAGTAGTGCCTGTGGCTTCCACTGAAATCGGTGAGGCTCCACACCATAGATATCTAGTCACTTATTTAGCAGTGCCTAATATGAAGAACCATTAGTTTAAAATCCAGGGCAGAGAGGTTAATAGTCACATTTAGTTGCCAGATACTATTGCACTGAGTTTAGTGAAGTTACACAGGTTAATTAAGGGTAAGATTTGTACTTTGGGCTTTGTCTGCCCTAGAAGGCATTTACAAAACCTTCTCTCCATTGCTGCTGCTGATGCAATCAAACCCAAGAGTAATATGGACTCTACTGTAATAAATGGCTCTCCAGTTCTGGCAGCCCATCTCATTACTGTGTTAATTGTTAATCTTGTACAGGGAAGGGCCACAGAGGTGTCAGTATCAAAGCATTCATTAGAACTCAGAGCTTCCTGGCTCCCCATCCCATGTTCAAGAATAGGAAAACCACTCAGGGTAGTCAAAAGAATGAACTTACTGTGGCACAGAACTTAGAAGAGGTGCTTAAAGGATGCTGAAGGTCTCCCTGCATCAGTGATTTAGCATGAAGCTCAAAGCACAGATGGGAAAAGTGTAAATTCTCAAGTGAAAAAGTGTCCATATTCCATTGGGAAATATACTCCTAACAGACTACAATCCATCAGTTGGTGTCCCTATGATTCGACCACAGTATCACAGGCAAACTTGTTAAACAAATCAGGCTCTTCATTTTTCTTATCAGCTCTCATCAACCATTGTCTTAGTACAGCAACAGCAACAATGATTAACTAGACAACACCTAAGGCCTCCGAGCAATCAATGCAAATATTTAGAAATACAGGAAAATCTCACCCACCCTTTGCCCCAGCCCAGTTCCCCAGGTTAAGTACTGCTTCTTTTCTTTTACACCGATTTCACTGCGGCTTCTGCCATGAGGTCTCATGCAGGAGAACTGAGCATGTGAGATGCTTAAACAAGCAGTTAAAATATTTCAGTGGAATATGATGTTCTTAGGACCTCAAGCCATGACATAACACCACCTCACTTGTGGATCTGTTTAGCTGCTATCAGAATACAAACTCCAATTAAATGCACCAGAGGTTCAAAAGAATTCAGCTGATTTCTTTACAAAACAAAACTTTATTTTCATGCAGGCTATGCTTCTTGGCCTCAACTGGTGTCATGCCAAGATGAAAGAATAGCACTAGCTGGAATGCAATGGACCCCAGTACTAAAAGGGACATTGGTGTGCTACCACAATATAAATAATGAACCATAGTTGTTCCCGTAGAGAGTGGAGCAAGTAGTGGCAGAGCCTTTAAGAAACAGTTTGGGCTGTGCTTCAGACTCAGGCAATCCCTGGTCAACCCAACTGTAAATGGTACCTGGGGAGATCAAAGGCAGTTGAAATGAGGCTAACTATGTCACCATCTTGTGTGCCATTCGCTACAGAAACTGGAGTGCTTTAATCACACTTGCCTGTGGAGCCACCTGGACTGGTGTAAACTTTTGACCTTTTTGAATAAAAGGATCAACTGTAAGTGCAGAAATCACTTTAGGAAAGCTAAGTTTGGAGCCTCAAACAGCAAAGCACATGCTCAATATTTAGCATTTGAATAATCTTGTCCTTAGTTAGCATAGCATTTCAGCACATACTTAAAATTGAGAGTGTACTTATATCCTAGTGAAATAAAACATAACAGTGTACTTAAGTTAAATGTAAAGTGCTTTTGCTGAATTAGAGCCTTGGTTCACAGATCAGTTTTTCTCACTCCAGTCATTTGGGAAATTCTAGTCACAGGGTTTTCTGGGTGCTTTAACTTTCCTGAGACAAATCCGTTTTTGGAGGAGAAATCTTCCTAGAGGATGATATAGTTTTACCCTGCAGGAACAATCCTGGAAAGGATGCAGTCACAAGAGCACAGTATATTCATGAAAGCCTTGCCATGCCAAATCCACTCTATGGCTGTGTCCACATGACCTCGCACATGTCTGTTGCGGTGTTTCAAAGGAGTCTGAGACACCACAGAAGGCATCCCATGAGCAAGAAAATATTCCCTGCGCTGCATATTTGCAGCGCGGACCCTAACTTTGATACCCGGGGCACTGGAAGACATGGCCAGCTGTGCAGCCATGGCTCACTGGCAGCTGGCTCAGAGGTGCAGGTGGCTCTGTTGCAGTGCCCATCCCACAGCCCAGGAGGCCATGTGTTCCCCATCTGGGTCTAGCAGGCATGTAGCCATGTGGCTGCAGGTCCAAGGGGGCAGATGCTGTCGCAGGTGGCAGCAAGTCACAGCCAGGCAGCAGCCACCACTGCCAGACTCCTGAACTAGGTAGAGGGTGCATAGGCCAGGCTAGGTAAGGGCTGCTGCAGCAGTCCAGTTGGCAGGGGGGGCTAGTGTCCTCAGATACCAACTGGCCAGGCCTCAGAAGCTCCTGGGGGCAAGTAGCCCTAAGCTGCTCACCAGGGAAGCTTTTTATACTGCTGGGACCAGGAGAGATGCTGGCCCCAGCCTCTAGGTCCCCCTGACTGAAGGGTCAGCTTGCCCCAAGCAGCACAATTTGCCCCACACCAAACTGCATGTTCAGGCACGTGTGGTGAGGCACAAATGTCCAGCACAAATTTTTGCTGCTGCCACTTGAGCTGTTGCAAGCACACATGCCTGCATGTCTAGACATGCCCTACAGGCACATCCAGATGTGCAGAAAGGAGTGGTTTGTAGCACCACAAACCTCTTTGTGGTGCTGCAAATTGCATGCAGTGAATGTTAAAACATGCCCTGTGCTGCAAATATGCAGCATGGAGCCAACATTTGCTACTGGGATTTCTCTTTTGAAGATGAAATGTCTGAGGATGAAAGCCCTCAGATGAAGCATTCATTTGGTTTCTTTGCAAGATATAGAATGAACCATAATCCCTTGGGCAAGAAAAGGCCGAGTGTTGACAAGAGTTAGAATTATGGTTGTGGTTAGGAAGCACCAAAAAGCAAAGGGGTTGGGTCCAAACCTGTGAAAAAGACTGAATTGAGTTCAGTGAAGAGATTTGGGGCTTTAAATAAAAAGAAAACATGGGGCAGGTTCAGAGGACATACATGGGGCTGCAGCAAGTGTATTTTGGGGCTGAGGGCAAAAAATAAAAGCCAGCCAGCCCCAGAACAATATACATGCGTGCACAGAGGCATTGGAGTGCAGCACAGCAGCAATGCACAGGGCAGCACTTGCAGCCACAATGCCAACAGAAGTGGCACAACCAGCTGCTGCTCCAGCTGCTGCCTCTTTCTAAGCCCCCACCCCCAAGGCAGTACCTGGGGCTGTTGCCCCAATCACCCCCACAAACACAGTTATGTTACTGTGTATACAAACACCAGCTTTACTTTCTCTGGGGTTTAGCTCTTTTTATGCATTGCCCACCTTGTTTCAACACCACCTCATTTTCCTCCACTTCCAGTGTGGCTTCCGCCTTGCCTTCACCTAGTTCAAAAAGCCTTCACCATTTGCTCTTCAACTCTGGTTTCCTGCTTGCCTGCCTACCAACTTTGAGCTCCCCTGTTGATTTTCCAAGCTTATCTTTTCATATTTTCCACTTGGCCTCACTTCCCCTCGGTAAACAGGTGCTCCAAAGACAGACCCATGTCTGTTGTTCCTCCTCAGGATGGAAAGCAGCTTCCTGCTGCCTTTGTTGTGAACAGAACCACCCAGTGAGGAGGGCAGTCCCATGAACTCATGCCCAAAAACAGGAGCTCTACTTGTCTCCCTTGAAGCCCACATGAGCTGAAATTTGACAAATATTTGCCCTAAGCCCTCTGTGCCAAACTCAAGCACCCATCACCTTTTTCATTAGTCTTGTTATCATTCAAGCCAGTAGTACTAAGTACTACAAAGATTTCGGCCTGCTGTATCAGAAAAGGGTTATGATCCGAAAAGTTTCATAACGGCTTAAGGTTTTGTAATTCCAGGCAAGCCATTTATTGAAGTTCTGTAATTTGCACTGGTGTCACTTTACCTCTGACCTTTTGTAAGGCAATTCTGTACTGGACTTGAGTACATTACTGTGGTATAGAGCAGTATACCTTCTAGCCACGGCTTGCTTATAGCATTGTAAAGGCAGGTTATGCTGGTGGAAATGAATCATCTGTTGAAGGCTCTCTATTGCATCTGAGCAGAGAATTGCAGGTTTGGGTCTTAAACGACACTGAGAAAGTGTCCAAAAGCATGTCTGACTTCTCTCCCAGCTATAGTTTGTCAATAAAAGATACCACAAAAGGGTCCTCCACAGCTGTGCATGCAGATATATTAAAAGGTCAGCTTATTCCAGTAAAAGTGACCCCTAAAATTATTGTAACCAAAGTAATTAGCAAGGGAAAAGAAAGTTTCCTACATTTTTCCAGCTTGTTTACTGTGTATATGACAGCACCTTGGCTAAATCCAGCAAAGGATTTAGGCCCTGCAATGCTGGGTGTTGCAGCACCTGCCTGTTGGATATTTTGCCACCTAGTAGAATCCATAGCACTGCATTAGACATCAAGGTTCCCTGTACATTTCACCTGGAGAGGTATGCATCTTTAAATGGGATTCATAAAGCCAGCAGTCTGGGCAGGGAGATGCACCTAACACAGGAAAGCCACAAGGCCTTTACCAAAATCTCTATAGCTTTTCTGTCATGCGTAGTGTGCTCAGCAGCGATGTGGGAGACCTGGGTTAAATTCCCTTCTGTGCCAGGATTGGGTGAAGGCTTGAACACGTATTACCCACTAACACCATCCACCAGAGCGTTGTGGGGTAGATTCATC
This sequence comes from Crocodylus porosus, assembly GCF_001723895.1. Lineage (NCBI taxonomy): Eukaryota > Metazoa > Chordata > Crocodylia > Crocodylidae > Crocodylus > Crocodylus porosus. The sequence goes on from NW_017728943.1 coordinate 61,300,173, forward strand.
TCTTGTGTTGACACTGTTCCATTTAGCATGGAATAATTAAATATTTTTTAGCCCAGTGAAATGCTTTCTCTAACACAATGAAACACTGATCTTTAAACCATGTTGCTGGGTTATAAAAACTACAAAACATGATTCACAGGATTAGTATTAAATGCATTCTGACCCATTGTGGTTTTTCTGAGTTCCTTGCAACAGAAAAGTTGCTCTATTATTTTTCCATGGTCAAAAAAAAAAAAAAAATGAGTGAAAGCAAAGAGCTGGCATTTTCTGAGGGGTAGTTTTCATCTAATGAGGTGAGCCTTGAGTCTTAAAAGGTTTAGAACAAACATTTCTTTCATAGTCTGTGAAGACCCAGTTCTACAAAGCCTAATACACTTGCTTGACTATCCACATATGTACTTCATAAAATTCAGTAGGCACTAGGGTAAGCACAGTGCACCACATTAAGTCTTCAGGTAAGTCTTTGAAGCACCTATGCACCTTAGGCCCTGATCCTAGAGTTGATTATACACATTTAATCGGCACATTTTTGTACCTGAATGTAGGCCCCTTAACTGTAATGTGGCACTAGAGAAGCATGGGCCATACCCTCACATGGTCAGTTGCAGGACTTACCCCGGGTCAGTTTCTACTTTCCAAAAAAGAATCTTTGAAAACATCAACAAGGGAGTAGAGAAACTCTTTAAAAAAAAATAATTAAGGATTTTCCTTTTCAACATATACGTATAAAGAGCTCTTTGTGGGAACCTGGAATTTAAAAAAGATATTCAAGTCAAACAAATTCAAGTGAACAATGCTGTCCCTTTAACAAGGCTGCCAGAACAAAATATACTTAGGGAGTACCTGTTCTTTACATGCACGCACACACATGCATGCACCTGTTGATTAATTAATCCAACTTATCAAGTAACAAATTTAATGTTTAAAGATATATCAAATCCTCTAAGGCAGGATTTCTTAAACTTTACAATACCACGACCCCAAGTGCTGGATGGCAGTGGCAGGTGACACGGAGCTTACACACAGCAGCGCTGCTGCCATCCATCACTCTGGGCCACCACTGCTTCCCTGCACATACCCCCTGGGAAGTATGCAGCCCCCTTTTAAGTTACTCACGACCCCCGGGGGGTCACAACCCACAGTTTGAGAACCCCTGCCCTAACCTATCTTCCATCAACAGTCCATACTTAGTCCAAGTCAATGTCCAAAGTGGAGAGTCTTATATGGGCACAGCTATTCTTACTACACCTGTACCCTGACATCCTGGGTGTCATCATACAGTATAGTAGGAGGAAAGAAAGAGATAATTTTCTATTTTCTTGGCAAAAGAACACTCCTGAAACCTAACCTGTCTATCCAAGGGCTTAAGTGTTTGACCAGATGTTCAATCAGTAACTGGTCTTTTAGGCACATCACCAAACTAGAAGTGGGGCACCTATGTTCCATTCTGTAATGATTTGTTTTATTTCTACCAACATACACAGAAACTGTTATGCTTCTATAATCTCTGTTTATCTAAATTATCCTCCTGTTTTAATTGCAACACCAGAAAAAATGTGGATACCATGGGAAAATTCAAAGAAAACACCAGAACCACTGCTAAACAAGTCTTTCCCTGGAAATGGTGGGCTTTTTAGACACAGCAAGATAGGGGAAAGAGGGGTAGTTAGCAAGTGTTCCACTCAAAGCTTAGGTTTTACAGGATAGAGTTATTCCTGTTTGTAGGCAGGACAAAATAGGTAGTCCAGACCATGAAGTAGGCCTGGTGAGAAGGTCTGATGGCCCTACTGGGAAGTTGATTTCCCTCCCAAGCTGGGAATCCGCAGGAGTCATGACAGAACGCATGTGGTGAAACCATACTTTGGTATGAGGTATCTGTTCATTGCAGGAAAGTGAGACATAAAGAAGTGGATTTGGAGAGTAGTATGTAGTCCAACATTAATAATGACTGCAAATAGATTAGGAAATAGGATGCTATTGTAGACATCCTTGAATCTACTTATATCTGAGTCAGATCACCATTAATAAGTGCTGTGGGGTGAGGAGAGGTACCTTAAAAGCCAACACCCACTGGTCATCACTAGGATGATGCTAGCTGGAATGTGCCTTTGCTGTCTGTCAAACCTGGGAGTGTCAAGGCAAAGGATTTCTAATTTGAGAGAGGAGGAAGTTGATCCAGAATCTTTGGTATCACCCCCTCCAGAGGCAGGTTAGTGCCCAAGGCTGACGAGACAACAATACATGTAAATGACTGTCACAAAGGAGGAAATTTGCTCTCCTCTATTCCCTTTCCAACCAGCTAAAAAGTCAGGAATACAGAAACCTTGCAAGACTCATTGATCTCATGTGACCAAAGACTTTATATCTGCTCTTCCTCACTTTCTCAGCCTTGTGGCCTCCATGTGTTCATTCACCCATCTGCTTTCTAATGAAAAGGAAGAAGATAATCTGAATGGCAAACTGTGATTTTCTTTAACTTCCCCTTGATCCATCCAAGTTCTTGCTGTCAGTAACTTTTGGGCTTCCCTTTTGCCTAGGGTTTTATTCTCCCCCAAATCTACTTGCGTTAATAAGGGTTACAAAGATTTTAGAAAGGTAGGGCTGGAAAGAATGTCTACAGATCATCTAGTCCAGTGATTCTCAACTTGTGAACTACGGAGGCATTGTAGATAAGCAGCAAAAGCAGCTTGTTCAAGGAGCTGGAAGGGGCCCAAAGAATCAGAAGGGTTGAAAAACATGGTTCTAGTTCATCCCACTTCACCAAGGCAGGAGGAAATATACCTAGAGCAGGGATGCCAGACATAGGACCTACAGGCCAGTGCTGCTTCATCTGGCCCACTAGCGGACCAAGGAGTCTGGTGGTATGGCCACCAGTTGGCATGGCTTGCCACAGAACATGCCCATCAGTGGCAGGAGAGCAAGTGAAGGCTGTGCTCATACATTGCTTGTTTGACCTGCCACCACTTGGCCAGCCACTGCTTGTGCTGCCTCCATGACAGCAAATGTCCACCTGGCCTACAGCAGCTTGTCCCACTCCCACCACTGTTGCCATTACTGCCAGAGCCACTATCCTGTGCCCCATGCCAGAACTGGCCCACAAGGAGCCTTGCAGTCTGGGGCACTACATGTGTTTGACACCCATGACCTAAACCATTCCCAACCAAACCAAGACACAGAAAATAAAACTGGATGTGACTTCAGGAGGTCACCTGATTTAACCTGCTGGTTGAGACAGGAGGACCCCTGAAACCATCCCAGACAACGGTTTGTCTAACTCACAATTTAAAACGTCCAGTGATGGAGATTCCACCTCGCTAAGTAATCTCTTCCAGTACTTAACCACCCACGTAAACAGACAGTCCTTCCTAATATCCAACTGAAAACTCTTGCTGCAATCCTCTTTATATGATTCATCCTCTTTATACCAACCACGTTTATATTTGAAATCCATCCCCCCTGCTCTGTGGAAGGATGAAGTGCAGAATGAAGTGCACCTATAATATCCCTCAGTCCCTCAAATCTTCTCCTCTACAAAATAATAATCCAAATTCATCCATCCTTTCCTGGGTTTCAAGACTGTTATTCATTTGTGTTGCTCGCCTTTGGACTTTTTCCAGTCTATCTATGTCTTTCCTGCAGTTTTTCCCTAAACTGGACAAAGTACTTCAAGTAAGACTTGAGCAATACTCAACTGCTTCCTGTGCCTTGCATATGATATTTTAATACATCTCAGAATGTTGTTAGTTTTTTGGCAATTTTACACTGGTGTCAGTGGTTGGGGGGGGGGCCAGTGGCGACCACCTGCAGGCACCACTGGCAGTGCTTTTTACAGGGGGTGCACCACCAATCTTAGAGGGTGCACATGCACACATGTGCACCCCATACGTGTCGCCAATGATTTCTTCCTTGCCCTACCCTCAGTAGACTTGGAAAGGAACTTTTTTAGGTTCAGGAGACTTATCAAGACCCCTCTCCCCCCTCCCCATCTTCACTTTTCTGGATTAGACAAAACTTCAACCTTTCCTTCTAGCTCATATTTTCTAAAACTCTGATTATTCTAGTTCCTTTCCTTTGGACTTTCTCCAGCTTTTCTACATTTTTTTAATATAACTGAGATGGCAATTCAGATGAGGTCACACTAGCCCTGAGTAGAACAGTATAATTATGTCCTGTGCGTTAGATGTCACACCCCTGTTAATACATCTGGGGAAAACCTTTGCTCTCTTTTTTTTTTTTTTTTTTGCAGCAACACCACATTGCCAACTCATGTGTAATCTATAATCCACTATAACACCCAAATTCTTTTCTGCTGTACTGTTTTCTAGCCACTTATTACCTAGTTTGTATTTGTTTGAGTTTTAAGTACAGGATATAGCACTATGCACTTACCTTTATTGAATTTCATCTGTCTGATTTTGGGCTATTTATCATGATCATTTTGATTTGTAATTCTGTTCTCTAATGCTCTTACAACCTGTCCCAGCTTCCTGCCATCCACATTTCATAAGTATACTCTATTTCCAGCATCCAAGTCACTAATGAAAATATTTAATATTACCTGATGGAGGACAGATGCCTCCTAGATCAGGAGATTGGTTTGGCTGGTTCCTTTAGTACTCAAAAGGTCATCAGGTCCTGCAAGGCTGGCTTGGCTTGTCACAGAGAAAACAGGGCTGAACATGTCCAGTCCACACCCTGCTCACCCAAGTCTGCTGACATGGTCTAGATCTGGAAGTTCACCAGTGAGATTGCTCAGGACTCATCCCCAGCATCCGCTCTTAAATCTTCAGCTTCCAGAGGTCCTCCACAAGACCTGCCACTGCCACTGTATAGACAAGGCCAGAGTTTGTATAGACCTACCCAGTGAATGATGAAAAGACTGAAAATGAGTAACTCTGAGGGAAAGCCAAGGAACAAGATAGGCTCTGGACTAAAGATAAAGCCAGCAGTGTAACTGGGGGAGGTGGGCAGCAGAGGGGCATCAGCTCCAGGTACTGGCTTAGAGGAGGCACCAGAATGCATCCCCTGCCTCCCTTAGCCCTTGCCATGGCAGAAACAGCCCCACACCACCAGACCAGAAGAGCAGGGTGTGAAACACCTAGGACAGTTAAGACACCTTCCTCCTTCCCCCTCCAAGCAGAAGTGAGCTTTTCCCAGGGCAAGTTACAGCAGAGCAGGGATAGTAGCACTGGTCACCTAGCCACGAAGAAGAATTCTAAACAGGTCTCATTAGCAAGAGCAGGACAAGAAGCAGTGACAGGTTTAAGGGACAAGTGGTGAGATGTAGGCTGAGCATTAGAAAAAAGCTTTATAAGGGTGTAGATAGTTGACCAACAGCTGTCGAAGCCGCCTATGGAAGAATCTTCCACAGTCCTGCGTCAGTACTGGAACTTTCACTGTTCAAACGTGGCAGGAATTGGTTTGCCTCCTGAACAGTTTTAGGCAAACCTACAGGCCATGGACACAATGCAGAATCAGCAGGAGTAAAGGTGCACTGTCTGCTGTCCCGTCCTCAGTTGTCTGAACGCCCCTTCTTTCTGCAGCTAGCCCCTGCTCCACCTCCAGCCTCCCAAGACATATAAAATGATGGCTCCCAAGCCTCCAACTGCTGCTGGTGTAACAGAGAAGGCAGAGCCAGCCCTGAGCCTGGCACATAAGCCTCCTATGCTGGGGGTAATTTCTGGAGGGGTTTTATACCTGCCGCATTTCCCCTTTGCATCAACAACTGTTAATCTTACCCTTAAAGCATAGCTATAAGCCAAGAAACTTCCTCCTGTTGCAGAGTGAAATCCATGGAATAACTCTGAGGTCCTGACAGAAACATCACCTTTCTGCAGCATGTAGAGTTAGTTAACTGGGTTTGAAGGTGTTTTTAATTAACTTATAATGTAGGTGATGTTGGGCTGAAGGGCTTGTGAAACCAGAATGAAGTGATCCATTGGGCTGTGTACTTGACATACCCCTAAGCACTGCAGAAGTGTTCCTCCAAGGATGACTATACAACTGCAAAGGATCCAGCCAAATAAAATTTAAAGATGAGGTAAACAGATAAAACACTGACATCCATTTAGTAAAATTACCACAGCACTACCATACAACTGAACAGCAAGGAATGCCAGCTCAGAATCAGAGAAATCCAAAATCTCCAACTCACTGGATGGCACAGTATAAATTTCTATAGCCTTCTTCAGTTCCAGACACCAGTCTTATTTGTGAATTACAGTTCTGAGTTAACTATTTCCTTTTCATGGAAAGTTTCCCATTCTAGCTCCTTGGCTAGTGCAGGGCTGCCCTATTACTATTCAGTTAGTGTGCTCAGACATTTGCAGCAGTGGCAGTGCCTCTTGCTCCCTCTGGACTGGATTTCTTGCACACCTCCAGCATTATTTATGCAATAATAATGCCACTCATTCAGCCCTGCTTCCTCCAGTTCTCCAAGTTCCTTGTTGTGTGCAAGGGACAGGACTAAAAAATAGAACCAGTTCTAGAAAATAAAATAGTCTTCAATTAACAAATGATTGAAAAGTTTTCCAGCTGCCACAAAATGCAGCATTTTGGCATTCTGAAGCAGCCCAATGCCTTCTTTTTCCATCGCATCATCTTATCTATGCATTTCCCTCCCCACCTGGTTAAAACACCTAAACAGATTTTACTGAAGTTTAACAAAACACTTAGACTTTAGGCTGAGGAAAAGACATCCATTCTAAGACACAAAAAGATGTGGCCCTTTTGATGACCCCAAGGGTTGAAATGTGACATATGTGGGAGCAGTATAATAAATCCAATAGAAAAAAAGTACTATTTTTGTGATTTGACATCTGATAGAGGGTTTCAAAATAAAGTGGCACCATTGTGTTCCCTATCATTTGTACCCCAGGAGAATCTAAAAGCACTTAACACAAATCAATTCAGCCTTACAACAAGGCTTTAGGTACATGAAGTTTGTTCTTTTCCTTTATTAAAGGAGGAGACTGAGGCACAGGGAAAAGGATGAGGGCAGGCAGGAAGTTCCCAGGAAGAGGGGATTAATAAAGGTGGGAAATCCCAGCTCCAAGCCCCATGTTCAAACATCAGGATCACACTATAATGGAAGTGAGGTTGCAAGTGGGGAGGTAAACGGAAAAGGTCAGGTCCAAAGTTAAAAAACACTTGTTGAGAAGACTCCACAATAGTGGGAAAAGTTTTGAAAACTGTCTTTTAAGAAAGTTACATCTTCAAGATCCAAAACTCTGAGAAGAGAAACCTGAAATAAAGATTCAAGCTAGGGCATTTTGTTGACAACAAAAATGGTGTCACTCACCTCAGCAGAGAAATGAGGAAGTTTGCCTCAGCATGCGTCTCAGGACCTGAAGGAGGAAATAGCCGTTTAAAAATGTCATTGCACCGGTAATAATTATCTATTCCACTTATGTAATCTCACCCAACTTGTGCAGCACAGCTTTAAATATAGCTTTCAACATCTCAGTCACAATAATAAAATGGAGAACAGTGTTCAAAGTTCTACCTGTTGTGGGAGAAATAAATGTCCTAGGGTTTGTCTTTAGCATTAAACCTCCTGGAATATTTATATTGCCTTTGAGGGTATATGCAGTGTCAAGAGACAAAGGGCAAGATCAGCTCAGGCAGAAAAAGATGCATTCTTCTGTTCAAGAGGCCAAATAAACCCGTTGTGGTATTCTCGTGTAGACAAAAAAGGCAAGTTATTAAAATAGGAGTGCTCAAAGGCAAACCAAGTGCCGTCGACTCTACCCTTGTTATGATAGCTGACTCCACAAAGTGGAGGAAGGACAGGTGTAGCTGTCAACATACTATGAGATCCAAGCACTGGAATTCAGGCCCAGGGCAGGGCATTGAGCCCTATCTCTGTGCAGAACTCCCCCACTGAGCCAGGAGGCACCAGCTGCAATAGCCCTTAGACAGGGATATTACAAGTGCCCCAAGTTGCTCTATACATAGTGGAGAGTGACTACCACTGAGAAGCAGCGATTGGAAAAAGCAACATTACCTGCTCCACTGCTGCTGCATGTGAGCTGGGCTGGACTCCCTCTTTTCTTTAGACTACAGAGGAGCAGGCCTTCTTAACACAATCCCAATTCCTCTGAAGACCCAGTAAAAAGGTTGGCAACCTGGCCACTGCCTGCCTCAATATTTCACAAGGAGACAGCGTAAGCCAACTGCCCTCAAGGACTTTGGGAAAGCAGTGGGCTATGTCTCCTCCCTGGCTAACAACCACAAGCAAGAAATGGAGGAGTTGGACACTTCAAGAGAAATAGCACTAAGATGGTGACTGTACACTATTCCTTTTAAGAGAAAAGAGAAGTGCAGCACAGCTGGGTCATACATGCAAGTTCACATGAATTTAAAATAACTGCACTTTGGAGCAAATCCAAATCAGAGCAGAATCCAACCCAGAGACCTAATAATCCAGTGCTGACACTGTTGGTCTCTGTGCCTTGGGCAAGATACTTGGGGCAAGATTGTTGTCTTGGTGCCTCAGGACACAGACAGGCACTTTGTGTGATTGTCCAGTAAGTTAGAGGCCTAAAAGCTATTTGAATCTTAAGTACTCAGATACCTTAGGAATTTGGTTCTTAACTACAGCGAGTGTCTCTTAACCTTGGTGAGTATCAGTTGCCCCAGCTCTAAATTGGAGATGATACTTACTTACTTCACAAGGATTGAAGGATAATTAGCAACATTAAAACACTTTCAGGTGTTAACTAAGTGCCACAAGGTCAGTGGCCCTTGGTCCCCATAGCTTTCTTGCCAGCTATTATTTCCCAGAAAATGCCCTGACCCTGAGCAATTTGTTGACTACCCACAAATTAACGTAGGCAGGGTAGAACGTCCCATTTCCCCAAATCAAATGTTGCCCTGTGTCCTTTTATCTAATACATTTTCTGGAATGATGCTGCATACATGCTTTTTCCTTATGAAGAGTGTAGTATCAGCCCTCCAGCTCTATAAGCTGACCACATTGTTTAAACACAAATGCCACTGCTGGAGAACAGGTTTGGGAAAAGAATAGTTCCCCCAGTCGAGAATAGAGCTTGATGTCACACAAATGAACTGTAAGGAACTGAAACTTTATGGATGTTTCCTCTACGGAACTCCCCGTCATAGGGGAACTCCTTTTTTGCACTTTGATAACTGCCTATGAGGAATCAATCCTAAAAGACTGTGCATTGGTCAGCATGTTTCTCTGATTATTTCTGTCATCCTTTTGCATTTCTCATCGTTGTCCAAGATGTATGCTTTTCCTTTCCAGCTGCATGCAAGTTTTTTGCATGCCCTGTGAGCAAATGTGAACCTGCAATCCACCAGCCTGTTTGATGGTGGTGTAAGACCCACTTCTCAACGTTAAATCCTGAGTTATTTTCCTTGGTGTGTGACAGCAGGAAATGAACAAGCAAAAATTCCATTCCAAGGGACAGGAAATACCAAAGACAGTTCCTAAAAGCAATCTGAAGACTGAACACAGTCATTAAATTCTTATGATGGAAGTAGCCAGAGATCAATACACCCAGAGAAATATTGCAACTGTGATGGCCTCCATCCCTTTCAGACAGGTGTTCTGTCAGCTTGACGGCTAAGAAAATCCTTAGGGTAAGAAACAAGAAAGGACTTGGGTTGCTGCACCTCACCTGCAGAACCCAGAGCCTATACGCCACATGAGGAAGGGGTAAGTGTCTCAGAATACGATGCAAAAAGCTCATGTGCTGAGCGAAGCACAACCCAGAGTGAGTCAATAGGAAATGCTGAGCACAGAGGTGTGTCTGCACGCCTGCCCTTTCCAGAGCTAAGGCACCTGACTCAAAGCAACAGACAAGATTCATAACAGAATCCTCTCCTGAGGGTGGGGACCAAACCACTGATTCTTGCAAAGAACTTGCAAGACTCACTGAGCGCATCTACACAAGTAACTAACTGTGTAGTAGCCTAATAACACTGTGCCGGGCAAAACCATGCTGGGCAAAACCTGCGCTAATATGCTACTGCACAGTAGGATTAGGCTACTGCACTGTAAACATAATTAAAAACCCATGCACTGGTGCTACTGCTCAATAGTGTGAGTTACCATGCATTGATTTAGTATTTGGTTATCCAAGTACTAAACCTAATGCGCTGTAACTACAGCTGATTAATGAACATGTAGATGCACCCACTGTTTTCTTTTAAAATATGGTTGGCAGTGATGGTGCCAAGACCCACCTTTTTATGTTGTAGCCTAGTTGCTAGAGCACCTGCTCAGGAAGTGGTAGACCTTGGTTTAATTCCCTCCTCAGCCTGAGGGGTTTCAGATCCACATCTCCCACTTCCCAGAGAGTGTGCTAAATACCAGGCCATAGATTGAGCTAGGAGATACTACCCTGCTCCCCACCAGTGCAGCTGTGCTACAGTACAGCAAAGTAAGCAAGATCCATGAGGTCAGGAAGATAGCATAAGAGGTAACTTGATTCTGTAACCCAAGGGGGTAAGACACTCAGCTGGAAGGAGGAACAACTCAATTTTGACTCCTTCTCAGGCACTGTGCACTGACATGCACAAAAAAAGCTGCTGACCGTGAGCACAATTTAGCCGGGTCAGCCTAGGCAGCAGAGGGCCAGACTCCTGCCTGCTACCTAGCCATACAGCTCTGCACTTGCAGTACCCTTGTGTCCCAGCCAGCCCTTCTGCCACCCGACGCTGCCACCTGGAGCCCAGAGCTGATCCCCTGTGCCCCCTGCCACACCAGACTTGCTCCGCCTTGGCTTAAATTGCTGCTGCCCCAGGCTCACGTGTAGATGCTGTACCCAGGAAGCAATTTACTCTGGCTTGAGCTGCTCCAGAGTTTATTGCTTCACATTAATTTCATGTGTAGATGCACTCAATGACTGTGTAATGCAGAATACAGGAACAGTGCTGGGAGCAGAGCCCAGAATCCAGGATTCCTCTTTTCCAGATGACTGGTCTCATCACTCAGCTACAGAATCAGGACCCTCTTGCTAGTGAATTTTAACATTGATTTAAATCGGGCAGGATTGCATTCTAAATAAACATGTTGTTTTAATTAAGCAGCTGATTACATATTCAATAGAGCAAATTCAACCCAGTCTTTCCAGGCAGACATGGTTTGTCTCTAATTTGCCTTTTTAACAGTGACTCCAAAGGCAACATTTCAAATGACACAAAAGATGCCAGAAGTATATGGCAGTACGTTAAATTAGAGTAGTTCATTTCTATTGTGCCGAGTTAGATTGTAAGATCTTTGGAGCAGAGATCTCAGGGCTTATTTGATATTGTAAAGCACAGAATAGTAATAGGCACTATTACCCCGCATTGTTAATCAGCATTGTCTCACTACCTTTCACCCATTTCATTTGACCTTATTAGTATATCCTTGAGACTGTCATGCTCATAATAGCTACCAGTGGCAATGGAGACAGATTCCATTACATTCACTAATGCTGTGGTGTCAAACTCCATTCAGTCCACAGGGTAGATAGGGCCCACAGACTCCCTCCCCTTCTCTCCCCACTCCCCCAGCAGATCTGGCACCTGCTCCTACTGGTCTAGGACCTATGCCACACATATGCAGATCCCAGAGTGGCTGAAACAGGCACAGTGTGCAGTGCAGTCTGACTGGGGCTGCATAGTATGGATCCCAGAGCAGCTGGAGCAGGCTCCACACTGCATGCAGTGCCTACCCTAGCTCCACACAGCACCCAGTTAGGAACCATGCTGTATATGGCACCTGGCCCAGCAACTTGAGGCCTATGTGGCACACGACACTTATAGGTACAGCATGCAGAGTGGGTCCGAGGGTGGCTGGACCAGGTGCTGAATGCCGCACAGTTCTGGAGCAGCTGGCACAGGCACTGCAAGTGACACACATCCCAAGTCCTGCTTGTGGAACTGGTCTAGTGCTTGTCGTGTCCCATTTGGGTCTGCTCAGACCCAGAGGCAGCACCAGGGGCCAAATAGCAAGGCTTCGTGGGCCCACAGGCAGTATGTTTGACATCCCTGCACTAGTGGATCTAAATGCTTACCCATTTGTCCTATTAATGCTGGTCTGTTTGATTGACTTAGAACTGGACTAGAGAAAGGCCTCAAACCAACATCAGGAATATTTTTGCAAAGGGGTAAATGGGAGAAGTAATCCTCCCCCCCACACACACTTCTTTTCTTTTTTTTTTTTTTTCTAGTAAGGCGCACAGAAATCCTGCAGTCTCTACTCAAGCAAACTCAGTCTCTCCTGGGAGACTGCAACATGAGTGGTTTTCTCAGCTGGGTATTCAAGAAAAAAAATTGGTTTTTTTTAAACACATCAAGATACACAAAGCTTTAGAAAGATATTACCACTGGGGAGTCTGGCATTCAGTGATTAATACAAAGACAACCAGATCCTCAAGTCTTTCATTAGTGAATATTATTTAGCTTTTAGCCACTAGCTTTTTTGTGGCTATCTAGATGGCTTGTGTTTGTAATGCATCTTACAAGTTCTCCACTGGGCCACCATCTAAAACCACTGTAAACATTTTACAACAGCTTGAGGCTAGCCCAGAATTTATGCCCCACAGTGCATCAGAGCACTGCAAAATCCCAGAGTAGACAAGATAAGAGTGTGTGTCAGTCTCTCAAATCTTCCTTGCCACTGACAGATACAAATAGGTTAAGCACAGTACTTTATAGCACAAAGCAGAAGACAGCAACAGTGTTATACAGGTAAAAGTTTATTTTCCCCAGGGAGAAGACAAAAGAGACTGACAAGGGGCTCTGCAATCACAATGGTGCAGCAAGATACACTAGTAACATGCCTAATTCCCAAAGTAGTTCCCATTATCTTCAACTGCAGGCCGTGGAATAAAGGGGAATATTCTTGAATCTGTGGCCTATGTGCATGTGCCCGGCAAAGTCAAAAAATGTTTCTCAACTCTTCCACTGGCAGCATGTGCATGAACATTTCTCAATGTGCTAGGTTTCCCAGGGAAAAAGATTCACATGAAAATGAGACTATGTACCCTGTAATTGAGAGATCTAAGTACTGAGCCCTTAATCTAGAAACATCTCTGCTGTTTTCATAGATTCAGAGGCTTTCCACACTGGCTACTTTATAAATAGTTTTATTTTATCCTATATTCTTCCTCCTTTTTCAAGCAAGTTCCCCTTTTTTTTTCAACACACAAGATCAAACTTATGTCTTAGATAGACAAGACTCGACTTGTCTTTATATAAACAGACACAACTCCCATGGTCTTTAATGGGAGCAGTGACTGCTTATGCTAGGGGTCACATTAACCTACACTACACACCCTGTCTTCACATGTTTAATATGAAATGAGAATGTTGCAGTTCTTTCTCCACACACCCCATAGACTTGTACCTCCCACAAAAGCATTTAATCCTGCAGATGCCAACACATGTTTTCTAATTAAGGTGGGAGCAGGACACAGCTGCCTCTCTTAGGCTTATCTATAAGTCATTAGGTGACATGTTCCTGGATGCTTTGCTGGGGACATTTATTTCACAGTAACCCTCATCAATTTTCTTTGCCTTGAATACACAAATAGAGACTGCTCCCTTTGATGTAACATCTCACACCTTGAACTATATGCTGTAGCCCAGCCTTAAGACCTGCTACTGTGCCTGCCACTTGAAAGTTCACCAAGGCAGGGGTATCCTGCAGATTTGTCTAAAAAGACGCATTTCCAGGTGGGATTTTCACAGTTACCCTGCAGTAGGAACAGAGGTGGACCAGTGAAGCCAGTGGTAAAATATCTATAGGCTTTAATGCAGTTTGTGAGGCCAGTGCCAAGGAAACTCCAGCCTGTGAAATTTAGCAGGTTCTCCATCTCTCTCTGATATCAGTATATTACAGTATTTGCTGCTATGGATAGAATTACCTGTGCCTTCTCTGGCTTCCAGGTTTTTCCTTACCTCACTTCCCTTTCCCTGTTCCTACCTCCTGCATGACTTCATTGGAAACTTGTACTCCTATAACCACCCAGCCTTATACTACTGTACCTATTTCTGTCTCTCCAGTGTTGAAGAGCAGTGTCTATATAGAATCAAGTACCTATGAGATTATCCTAATGGGTCCCTAGGTATTTCAGCTGAAGCATTTAATCATCAATCGTAATATAAGACAAAGAGATACAACACCTGTAATACCAGAAGCTCAGCATGCCTACTATAAACCCCTTATGAAACAGTCCTGAAGTAAACCATTATACCTTTATGATAGATCCTTTGGGGGAAAATTGTCTATTATTGTTTAAGCAAGGGTTATATTTCTGCTGTGGAATTCTATGGGCTGGAAAAAAAACCGTACTCTATTAAATATGTATAGCTTGAGAGTAATTTGTATCACCTGCTTGGCTGAATCCATTTTCAGGCCCATAGGACTCTTCCCAGGAAAAAGTGGGGTGATGTACTAACAGAGGCAGACTGATGTTTAACCTCTGCACATACATCCATAGGCTAGGTATCTTCCACCAAGATGGCTCAACCTGCAGTCCACCTCTGCAGGTTGAGCAGAGTGGATTCTGGGACTTTTAAAGAACAGAGACAATGTTACAAAACTTGGGCACAAAGCCAGATGTGCACACACATGCTCCCAACAGACTTTCTGGCATATGTCCATGTCTATATTTCCAGTCTTTTTTGGATAGGCAGAGCTGGCCCTGCTAAAGCATGGCAACTCCCCCTTACTTAATCTGCTCCATCCTGAGAATACACTGTCTGCAGGGAGGAAATGTTTATTGGTGGCAAAGTTGTATTGATTGTCATGCCCCAGGCAGAACAATAAGCTTTGGGAACAAAGATGGCTGCTCAAATGTCTCTTGTCATTTTACTTCTGGGACACATCATTTTGCATGTTGTCTGTCTTTCAGAAACTCTCACTTCTCCATTGTGCAGTCTTGCCTACTTCATAGGCATATTGCCTTTGAATTTATTATAGAAGCAGATGAAAACTCTGAAGAGTGTTTTATCACATGCCCCTTGTCTCAGTGAGTAAATAAAAAAGGACAGTTCCCTAAAGGACTGATCTTTGCTACCTGATAGTCAGTGACATTTGAACAGATGAGTTTGAGCAACAGGACCGAGAGGTAGCTGTGCTGTGAACTTGCCCGCTTGTTCGTGCGTGCTTGGCTCGAAAGCCATTTGTTAGGGCCTGCCTGACAGGAAGCTGACTTCCCATCACTGCTCGAAAAACTGGTAGCAGCTCCTGGGCCTACTGCTGTTCCAGTAAAATATTAATGTCTTGCAGAATGGTTCTGCTCCCTTTCTTCTTGCTAGCATGCTTCTGGTGCTGTTCATATATTTTAGCCAGACACATTTGTCAGAAGCAGTTTCATTTCTACAAATTGCAATTTATCACCTTTTGACACCTGCAAAAGTAAATGGTTTGCTCTTGGGACACCTTAAAAAGGACAGATGAACCTCTAGTGAGCCTAACAATTACTTTGTCTAGGATCCACCTCTGCTCTTGCAATTTTCAAAGATAGCCGTTATCAGAAGACGGATGTAGTATAGGAGGGTTCCACAGGCTTCACAGTTATTTTTGGAGGGACAACCCAGAAACAACTGGCAGAATGAAGAGTTGTGTTTGCAAATGCAGGTGAGGTCTGGGTGAGATTGCTCCAGTAGCATAACTGTCCTAAGGCTCGAAATGAAGAATCCCTACTTGCAGGCACAAAACGACCAGCGCCATCTCTTGTCAAACTACAACTGTCCTGTAACATTTAATAAGCTGGAGGGAGGTGGGTTTGGCAGACAGAAGGGTACAGCAAATATCTGGTTGGGGTCTGGCTAGTTTCCAAGGAAGCAATCCAACTCATACCACATACATAGAGGTACCTAGAACAGGCATTAACAGTCACAGATACCTATCTTTACACATACAAAGTTATTTCTGTCTGCCCATTTCTCTAGACACACTTTCCTACCCTACCCCTCAAAAATCAACCTTTTGGTCCAGCTCACCCACCAGGCTGCAGCTGTATTCCCAAGCTCCAGCATCCAGCCCATTTGTCTCAGGGACCTGCAACAGTGTGGGGACGCAGTCAGGAAGGCCAACCACACCTTGGCATGCATCCACAGATGCATCTCGAGCAGGTCCAAGGAGGTGATCCTCCCCCCCTATGCGGGGAGTCAGGCCACAGTTGGCGTACTGCATCCAGTTCTGGGCGCTGCACTTCAAGAGCGATGTGGACAGCATGGAGAGGGTCCAGAGGAGGGCCACTTGCATGATCAGGGGACAGCAGGGCAGGCCCTACGAGAACAGGCTACGGGACCTGAACCTGTTCAGCCTCCACAAGAGAAGGCTGAGGGGGGATCTAGTGGCCTGTTACA
>NW_017728943.1:61316786-61317850 GCF_001723895.1 Crocodylus porosus
CGGACTTGATGATCTGCTCAGGTCCCTTCCGACCCCAGAAACTATGAAACTATGAAACCTTCCCCCCCCACTCCCCCCTGCCCAACTCCTACACATGGGCAGCCTGTCAAATCACTACACATATTTATCTTCCATTTCAACATCAAACATCAGCTTCCCCTCTAGTAGCTGAATTGTTCCCCAACATAAACACCCCCACTCAGCTTCCATGACCCTGCCACCTCCTAATTATCAGCAGTCCAGCCTGATCCCCTGTTCCAGATCACCACTAAACTTCTGTAACTGGCCAAGCAGACTGAACTGGCAATGCTCACCTGAAATCCTGTCACCTGTGCTCTAAACTCCTCCCCACACACCGCCTAATGCCTGACTAGGTGTGCTCTTACCAGGACCTCTTTGCCTCCTGGTCATGACACATCCAAATCTGGGATCTCCTTGGGTTTGCATGTAGAGCTGCTAATACCCTGTAGGCATTACCTTAATACATTATTTCTTATTCCAAGAAGAGTCAGAATTTTTGTCATGTGATAATAACAGCTTCGTTTGAAAATAATGTCCCCCTCCCCCCAAAAAATGACCCTGACAAAATTAAGTCCATGCTGCTATTAAAACCTCCCCTTTTTAGATCTCTACCAGTATGGCCAGCCTACTGGCCTGCAAACTGCCAGCCAGACACATCTTCTAAAAAATTCCTGCTTTTCAGCATAATTGCCCTCCTTAGCCTTTCTTCCTTCAAGCCTTTAGTGGCCACTGCTTCAACCCAACTGCCCTCCTTACAATTATCCTTTTGCTTCCTACATCTCTTGCTGAGCTCTCCCTTCTTGTTCTGTACACTGAGATTATCGGTAAAATAGTGGGCATGAGAGCATGGGCGACTGGTGCTGCCTTAGTCGGGGGGGCACATGCCCTCCCCTGCAACCAGTCCCACTGACTAGGGGGGGTCCCCCACAGCCAATCTCACTGCCTGGGGTGGAAGGTCCCCCCACAGCCGATCCCGCCAACTGCAGGAGGTCCCCCACAACTAATCCTATGACAGCTGATCACTGCAGCCACTTCTGGGAGCG
>NW_017728943.1:61317950-61328817 GCF_001723895.1 Crocodylus porosus
ACCCATCACCTAAGTGGCAAGCACAGCTGGACAGGGGGGCACACTGGCACTCTCAGGGGGTGCATCACCCTCCACATCACCACTTCATGAGAGTGCTACAGTGTGAGGCTAGGCAGCAGGCAGCCCCACATTGTAGCACCCGTGTGCCCCAGCCAGTCCCGGTCAGCATCTACACATATGCTGAGGTGGAGTAAATAACTCTGCCATAGGATAGTACTTGTAGCTGGTAGTACTAACCTATGGCAGAGTTAATTAGTTTATCACAAGAAGGATTTGATTAGATATCACAAGGAAGATTTTTAAAAGTCAGGTTAGGTTTCTCACAGTACATTAACAGGCTCTTTTATAAATCCCACTAGGCACATAGCTGCATTTTTAAGGAGACTTTGGACCTCTGAAAATCTAGCCCTTAGGCATTTATATAAAATTTACCCCACATTTGCAGTACTTAAGACTTCCTGGAATCAGAGATTCAACTCTCAGCAGGACTGACCTACTGCTCAGGAGATAAGCCGAGTACTATGTAATTAAATAGGCGTGGATCTTGGATCACAGTGGTGAAAGACTTTCAGAGCATAGGTCTGCTTTGCACATCCCATGACACATTTACTAAAGGGTTTATTTGCTGCTGTGTTTTGCCCCTTCTTTTACATAACAGGCTGTGTAGCAGAGAACTGTCAGAGGCTCTCTCTTTTCTCTGGGTTTACATATGTACAATTTAAACAGGGCTTTTATATAAGGGAGACTTTATGTTTTGTTTACATTTTCAGAGACTGATATGTTAACACAGCAGAAATTGCTTCAGATAAACTTATTCTAAGATAAAAACAAAATGGAAGACTTCCAAGAGATAAGGAGAAATATTTCTTCTTTCTTCAAAATGCTTATGCTAGAAAACAAAGTATGTGGTACCAATCAAGGGGGTGGTTTTACATTACTTGCTTAGTATTTAATATTGGTGTAGTTATTGCTGGTAGCAAAAATAAGGGGAGGATGAATGGGGTATCAGCCTCAGGCACTGACTTGGGGTGGACCCTCCAAAAATAACTGCGAGGCTACTGCCTCTGCTCTCCCTAGCCACCATGCTGCTGCTAGTAGCCTGGTGGCAACCACTGCCCCATATGCTGCTGCCACTCAGGTTATGTCCCCACAAGTGGGAACATGCACTGTCTGGGGACAACTAGCATCTCTGGCACATGGTAAGTTGCCCTGGCTGGGGTAGGGGAGGCTAGGGCCAGCACCTGGGCTGGACCCTACAACTTACCTGGGATCCTAGGGGCCTCCTGGGGCTCCAGTGGTGGTGATCTGGGCACACAGAGCCTGGCCAGCAGCTGAAGCATGGCTCTGGCCAGCCAGGTTCTGGTTTCAGACTGTGCATACTGTTGCCACGTGTGCTGTGCCGTGCCACTCCGCTTTTTCTTGGCACAAGTTTTTTTGACATCAGGATCTCCTGGCGTTAAAAATACTCTACCGCACTACAAATCAGCAGTGCAGTGAACATTTGCATGTGCAGCATATGCAGTTTGTGGCACCATGGATGGGTCTTCAGTGTCACAAACAACATGTGCACACTTGTCTAGATGCACCCCTAGGGTGCAGAACTGCTGCCCAGGTACACCTCTAGTTGTCACTGGTCCTTGTGGTAGAGTTTGTAGCATTACTAGAAGGTGGGTAAAGATATTGGGCCCATTTTTTTTCACATAAATTGGTGCAGTTCCACTTAAATCAGTGGAACTACATTGAGTTATTCCAGAATAATATGACCTTCACACACACACACACACATCCACGCGTGCATGCGCACATATGCACTCTCACACACACACACGCATGTTAGTTGTTTTGAGAAATCTGCTCACCAAGTAAAATTTTCTACCATGGTACAACTTCTGAGGGAATCTAGTTTTGAGAAAACTACAATAAAAAACCTCTTGTTATTTTGATGCTTCTGACTTCTCTGGGCATTAAAAGAAAGCAAAATGATGAAAACCCCGGTTCAGCCTCCTCAACTTGCCTCCTCATTTAAGTATTCTGCCATGCACAAAACTCTTATTTGAAAGGTCTAACATCTCTCCATCTGCAGTGATCATATATCAGCTAAAGGCATGAGCTTGTTAATGCTGAAGTCACAACTATTTTAGCAACAGGGTATTTAATTAAGTTTTCCATTATCCAGTCAATCTCAGTCTCTGAGCTCTTTCCAAGACTTTTTGTTTCCAATAGTGAAACGTTACCAGAAGTTTGTTTCAATCAATCTAACACGGGTTCCTGAAAAAGAACATTCTGCTTCCATCTCATTTTCTCTTCAATTTCTGCAGGGAGCAATATTAATTCTGCCCTATCGTTCTGCTTGGGAGTTAAAAAAAAGTGTGGTTTGATCTTTTTTGCCTAAGCAACATGTATGCCATGCAAATTCAGCATTCAGATTGTTTTATCAGCCTGGATTTCTTGGCCTCATCATGGCCTATAAATCTCAAATTAGTAAACAGTGCTGAACTAGAGCCAGGGTCTGGTAGCATTTGGCTCCTTGCTAATGTACACTTGTGTTGCCCAAGGGCCTCTAGCAAGTGACATCACACTTTGCTAGACGTTGTACAAATAAGTGACAATATCTGCCTCAAAGCATTTACAATCATAGGGACAAGATGCAACAAATGAGCAAGACAAATATATGGCAGTGGGAAAGGAAGATGAAGGGTTAAGTGTCTGACTTTATAAGCCGTGCTCACCATTCCTACTACATGTCTAAGCCAGTTGTAAGTATTAGTCACAGGCATCTTCAGGACAGGCTGGGTACTATATAACCTAAGTGTTTCAGGATATGGCTGCATGTACATTTGGAGCCATTTCAAAATGAGATAAAGGCAGCAGCTCTTATGTTCTGTTACACGTGGACCTTCTAGGAAGGCTACAAATGTCGCAAGATAGCTCCCCACAACCACCACTTCATCGGAGGTTAAAATTGAAGCCAGTTTGCTACACGTGTTGTCCACGTGTAACTGTTTACAAGGTAACAGCTGCTGCACCTTTCCCATCAGCACCTCTTCTTTTGAAACAGTTCCAAATATACATGTATGCAATCCATACCTTCCCTCACCCATTCCCAAGCAGACAATTCCCACAAATTCATAACTTTCTTCAGGTTTGCAATATACATGCCATCAAAAGAAGACATGGTTTAGGCCATGGTTAGGCTATATTAGAAGTGTTTAAATCATTTGCAACCTCATTAAACCAGTGCAAATTCCTAAACTGGATGCACTGAAGCCAGTTTAAATCTTAAATCAGTAAATTTCTGAAACAAGCTAAATCAGCAACAGTTAGTTTAAGTTCATCCATAGTAGGGTGTTGCACCTGTTCACTAGGCAGATTTTTAAAAGCACTTCATTATGTAGCATACTGTTTTCAGGCTTGATGAGGCTTCAGTCATAGAAGGTACCATTTCTGCAGTTTCCGAAACACTGCCTAAATATTACAATTCTACAAACTGCGCCAGTGTGTCCATGCAGTTTTTCAATTCTATCACTTTAATTTGCTGAAACAAAAAATATATAGCCAAAAAATATACACAGACAGGTGTGTGATATTAGTGAAAGCATGACAAATATGATGCTCCTTCACATAAGAGAGGGGTTAGCTCCTTCTCTCACTCATGCACAGCTGACAGCAAAAAACATGAAGATGGATATTCACAAGGACTGAAATTGGTAGAAAATTTAGCCCAAGATATTTGCCTCCCCCTTAACGCTTTTTAAAATATATATTTTGGACTCTTACGTCTTAGGAGGTGAGAATATAACACACTAAAAATCTGAATGCTCACTGAAGGCATATCTTCTAAATCACAGCATCACTCTCTCTGCTTCAATTATTCCAGAGTCCAAGCCAAGAATGAAAAGAAAATGTTCAGAAAGCATTACCATAGTTGTGTTACAGAAAGGCCACAGGGGCCACGTCCACACAAGCAGGGGTGTATATTTGTAGCAGCACAAATAGTAGCAGCACAAATTTGTTCCACTACTTTGTGCCACAGTGCATGCTCTTTGCTTTGGGACACTTTGTCCTATTGCTCCGTGTCCTGTAGGGCAAAGGGAGGGAGGTGCTGGCTGGGGCACAGAGTGCCTTAGCGTGGGGCTAGCCAGCAGGAAGCACCCTGAGATGGGGGGAAAGACAGCCCTGTCTGCTCCCTTGTCTCTCTGTGCTGCAGAGCCCCCATGCTGAGGCAGCCTGAGCCCCAGCCAGCCGCTCCACAGCACAGCCCCCACACTGAGACATGCAGAGACAAGGGACCAGCCACCCCTGCCTGCTCCCCCATCTCAAAGCACTCTGTGTCCCCACCTGCCGAGGAGTGGCTGGCTGGGGCACAGGGTGCCTCAGTGTGGGGGCTCTGTAGTGCATGGAGACAAGGGAACAGGCCCTGGGCTCCTGCATTTGTCCTAGTGCATGACCCTTTTTTCTTCAAGGTTTTATTTGGTACCAGGAAATAAAATTTTGCCCCAGTGCTGCATATTAGCAGTGCCATGTGTGATTTAACATGCAACAAGACCGGCCAGGCAGTTCTAAAATGCATATAAGGTAAGCCACTAATGGTCTAGTTAACTTTGGCATTTAAGAAGGTCAGAATCTCCTCTGCTCAAAATGTTAATTTCTCCAAAGCATCAGGTATGACATGTGGCTCATTCTCTTTCACTTTTTTTCCCCACCCGGGGCAGGTGCTGTGGAAAAAGGTACTCCAGTAAATGTATTTGTCTTCACATGCCTGTAATTTAGGAATTTGCACACTTTTTTGTAGTACAGACAATGTGAAAGAGAAAGACAGGTCGGGAAGCACATTGACAATGAGCAACTCTGAGGCAGCAAGTTACTGGTTATTTTGGGAAAACAGCATATTTTAGAGGGGCAAGGATTTTTGTGGGGAAGATCTTTTATTGGCCCAACTTTATGGGCTTAGACAAGCAGTTAAGAGACCGCTCACAAAAATCTTAGTCACTCACATTTTCTGAACCATCATGGCTACAACAACTATTAAAACATATTTGCAGCTGTCTTAGTGAATATCATCAGCAGCTGGAAACGAAAAACCTGCACCTTGTACGTGGCCACTACAGCTCACACTTGGAGATCCACTTCATATGTTTTACATCTCCACGCTTTTTTATCCCCTTTCTAAATTCTCTCTGCACTACCTTGCTCTCAGTATACCCATTATAGCTATCTCTACATCAGGCAAAAGAATCAGAAAAGTCAGAGTTTTCAAGGCCAACAACCCTTATGACATTCCAAAGAGATGAGGCGGTACTGAGACTTCACCCTAAACACACTCCAAAAGTCGCTTTAGACTTTTGTTTACATCAATCCCTTAATCTCCCCTTTTCTTTCTAAAACATCACCATGGGAGAAAACATTTCATCTTCGAGGTTTCAAGGGCCTTACTCTATGACCTGTACAAGACAAAACCCTTCAGACCATCTTCTTTTTGTTGCTATACATAGTACTTTTAAAGGGCAGATGCTTTCTTCCCAGAAGAATGGCTGGTTCAGCGTCTTCAGCCTGCTATCACACAGCTGTTACACTTCTTTCTCCTAATATTAGAGCTCATTTAACTAAAATACAAGCTGGTTCACACATACCCAGTAGCAACTGTGGCCTCCTAGGATGATGCTGTCCTAAACCCCAGCTTTTTCAGAGTTTTCCTTAACCTGCAATTCATTGTTTGCAAGGAAATTTGCAAGGACAGCTGCAGCTGCTCTGTCTATTATGCTCTGAGCAGCAGCGTGCAGCCATGGCCCAGCAGACACTGCTATTCCAGTTTCTAATTGCACATATCTATGCTTAAAGTGGGATTCAAACACAGCTGAATTTTTCAAATGTGTGGAAACTTTTCTACTTTTTGTCAAAACCTAATCATTACATAAAACCCCTTTATATCTTCTCTATCTCCATTTTTCAGCTGCGGTAAAATGGCTCCCGGAGTTAAATAATCTCAGATTTGATATTCAAGGTTAAATTTAATATAAAGGAGGAAGAGAAAGATGGCAGCACTTCACTCCAACTGTCTATCTTGCTTATACATCTATACACTTTGGTCTAGATCAGGGCAGGCAATTATTTGGGCCTGCTGTCAGCATCCCCCCCACCCTGAACAGTCCAGAGCCCACATGCCCTGCGGTGCCTCCCTGTGACCTCCACAGTGCATATCCCCAACCACTGCCTGCCCCACGCCCACTCCAAACTCACCCCACCTGAAGCAGACCAAACAGAACCCATGCGCACAGCTGTCCCACGCCTGCTCCAGACCACCCGCCCATGCTGAGCAGCAGCAGTGGCCAGCAGAAGCTGCTTTTTGGTGGAAGGGAAAGCAGCTCCTCCTGCTCAGGGCTGCCGGGTCGTTCTTGCTGCATCCCATGCCCAGGCTGCCCTGCAGTTCCTCTCTGCTGCCATCACCACCACCTCTGGGCCACCCAGTGGGGCCAGCAGTGGCAGCAGCCAGAAGAAATCCAGCTGCAGAGCCACTGGGGAAGGCAGTCCAGCTGCAGAACTGCCCCAGCCCCACTGCATGCCCAGGGGGGTGGCAAGATACATCATGGACTAGGCAGTGCCTGGGCCAGGCAGGGCCAACAGACCTGCCACAGGCTGGACCACTGGTGATGCATAGGGGGTGCATGCGGGTGCATGTGCACCCCCTGAGATTGGCAGTGCACCCCCTGTGAAAAGCACCCTATTTGGAGTCAATTTTTAAACAGTACCAGCTATTAAATTCCAACCTACATTATACTGCCTTGAGTTTGCAGGCTCTTGATCTTTTGCAGGCTCTTGAACATCTTTTGGTTTCATCCCCAAGGCCAAGAAAGTTGGCACAAACAAGTTGTTATTTGATTTTCTGTACAATTTTACAGCAGGTGTTCAGTATTGTAAGCCTAGTGCTTTCAGTGATTGTTTAAATTAGTAATTCAACTGAGGTCTTGTGAAAATACAGTGGCTCATCTCAGTCTTAGAAAAACAGTCAAGAAAAAGTGCCTGAATTTTACTTGTGCTCACTTTATGTGTTTTTTCTCCAAAAATCTTTTCTGACCCCTGTCATCCTTGATTTCAACGTATCTTGAATATAAGTCCCATAGTAATAAGTTATTCGGGGCACAGACAGAAGTGTAGCTCCCCACTGTAACTGACAAGGCTTTCCAGGAAGCCTTCTGAGTTACAGCAATCCCCCAGACCAAACAGAAGTTCACAGTTGGTTCCAGGGGGAGGCTAGCTCCTGTCTGGATGCCTGCAGCAGGGTTCCTCTAGAAATGGCCCTTCCTGTCTCCCAGCCTGTTGCTGTTTTCAGAATGGGAGGGGGAAACGGAGCAGAGGGAGTTCATTTTAAGGGTTTCCCAGCCAGTGCTAGAAAGCGGGATGCGTTAATCAGAGCCCCCCACCTTGGGGGAGTGGGGGAGGAAGCTCCAATACACCTACCTCGCCCTCCAGTGGGAGCTGAAAAACCCACAAACTGTACTCTCTCATGCAATGAGTTTTCAGATTTTCATCTGACCAGTCATTTGTGAAGCTGTCTGCAGCCATGCACTCATGTTTGGTTACACAGATCACTTTCTGTGGCCAGACTGGCCAAAAATTGTCACTTCTGCCTGTGCCCTTATTAATGTTCCAGTATGCTTCTCTAATACCACATAATATCATTGCTTAGTTTGAAGTCAGACATCTAAAACAGTCCAACAATGAAACCTTTCTCCTTTCAGTTGTTCAGCTCACCTTGTCCAGATGTTAGAATGACTAGTTTGTCATAGTCAGTCTCCTCCAGGACAGAAGAAACCTGCGGTTCTAATGCTAAGGAGTATAAAAGCTTTGACAAAAAGATTTTTGTTTTTCCTCATATTTGACCATCCTTAAAAAAAAATTAAAGCCTTTTCCATTCCTTTTTCAGGTTCCTCTAAATACAATCATTAGCAGTCTTGGATACTGTTGCACATACTGCTTCTGTGGTCAGGCATGCTTTGAGGAAACATCCTATATACGTTTGATGGACAAAGTTGGGAAAACATCCTCAGAGTCCAAGATATGGCACTGCCTTTATATCTTGAACCCAAAACACTTGGCACCCAAGCTGGGTGTGGAATGAAAATTTATGAAGCAATCATTTTCAGTAGGGAGTGGTGTGTTAGTATTGCCTGGATCATTCCCAGGTACTCCTTAAAAAGGACACATAAAGACATAAAATTCAACTTTTCAGTTTTAAGTAGCACGTTTTTTTCTTTATACCCTGCCCTACTGAAATCAACATCTGCTTTGTAAATAAGGTTAACTACGTGTCACTTAGAAAAAAAGCTGCCTGGTTAATATAGTATATTGCCAATAGGTTGTTTAAACTGCAGAACAAAAACCTTCTGAATATGCACTTATTATTAGGAGCTATCATATAGGTGACGATAAGTTTTTTCCAAAGGCTATCACTGTGTTTACAGTTATCTGAACAGTGCCAATTAATTCGTAATCTTTTTAAGCAGCATCGTGTTGTAAATATGTGACCATACCAATTGCACTCAAGTTCTTCTTGTGGTTTTGATTCAATATACACAGTCACTTTTCCTGCTAAGAAGTTCACTGTGAAGTATTACATTGCCAGGAAATTCATTCACTTTCAAAATAGAAGTCCATATAATGTTTTACACTCTCTTTGAAGCACTGTACAGAGTAACTAGTTAATAGCTGGAAAGTGTCCTTACTTTTCGCACATGCACGTGGTCACCCAGCAGCCTGGAGAACAGCTCCCGCAGGTAAGTCTGGCAAAGGGAAGTGGGGATTGACGCCACCATAGGGCGAGAGGGACAGAGGGAGTGAGTTGGGCAGGGCCTGGGGCTGCTGCCCAGCCCAAGCGGTGTATGGAACTTGAGGCCTGGGGCCAGAATGCACAGGGAGTGGGATGGGGCCATGAGCAGCTTGTCTGGGGGGTTGGGGTAGTGGGGCTGGCTCCCCACCACTGCATTCACTTCTGGGGGAGCAGGGGGACACATGCCCTCCAGATCTGTGCATGGGAAAGGGATGGAGGTGGGCTGCCTGCTACAGGTTTAGCAGTGCTGGATTATGACATGCTGAGGCCCTAAACTATGTCCAGCTTAAGAGGCCCCCATACGATAAAAATAATCCAGTTTTTTTCCACATATAGCAGCCCCTCATATTGTGAGGCCCTAAACTGTAGCTTAAGTAGCTTAAGCCTAAACCGGCACTGGGACTTGGGTTTCCTGCCCTGCTGTCTTCCCCCCAGAGCTCCCACAGCCCATCAGACAGGATCCAGTGCAGCCGGGCAAAGCGGGGCTGACCAGGGAAGCTCCTTGCTGCTGCAAACCCTATGTCACCCTGGCAAAGAGCCCCCTTCCCACCCAGCAGCAGGGCCGGTGGCAGCACAGAGTTGTGCCCGTCACTGCTGTAGGGCAGGCAGGGGACACCTTGCTATGGGAGGGTGGTGCTTGCAGTGGCATAGGTCTTGCAGCAGCAAAGAGCTTCCTTGCCCGGCCCTGCTCTGCCCTGCCATGACAAATCCTGCCAGCTGAGCCACGGAGAACCTAGGGGGAAGGCAGCACGGTGGTGAGCCTGAGCCTACAGCAGGCAGCCCACATCTGCCCCCACCATGGGCTCCATTCTGGCCATGCTGCTCGCAGGGGGGGAGACTGGGCTCTGTTCTCCACTGCAGCAGCTGATGCCTCCTGTGGGTGGCAGCCAGGGCTCAGGCACTGCTGAGAGGGACAGCAGGGCAGGGAGCTGTGGACCTGGGTCCCTGGCTCTAGTCCTGGCAGCAGGGCCATGCCAGGGGGAAGGGAGGAACTAGTCAAGGCAACCACCCTGGATCCTGCGCACTGGGGAGCCCTACAGACAGTGCGGGTGGTCACCACATCTCACCACTGCCACCACTGCTGGCTTCTGTGGGTGATCACCACCCCCACCCCACTGCCACTGGCTTCTGAGGGCAGTTGCCTCCCCCAGCCCCGCACAGGCTATGCCTCAGGCCCCGCACACCCCTAAGGATGGCTCTGCCTGGCAGCTGGGGGCCCCTTCCAGCAGGGCTGGGCGGGTGGGGGGCGGGGAGTAGCTTGTGATTGAGGGGCCTGGACCTACATCTTGATGAGCGAGGTGGGCAGTGGGAGCTCTGATTTTTCATGATAAAATAATCCAAAATCAAATACCAAAATGTATAGGTACTTAGAATTTATTTTATTATAGTGATTGAGGCACTGGTAGGCTTCCAAATTGCTTTAAAATTGGAAATATATTGATAAAACATTGTCTTCAATTGATACGCATATATATAGTGGTGTTTCATTTTAATCAAGGGGGTTTTTTTTAATCAGAAAATTTGAGATTTTTCTACAAGAATTTGCAACTTTTAAACAGAGAAAACCAGGATCCCTAAGTATTAAGCAAAGAGGGAGGGGAATTTGATCCTCAGATTGTTTTCAAAATTAGCTACTTTTCCTTGTAAAAAAGATACGCCTTGCTTAATTGACACTCCATGTGACAAAGATCAGTGAGAATTCTTAAATTTTCACCAAAACCTAAGACGGGAGACAGATTAAATAATTTTATATATCATTTGCCAGCTCTGTTTTTACCTGCATTCAAGGGGGAAAAAGCCCCTCTAGATCTGTGATCTTCAACTTGGGTTCAGGAGAAGCGAGTCTTTAAAGGGTCCTCTGACGGATAAGAAGATAAGAGCAAGCTCAGCCTCTTCTGTCTGGCTGCTGTTCAACCCCACTGCCAGTTCCCTCTGCAAGGAGGGAAGCACTGTACTAATTTAGTTTTTGAAAGGGGGTACTACACAGTTTGAAAAAGGTATAGAGTAGAGCCTTGAGTCCCATCCACCACGACTCTCTGGGTG
>NW_017728943.1:61330037-61332779 GCF_001723895.1 Crocodylus porosus
AGTCCTTCTACTTCCTCATCCTTTGATTCTGTCTTGATGAGGGTTGATGTATATTGCTCCTTAACATAGAGCATTAAATAGCTACACCTCTTTTCTATCTCAGGGCTTTACCCTTTTATACAAGGGTATAAAATATTAGCATGCATTTAATAGAGGCCCAGACCACATTTCACTGTGGATGTCAGATCAATAAATAAAAATATGCTATTTAAATCTCCTTAACAAAGGAGATTATCAATGTAAGAAAAGCCTAACTAGACCCACATGCACTGAAGGGGAACAAAGTTACATTCTCAGCTTTTTCTTTAAAATACTCAGATTATAAACAACAGCAGCAGCAGTGAACAGAGAAGATATTAGACTGGGAAGGGCAATTATTTTCGCTAGCAGGCCACTTAATGAGTTTCAGTGAGCAGTTGAGGGCCACACACAAAAATCTTTTAGAAGATATCACTTTATCTATAATAAAAAAAACCCCAAATACTAAAAATCAAACATGTACTATAACATTTTATTTCAAAAAATATTTTTTCTCCTGATTTGTGTGTCTTTGAGCAGTGAATATACAGGTAATTGCATACTAGCTCAAAATAGCCTTACTCTTCTATATTGCGGGGGTGCATATGATGAACTGGCAACTGCTCTTGTGCAAGGCCCTGGCAGCCAGTGGTGGGAAGGAAGGGGAGGGCCAGGGGGTGCATGCAGCAGAGCTTGCCCGATCTGTGCAGTGTAGGTGCAGCCCACCCCCGCACATCTGGTAAGCAGCTTCCTCCACAGCACTCTGCATGGGGCTGAGCCCCACCTGCTCTCACCTAGGGTAGCTCAGAGTGTGCTCCTGCCTGCACCCACCAAGGGCCCCAGCTCCAGCCAGTGTGCACAGCTTCCTGGTAGGAATGCTTCCAGCATGGCTGCAGCCACCCAAGTACTTCTCAGCTACCTCTGCCTCCAGCAGCTCCTCCACCTGTCCCTGCTGTGCTGCTCCAGGCAGCAGGTAGGGCAGAGAAGCAACAGCAACTATGGGGACATGAATCAGGCAGAGGCAGTAGGAAGGGAAGGTACAGTCAGACAGCCCCAGCATGCAGCTCTAGCTCCCAGCTGCCTTCCACCCACTCAGCAACCTGTAAGCGGCTGTTCATCATGCTGGGTGCACAGAATGTGTGGAAGGTGGCCAGGAACTGAAGCCGGAGCCCCGCACTCTGGGCCAAGAACCATGTAGCTGCAGCTTCTGCCCCCTCCCCACCCAAACCTGGCTGGTGTATGTCCCTATAGCTGCTGTCAATCGCTCACACTAAGTGCTGCCTGGGGGGTAGGAGGAAGGGGGTTGACAAGAGGAGGAGGAGGAGGAACCACTGGAGGCAGGAGTAACCAAACAGTACCCAAGGGGCTGCAGCTGCACTGGAAGCAGCTCAGCTGGAATTGTGTGCACTGGCCAGAAGCTCAGCATGGGCTACCCTAGGCAGAACTTGGCCCCACGTGGACCAGATACAATCAACTGGTGGGTGCCTGCTCACAGGACAGTTCCAATCAGTTGGCAGGCTGAATCTGGCTCATGACCCCTATTTTGCCCATCCCTGTATTAGGCCAATGTTTACAAAACATGTAAAGCATGAAAATGTACGTGTGCAAAATAAAGGTCACCAGCAAGAATGAGAACTCCTCTGACACGTCTACATTTAGCGTGGAAAATTCCAAGACTGGCTTTAAGTCAAGAATATCGCCATCAGCAGAGATGCTGTGTAATGAAATTTAAATACAGTAGGAGTGCGTCTACACATACCCCTGACTGCGCAGTTGTTACAGCGCAGTTTAGTACTTGCTTTAGTAACCACTGCTACTGTTGCAGTCCTGGCTCTGCACAGATAGTTTCTGACCTTACTGCACAGTAGGAACAAGCTACTTGGCATCATAGTTCGTGCCTGCTAATGCTACATCGCCATAGCAATAAGCTACATCACCACAGCTCATCGCTATGGCAACACAGTGTCTCAAGTAGACTCACCTTAGCTGTATTATCTTGAAATAAAAAAATTATTCTGTTCCCAAAGTCTAGATATGAAAATGCAGTTACTGATGGGCAAATAGGTTAGAAAAAGCATTCTAAGGAAAAAAGAAAGTAAATGTTGTTTTCCCCTTACATCCCCATTGAGTCAGTGCCTCCAGTTTTACGATCTGATTTTCAGAGTTGCAGAGTAAGGCGAGTCTGAATCCTAGGAGAAGTGATAGCACTCAAAGGAGAAGTGGCAGAACAGACCAGGTTCGTGATAAAAGGTAACAGTGCTTATGTGGCAGAATTTAAAAGAGTACGATAGGACCGTTCATTCCAATACCTCTTTTGACTTAACAGTCTTCATCAAAACTAGGTCCTGAATCTTAAAGAGAAGTTTTTCAAGAAAGCCTCTATTGTGTCCTTAGAAGCCAATCCTGCAAACAGTCTTGTACACAGCTAACTATTAATACAAGTAGTTTCTCCAAGTGCAAAAGGACTGCTCATGCAGATTTCTGAAAGATTGAGCCTTTACATCCTTTTTTAAAAAAAAGAAAAAATCGTAAATCAGAACTACTTCTACTGGTCTTCTATAGGCCTAAGAATTTTTGTTATTTCTGGATTAAACATTAAAATGTTTTACGTTGCATACACGTGTTTCATATATCCCTGAACCATTTCAGTGAAAGCATACACACTATGAAATACAAGTTATTTTTTCCTTCAAATCAGGGTTCCATATTTTTATTTAAAAAAAA